>NC_090233.1:8741839-9106839 GCF_024489055.1 Chanodichthys erythropterus | reverse complement strand
ATCGCCATCACCTGATTTCAAATGGAGCGGCATTTAATAGACAGAACCGTAGATCACTGACAAGCAACACAATATCACGTTCATATCGGTATTGCGTAGCTTTTCAGTGATCTACGGCTCTGTCTATTAAATGCCGCTCCATTTGAAATCAGGTGATGGTGATTTAGCGGTAATCAGGGAACCGGCTTTACTGACGAAATGCGCGTGACAATCGTATGCGATATATCGCCCAGCCCTAACTTGGGGTGTCAAAAAAACATTATAGTAAGATTAAAGGGGTCTCAGAAAGTGAGGACCGGCCAAAATGTCCACACTTTACTCTCTATGTCCTCACTCTGATGGTCTAAAACTCAAAACAGTCCTCACAAAGATAGTTGTACAAGTACACACACACACACACACACAGTATTTATAATCAGTGAGTAAGTCATTGAGTCATTCATCCATTCGATTTGTTCAAATGGCTGATTCATCGGGAATGAAGTAAATGGCTCTCTTTATGAATGGGCTGTTGAATCATTGGTTCACCAGATTAATTCACTCAAAACACAGATTCATTCAGAAACAAACAGTTCTGCTTTGGCTTTATAGGTAATATATTCTTTGGCAAAACTGAGCATAAGGGTCAATGACGTGACGGGTCATTTTCTTGTCCAAAGGTCTTAATAATAATAAAAAACAAAGATATTGCATCCAAAGTATGTAAGGTAGTATAACTACATTTCTTTTCCAAAAGGTTTTAATTATATTTTGCTACATATAAACGTATTTTAAAGATTTTTAATTGTCAAAAGGTCATTCAGTTTAACCATCCAAAGGCCAATACAGCCATTTCATTTGTGATTAAAATATCTTAAAATGTAATAAATGTATATATTTCTTATTCTGGCATGATTTTATAACATCATATATCAACATAGTGCAAAATGATATTAAAATCATGTGTAGAAGTTGATGCTTTGTTATGAGAAAGAATATCCAGAAAAATACATTTCATTGATGTCATTCAGAGTAACCAAATTCAGAAACCTGCAAAGGACCACATGGTCATGAAGCAAAGTAACTAACTCTCTTTTAACTATTTGAAAAATTCATGTTTTTAATTGCTCATACGCATGTTCTGAAACATCAGGTCATTCGGTACAACCGCTATAAAACATGGAAAGTGTTGTAATATTTTAGAAACTTGTACTAAATATAAAATGTTTGATTGTCCTTTTGCTAGCTAGCTAGCAAGCGAATTAACTAGCTATCTACATATCAGCCTGTTAGCATTGTTTGAAAATATCGTCATTCGGTATAACCAAAAGTAAAACCGAAATTTTGGTTAAACCAAATGACTTTTTTTGGTGACAAATTTTGTCAAATCTTGTAAAAAATGACAAAAGCAGTGTTCATTGATTATAAAAGCCACAATCTCATTGTTAACACTTAATAAAACTTCAAAATTAATTATATCTCCATTAGGTTATTAATTATGCTTAACCGTCAATGACCCATGAACAGACAATATTGTGTCTGGAATAAAACATAATATTAACTTCTTATTTATTGAACTGTTGTATAAAATCAATATCACATTTGCATTCGTGCTATTCGGGACAAAAACATCACTCATGTGATACTGTGATACGCGTGATATTGCTTAGCTATATCCAATGACATACATATGAGACAAAAATCTCATTATGAAACCCTGTTATCTTGAATTTTAGGGGCATATAACTGCATTCTATAGGCTACATCACACAGTGAGTTGCTGCCCTGCTTCATGTTCGGCACCAATCAACTTTATGAAATGTAAGATGAACTACGTAGTCTGGGGTGGGTACGTTAAATGCAATAATAATTCTAACGTTATAACTAATAATTAAGTCATTATTAACTAATAACTAATTAATTAAGTTAACATGTTAAATGTCAAACTTTCCTCTCTGCTAAATGCCTTTGATTCAATGGCCCCTGCTCCATACATTGCAAAACCCTTAAACACAAACTTGAGTCATGAATAGATCATCTCACCTGCGTTTAAGTGGCATTCTTTGATCTGGTACTGCAGTTCATTCTCATTTGGAATGTCCTTCCATGTGGCCAAGAACACCTGACGCTCTGTTGAGGAAAAGTTTACAGGTTATCATATGGGACTGGCCAATCAGTGTCCAAAGTGTGTTCGATCCTAGCTACATCTCATCAACCCACTCTTTTATTAAGCCTAACTCAATCAAAACCTCACAGTGTGCTGTTTTTAGAGCGAGCATGTGTGCGTAGAGTGCTTGTACCCATTTTGCCGTCCTCCACAAAGAAGATGTTGAGAGGGATCAGCGTGCTGAAGTAGAAGACATCAATATTGTTTTTCACGGCCACCTGCGGTGAGGAAGGTTGAGTGGTCAGACTTTTAAATACACTCCACTGTATAAGGGGACTAAAACACCTCTGCAGCCTGACTGCATTTTGATACCATACATATTAACCAAATGGAAAAAGCTTTCAATTGCACAGAAAAGGAAAGAATAGGAGAAGGGAAACAAAAAAAAGGCACAAAAGCAGAAGAGAGGGGTGGTAGAAGTCAATGGTTGCACCCTGTTGATGAGTTCTTTTATATTTTACACCATGTAAATATTATTAGACTCTAAAACGAGCCATAGAAATCCAATGAATAAATTATGGAATAATTGAGGCCTATTTTTAGATACACAATATGCCTCTTGATGGAAAGGAAGTCCATTTGTATTCTTGTTTAGTCATAAAAGCACAATCTGCAGACTATTTTCTGGACTAATTTAGGGGAAAATGTGTCTAAATGTGATAAAATATTTTACTATTTTCACGTTTTGGCCAATGACCAACAGCTAGCTTTTTTTGTCCAAATAAATTAAAAATAAGATACTAAAAACTAAAATCAATAATTTCAAATGCTACATGTAAATTTAGTCATCACATCACAGTGTTAAAAAAGATTACATTTAGTGTTATTAAATTACTATCATTTTTAAAGAATGACTTTAAGTAAGTGTTAGATGATGGCAAATGTAATCTTAACACAAAAAATAGAGGAAATTAGCACGAGCAGTTAAACATCGAATACTGGCTATTGCTGATAAATAAAAAATTAAAAAATCTATTATCGGCCAATATCCGATATGGTACTGATAAACTGGTCATGCATACACAATATTTAATAGTCAAAAATAGATATATACATGGATTAATTGTACAAAATAAATTTAAAATGCATTTACAAAATAGAAGGTGAATTTCATTTCATGCCCACTTTAAAGAACACCTATTATGCCCTTTTTCAAAGTGTTGATTTTGTTTTTGGGATCAACTAGAATAGGTTTTCATGCTTTCACACACTATTTTTCACATATTTGACACTGTTGCGGCACCTCTCCTCCCAGTCTGTCAGTAACGGTCTATTTAGTTCCTGTCTCTATGTAGCACCACCTTCTGAAAAGCGCAAAGTGCTCTGATTGGTCAGTTGGACCAGTGTGTTGTAAGCGTCAAGCGCTTTGAGGGTACGTTTACATGACAACGATGTACTAAAAACTGAAAAGTTTTTTTCTTAGTACAGATGACAACGTTATCAAAGCTATCCCCGTTCACACGAATCGACGAAAATGACTAAAAAAGCCGTATTATGCATGCCAGGCAAGTAGTTGGTGATGTCACCTTGTAAAGAAAAACGCCTGCACTTTGATATTTTTTTCGTTATTCCCCTATAGCGGCCATTAAATAGGAAGTCTCGCACATTCACAGAAAACATCTTATTTCTTTATTGAAAAATAAGGTGGATCGACTAAACGCGTAATACGCA
Organism: Chanodichthys erythropterus; assembly: GCF_024489055.1. Taxonomy (NCBI): domain Eukaryota; kingdom Metazoa; phylum Chordata; class Actinopteri; order Cypriniformes; family Xenocyprididae; genus Chanodichthys; species Chanodichthys erythropterus. The sequence goes on along the minus strand of NC_090233.1, from coordinate 9,103,022 downwards.
TGTGCAAGACATCACCGATTTTCACAGATTCGCGTTTTTGCAGTTTACACAGAGATGACAACTGTATTGTTTCCAAAAACTTGCACTTTGAAACTCTTTTTTCAAAAGTTTGTGTTTTCAGGCCATCAAAACGTCATTGACGTGTAAATGAATGACCAAAACGCATAAAAAGTTTCCAGTTTAGTTGAAAACAGTGTTGTGTAATGCCATTGGAAATGCCATGGTCCTTGCTATAACCGCAAGTTTCAACACACTACTAACGCAACTCAACCAGGCCTCGCCCCCTTTTTTTGCATATTCCTTGGGCGGGAATTATTTAAATGAGGAATATTATGACATAGTCATTCCCAGAAGAAAACTCAAGACTACAATCGAGGTGTTTGTGCTTACTGATATAGAGAGTAGCTCCCTTTGGAGTGACTCTGTGCTTTGTGACTTCACAGAAAGTTGAAAATGTAAAAAAGCATAATAGGACCCCTTTAAATATTATGGAAAAGGGTGGCCGGTACACTCTTCAAAATGTCTTTTTTTGCATTCCACAGAAGAAAGGAACTCACATGGGTTTGGGTGAGTAAAAGACAGAATGATATAAAAACACCTGTTTAATTAACATGGACATAGTCAGGTCATAGCATCACCCGGCCAATCAGAGGGCATTCAGTTGCTGTTTATCGTAATGACTCTTCAGCTCATAAAGGTTGAACTCATTAGCACAAGTCAAACACTCTACAGGCAGCTCTGTTTAATACTGAATAGCCAGATGCTTGACAAAGGCAACAAGGAGACAAGTCACAGAAAGGGATACTTAAACAGAGGATCACATGAAGCAAAGACAGCAACCCAGCAGGATGAGAGAAATAGAGAGGTGGACGAGTGTCAAGAAGCTGGAGGAAGGAAATATGGAGGGACATCATGGTGTAAATGCTAAATGAAGGAGCAAACTCAGCTGGACGTCCATCTAAAGATAAACAGACACTCTAGTAAAACTAATGAGGCAGAAACATGTCGATATAAATCATATGAAATGATGATTCATAATGACATTTGTATCTGATTGATTATCAGCATTAGTAGACTAGATGCCGTGGGCAAGTACTCATTATCTAGAGTGTTTTAAAGGCATAAAATTGAATGTTTTGCAGCTGCTGTTCACCCAAATGATCTCAGTAACTAATGAAGCACGTGGGGACAACTGACTCAAATAATCAGAGACAGACGTGCCTGCTGTGCAGTTGAAAGCTTGGAGGTTTGGATACAAAGCGATGTAATTTAAACATTAATGGCATATTTGTAATGATTCATTTCCAAATACCCATGGGCGTGTGTGGGTGTGTATGGGGGTGTGAAAGTACACGGCAAAGGGCAGTCATTCATCGTACCTGTAGGTTGTTGAGTGGGTCCATTTTCATCACTGGTCCGATGGTGTTGAGAGGGAGGGAGATGTCGATGCTCTGGCTGGGCATCAATGGAGTGTGAACGGGGAGAGGTGTGGTGGGGATCACTCCAAAACTAAGGACAAGACAACAAAAAAAGACAACAAGTGTTTATAGCGTCTCATAGCTCTACTTAATGTATCAGTTACAGGCAAGACAAATTAACAGGGGAGTGAGAGCAAAAGTGGCCTGTAACTCAAGAATCAAAAAAATAATTAATGGTTTAAATAAATAGCCATTTAAAAATTATTATTCAACCCTAATTAGATTTTTAGATTATCTAATTGCGTCACATCTACTTTTACCAGATAATTATTTGCACTAAGTGTAAACAGCCTGTCTTGTTGGCAAAGTCTATTTACTAGGGCTGGGTAAAAAAAAAAAATATTGATTTCTCGATTTTAATCGATTCTCATTTTTACGAACTGATATCCATTCTTAAATCCCAAGAAATGATTAGTCTAGTCTGTTTTCAGTTGATGAATAAGCAGAATATGTAGCGCCTGCCATCCAATAAATCTCAATAATATCTGTGCTTTGTTACTTTTAATATGAAGCAAAGTCTCAGATTTCAAATGACGTCCATCTTATTATGAGATTCAAAAAATAAATACCGTTTTGGCGCTGTTTAATGTGACAGATCGATGTAGCGCCTCAGTTAAAGAGAAGCGGCAGTACGAGCGCATGTGAACATCCTCTCCTCCGCTTTAATACCAGTTACAGCGCTAAATAAACACTACTAAACTTCCCAAAATCTGTATCATGTCTCGTGTAATCGCTCAATCAGTGTTTCAACCTCGGAAAGACCTCAATAACAGCTTGTAAACAATGTCACGTAACGTCACATTTACCTCAAAAACATATTAAGTGACATAAACTTGTTAGTCAGCCAGAAAAATGAATTCTAGAGAGCAGCACTGTGATAAATCTATGCACCGTTACATATTCATTATAATTTTTAATGTTCTTCAATATTTAATGCATGTTTGAATAAATCAGTTATGACAGCCACGATTTAACTGTTTATATTTAAAAAAATTTTTTTACACAATTTGCCATGTACTGTAACTGAAATACTACATCCAAAATAATCGATTTCAAATCGAATTTAATTGAAATCGAATCACAAGCATGAAATTGCAAATTTAATTGAAATCGAAACGTCAAAATTGTTTCAATACCCAGCCCTATTATTTACACTAACTCTGCCCACTAATGTCTGGTTGGTTAAAAAAAGACGCGCACCTCTCAACGTCTGCAGTGGCGTAAGCTGTAGAGAGCATGGCATGGGGAAACAGCTTTTGATGCGATCGGCCGAGTTTGAATCCGCATTTAGTAAATAGCCGCTGCCTATTTTTTTTATTGTTTTTATAATGCTATAATATGGCTAAAAAGAACAAATGAAAATGTCTAAAAACTTTAAATATACAAATGATACAAAAATATAAAATGTAAAATAACATTTAAAATACATTTCAGTGTAATTTATTCCTGTGATGCAAAGCTGAATTTTCAGCATGCATTTTTTTTACTCCAGTCTTCAGTGTCGCATGATCCTTCAGAAATCATTCTAATATGCAGATTTGGTGTTTAAGAAACATTTCTTCTTATTATTATCAATGTTGAAAACTGTTGTGCTGCTTAACATTGTTGTGGAAAACATGATGTGTGTTTTTCAGTAGTCTTTGAATAGAAACTTTAAAAGTACAGCATATATTTGAAATATAATTTTTTTCGTAACATTATAAATGTCTTTACTGTCACTTTTGTGCATCCTTAACAAATAAAAAGAATTCATTTCTAACTAAAAAATCTTTTGAATGGTAGTGCATTTTAAATATGTTGTTAAATATATATATATATAACAATATTCATTTAAAAACCTATTAACAAAAAAAAAAAATCTATATACAAAATATATATAAAAATTTAGTATATAAAATATAGTATATATTAAATATAATATTAAATTAAATGATATTATATAAAAAATACTGGCATTACTTATTATAATAATACATTTCAATAATTACTCATAAATACAAAAACCTTAATTTTGGACCCTGGTTACAGGAAAATGTGCCACAATGATTATCATCAACTATTATCACAAGCACAGACCTGTTCTTGTTGAACTGGATGGCAAAGTCAGTCATGTGCTGCAGGGCTTTATTGGTGAAGCTCATGTCCATGTACATGTGCCCCTGACGCCGAGAGAAGGTTCCAGATATCTCCAGTCCTTTGGCCTTGACTGCTGGCAGCCATACCTTCAAAAATCAAATCAATAAGTGTTCAGTGTACCACCCACATTTTACAGTCTATCTATTGATTAAATTAATGCTATGAGGCTAAGAGGATAACTACAGTCATTCTAAACTGAAGGACACTTAATAGAGGAGTCTGACATTCACCTACACTCACTCACCCAGACACTGTTGCTTACAAGAACTGAGCTGGCATTCAAAAAGAAACAAAATCAGATAAAAAGAGACAAATTAACACACATAAAAGCAGCATGTGGCACCCAGGTATTGGATAACTCCACAAGGTAGATCATAAAGTATCCTAATAAGGACTAATTTTGCTCTGTCCTACTCTACTGACCTATTCTAGCTCTAATGGAGCTCTTATTAATGATGATTCCTGAGACTTCATTCCCCAAGGAGCTGTTCTGCTGCCTGTATTTATGTAGCACATGAAGTTAATGCTCAAGCTGGAGAATGGGAACAGACTGCTCTGCCCTTCTTGTACTTGCAGAAAAAGAAATTTAAATGAAATGGTTGCTTGGAAAATGTGACCCAGTGAATTCTGGGATGTGTCAATGCAATGGCTCTGTTCCAAAACCAGATGAACTTTATAGCAGGAAGCTACCAGCGTCCTAAATGAAACTGATCCTCAAAAGTGACTAATCTGAAATGAGTTTAAAGGCACTGTATGTAAGTTTCGCCACTAGAGGTTGCTTAAAGGCGTAGCTTGATGACGCCGTGAATGAGCGTGGAATCATGGGAGTTGTCACCTTTGCACAAGTCAACAAAATATATAACACTGTTCTAGTGGTTTTTGGATATTTTAATCTAAAAATCTTACATATTTTATTACATAAAAAGAAATACTTTAAGGCCCCTTGGAAGTTTGCCAAGGCCTCTAGTGGGCCCCGGCCTTCAGGTTAAGAACCACCCTTCTGCTGCCCAAGCAAGCAATAGCTGTCATTTCACCATCTTGGTTAACTTTAGACCCAATACAGTCCGGCTATGAGTAACCCACCTCTAGCCAAAATAGCCCTGAATTTGGTTAAGCTTGAATGTCGTTTTTTCCAAAATAACTTGATGTATGTATGATATTCCATCATGTAAGCAAAGTCAACAGTGAGTACAAGGTGTTTGGTTTCATTTCAGACTAACTGGTGACTAGTCTTTTTACAAGATGTAATATAAGTCTAAGGTGTCCCCTGAATGTGTCTGTGAAGTTTCAGCTCAAAATACCCCATAGATTTTTTTTAAATAATTTTTTTAACTGCCTATTTTGGGGCATCATTATCTATGCACTGATTCATGCTGCTGGCCTTTTAATTGCTCGCGCTCTCCGCCCATGAAGTTGTCTTTATGAATTATACAGACTGCAAGTGTTTAAAAAATGAAAATAACGATGGCTCTTGTCTCCATGAATACAGTAAGAAAAGATGGTAACTTTAACCACATTTAACAGTACATTAGCAACATACTAATGAAATATTTAGAAAGACAATTTACAAATATCACTAAAAATCTCATGTTATCATGGATCATGACAGTTATTATTGCTCCATCTGCCATTTTTCGCTATTGTCTTCGCTATTGTCCTTTATTTATAGTATAGGTATAAAGATATTTTAGTATGCAAATTTGATGTAAATGAGAAATAATGCAAAGGAAAGTAAATTTTCTGAAATGTTGCGCTTTCTTGCGCTTGAATGTTAATATGGCCCTCCTATGAGGTGTCAATCACAGAAACGGCCCCCCGCCAATTTGAGTTTGAGACACCTGCTCTAGAATTTCGCCAAAACATGCTTGTTCGACGAGCATCCATTATAGAACACTCACTGAATTACATTAATTTTGACAACTACGCAAATATATTGAACTGTGTTCAAGCAGAAATACGATGTTATAGCAATCAGTGTGCCGAGAGCGCACGTGCACGGTTTGTTTGCGCATCACTAATTGCGGACTTGTGCATGCCTAATGTACGACTGCTGTATGTCACTGTAATCGTCTTTATCTTCATTACTATTTTCATCCATCAAACTTTTTTAGCGACACAGGTTTTTTTTCCAACTGAGATTTAGTTTGCGTTTTGAGCCACCGTTCAGTCTGTATTTCACAGCCTGGGCTAAACTGAATCAATCATAGAATACGTATGAGAGGTGGTACATCGTTTTAAATGTATTTTTTTTATTAATTTAGATTACTTAATTACATGTAACATATTATTAATTAAATTAAGGAATTATATTAATATATTTAAATTAATTTTCATTAATGATCACTGAGGCCCCCTAGTGGGGCGTGGCCCACAGGTTGGGAACCACTGGGTTAGACGTCTATTCAATTTTCACTGGCAGCCCAAATTTTGCCTTGTTTTACCCTAGATGTCAGGGCTGTGTTTGGCGGCTAATAGACTTTTTTTTTTTTTAAATGCAACATTGCTTGCTGGGCTGAGTACATAAATTACATAACTTACAAATATTGGGTGAAACAGTCAATTTTAAACTAAATTAGGTCATTTGTTGTCCACTGATCTCATCAAAATGCATTTCAGGACTGACTTCTCAATAAAAAATATATAAAGTTCTTCCTTAGAATATGGTAATAATGAGGTTAGAAAGCAGCATAATATTGTTGCCTAATATTTGGAATGACATTTGCATTGCGAGTGTGTCTGTGATGCCTAAAACGCCATCTATGTAGGCAGCTCTCTAGGCTCTGGAACAGAGCTAATGTTTGTGTCCTATTGTGTCATAGTTGATTTCTTCAAGTTCTCTGTGGATCAGAATTGGTGAACCACTAATCAAGCATCATCTGGTCTGACCTTGACTAAACCAATTCTCAGTCTGAGGAATTTGGTGAATGTTTTCATTGATTGGCTGGCTGCTTAAAGATCAGAAACAGTTTAAAGATTAGCGGCAAGTACTACTCACAGTTTTAGGTGTCACATATCCTCCTGTAGCAATGGACATTCCTGAGGACAACTCAAACAGGTCATTGAGCCCACTGCTGAGAGCAGCAGGTGTGGGAGACGGAGCAAAAGTGTTGGGCACCGATGATGGGATGAAGTTTTGGCCAACCTGTGTGACACACACATAGAGATCATAAGACTTCTGAGTGGCAACGGGTTTAATCTACTCCTGCAAGCGATCATTTAACCCTTTAAACAACAGCAACAGGCATTCTACATGTAGGTGATACCAGTGGTGCAGAATTTGAGGAAAATGAACTGTATTTTGATATTAAAGACAAACTACATAAAAGCAGTACAAGAAATGTAGGTACCAAAAACCTCCAGGGTCATTGTGTGTCAACTCAACCAGAGCTACCTGGCTAAAAAAGTTTTATTTTGATTCTGGTGGAAAATACATAAATGAAGAAGAAAGCCAAAACATTAAATGCCATGGATGAATATTTTCTGAGCAATCCTCTACTGTATAAGTGCAGGGGAACAATTTTCCGGGTCAAAATTACTTTAGAAAAAAAGATGGGAGCATCATCATTTTATTTTTACATCGAGATTGGTAAGTCTATTTGTAAAATCAGCTGACTTTAGCAATCCTTGTTGTATATGCCAATAGCGACAGTCCAAATACGGGAAAAAGCACTTTTCACAGAAGTGATTTCCAAATGTTTGCATGCCTGTAACTCAATAGGAATTAAAAAGACTTAATCTTAATATTCTTTTAGATTCTGATTGCTAAACTTTTCTGTTGATATCTTCATTCTTAAGGCTCTATACGGTTCAATCCCAGATATATGGGGATTTCAATGTGGCACCATGAGTAAATTGTTAAATTGTGCACATTTTCAGTGGTCAAAAACCAAATGTGGTTTACTTTTTTATACAGATGAAACAAAGTCATTATTCCCCTCTTGTAATTTGGCTCCAAACCAATGATAATTATTATTTTGACCGCCCTCTACATAATAGTGGATTACTCTGTAAACATTCATCAATGGCATTGAATATTTTGGCTTTCATCACTATTTGTTAGTCTTAGAAAGATTATTTCATTAGCTATGAAAAGCTTTCAAATAATAAATAAAACAGAATGACCCTTCAGTACTTCAGAGACATCTTTAGAGAAGTTAAACATCTCAAAGCAGAATGAACTTGTGCATGCAACAGAAAGAAACAAAGCAGGACACACAGCTAGGTGTCTATTCAATACAGGCTTATAGTACACAGCATGCTGAGTGCGGACAGATGGGTACGAGCGGAGAGAGAGGAGCTCACTTACTGCAGGACTGCCCCCAACACCTCCTCCTAGATCTCCCCCGAGCTACAACAGAGAACAGAAGACCCATTTCCAGGCCCACAAACAACATGAGAGAGACAGAGAGAGATGTAAAGGATCCATTAATAACAAAGATTTCCCGTTTACAAAGGAAGTGATGCCTGAAATTTTGCACTTTTTTTCTTTCCTTGGCTAAAATCAACTTCAAAATGTCCTATCTCATGGCAGAGGCTTCCCTGCAGGAAGAAAGAGTTGAGTGGCGTTCCCACGATCTGTCATCATTTACTCACCCTCATGTTGTTTCAAACCAGTATGACTTACTTTCTTCTGTGGAACACAAAAGAAGATATTTTGAAGGATACTGGTAACCTCAGTTTTGGTGATCATTGACTAGGGCTGCATGATTTGGGGAGGAGGAGGAGGAGGAAAGAAGAAAATCAAACTGCAATTTTTTCTGATGCAATTTAAAGTGTTTTAAAGAGCTTTGGATTTGCTGTGCATGTTTTTAGGGCTGCACAATTTGGCCAAAAATTTGGCGTTAACATCTGTCAATGTTAACGCGTTAATGCATGCGATTAATTCAAAATCCTTAATGCGTTAAAATAAATTGACGCATTTAACTTGAAAAAATTGCGGATGCATGTGAAATTGCGTCATAATGTAATTTACATCAAGCAAGTTAGATGATCTTAAAGTCCATGTTGATTATATCAGAGATGGCAGAGAGAATTATTCATTCCAGTGTCAGTTTCGCTTTAAAACACGAACTCTTGGTCATATTCTGTCATTGTATCTGAAGAGCGCGAGCCCTCCTGCATCGCGCTGTTCCTGTCTGAACGGAACATCGAAACATCCCACCGCTGTATGGCCAGATGATATGAAAACTATGTTTCTCAGCTGGATAGAACAAACCAGCGTCTTGCTATGAAAGTTTTGATGGATGAGGATTGCAATCAAAGTAAAGACGATTGCGGTGATGTACAGAAGCATGCGCAAGTCTGTTATAATGATGCGCAAACAATGTATGAGCGCTCTCGACGCACTGATCGCACATTGTATTTATGCACAGACACATTTCAGTACATTCACGTTGTTTTCACACATTCAGGATAATGTTTGGATTTGTCCTGTGTATGTTGCTGTGTACTTTAGTATATATATATGCAGGTCAAGGTGGTTGGTTAAGGGTTTTTTGGCATCTCCATGTGGTCCATGAATTATATGAAATCATATCATTTGGTTATTTGGTGTCCTTTTTTGGAAAGACATCTAAATTTATCTTGAAAAAAAAAAAAAAAAACAGTTTTGTGAGAATCACACTTCAATCTGATGGTTTACTTTGCTGGATATAGGCAATGATGAGTTAGATTTTTTTTTTTTTTTGTATCTATAGACAGCCCTAATATCAATTATTACAACAAATAATTATTATTAAAAAATAAAAATGTTAAAATAAGAAATATTACTAAAAGTAACTATAACTGCAAAAAAATGTATTTAAGAAAAAAATATAAAAATAACTTTACATTACGACTGTAAATTTACAATGCTAATATTTGTGCTTTCATTTCTTCATTTTCAAACATGCTTTTATTTTGGTTTATAAAGTTTATAAATGCTTCTCAGTAAAAATATGGTCAAATTTTATGTTGCATTTTCAAATGCACATTATAAGCAACACAAACTCAGTGTTTAGAGATGGATATTGCATAAAGCGATTATGTTTTTATTTTGATTAAGCATTGATTTCCATTGTATAGACAAAAAAAACAAAACAAAACAAAACACTGAGACATTTCTTAAAATATCTTTTTTGTTCCACAGAAGAAAATAAAGTCATACAGGTTTGGAATAACATGAGGGTGGATAATGATGACAAAATATTAATGGGTGATCTCCTTTCACTTTCACATTGTGTCTTAACCAAACACAACATGATAAATCAACATCTCTTCCACTTCGATCCTGTGACTGGGACAAGCGACACTACATTTTGATGGTTGCTTAGATTATATTTGTGCACTGGACATCCCCACCCACACTGAAAAGTAATTGAACCGAAGTACGTTAATCAAATATGGATGAGAGAATAATGGAAATGTACAAATATTGGATATTTTAAGACAAAACCCTCGAGATCCACAAGGAAAACTAAAACAAGGATCCCCCCCGGAAAGGCATCATGGAAGTCATGAAAACTTGTTTGAATCTGTGCCGTGAGTTTCAAGTGCAAGAGAGTGTGCAAAAACACACACTATTCTGAATGGCTGTGATTTGTGCCGATGTTGCTTAGCAATAGAATACATGTGTACATGAGCAATCTAACTATTTCTGATTGAAAACATGATATTCAATGGAGAAAAGCAAGGCAAGGCTATTATATCTAGTGGTATTAATTGGACAGTGAAAATTCTTTATAAAACAGGTATTTGAAAATTAAGGTGATATCAGCCAAAAAGCAAACACATTTCAGAGGTGAAGTTATTACATTTTAAAGAAATACAAAAAATTATTTTCATTTGGAATGAAGTTTGGAATGTGCATTGTGCACATTAATACTATGAAATATTGGTGTAAAATGTGATTCAATGATGACTAAATCTCTGTAGATTCTTTCTCTAAGCCTTACTGACCTTCAGCCACAGAGTCACCTTGATTTTCATTGTGAGAAAACGAGGATGATTAAACAACCTTACAGCTTCATACTCAGCAGGACATAAATCTCATGCCGAGCCATAAAGTGCAACAGGCATGGTTTAGGGTTTGGTAGAAACGGAAGGTTTTGCCATGTGCAAATATTCTGCACCAAATTGCATGGAGAGAAAAACACAACAAAAAACAGCTGATGGACCTGATTCATAATGTGATTCAAATTAGACATACTCAGTGCCCCAGACATGCTAAATGTCAATGTAAATCTAGCTAAAGGGGCCGTTGAGACTGCGAGTTTAAAAATGCATCCCTTAGGGTGCTGAGTCGGCAGTGTTCATCTCTTTGAAACACTCCCACGACCTTGAGCAGTCAGATGGTTCTGCAGACTGTTAAATGTTTAACATTCCTCGGCTCTGAACGTTGTCTCCTTGAGAGAGAGATGAGGAACACACTGGTATTTTATAGGAATGACTCATTTAGTCGGCAAGAGCATATTCTTCATTGTATTGAATACAAAGTTTTGTGCCAGTGTTAAGCTGTGAGTTTGGGCCAGGTGTTGAACAGGGTGAAAAGGAAAAAAATAACAGGCAGTTTGTTCGACAATCCATTCCACTTCCAGTACTGGATTTTTGTTCGATTCCATCTCCACTTAGAATTTACTCGGATCAAAAGGTAATGGCAAAGTTCTTTTTCAAACTTCGCTTTGGGGTAAAAAGAATACATGAGCAGCGGTATACTGTTAGGGAAAATCTAAAGCCGTCCACTCTGCTGATAGCGATGTTTAGATGAATATGTAAATATGTGCTGTGTGCTTTCCTTTCAGTAACTTCATACAACAAGTTGCATCTTTACAGTATTAATCATGAAAAAACAGTGTCAAGAGTTTTCTACTATAAAAGCAGCTCTCCAGTGTGTTCACGTTTTTACTAGTGGACGTCCAACCTTGACGGACTGAACAGAAGAATTGAAGATGTCTACATCAAATAAGGCGGAGCCTCAGAGCCACACCTACCTATTACATAAACGCCACTGACCAATGGTGGTTCGAGGGTGTTTACCAGCCAGAGTGAACTTTCTGGAAAATTTGCTTTGGCAAGCTTTTTCGAACTCCTGAAACAAACACAAAACGAACTTAATTTTGGCTTAACTTTTTTCGAAATAATGTCACAGCAGCTCGTTCTTCGATTTCACTTGAAGTTTATCGGGGCCTTTAGGAGTCAGTGGTGGAGGACCACTTGTGTCAAAAGTGTCACTAATGATAATAATAATAATAAATAATAATAATAATACACCACCGTTCAAAAGTTTGAGGTCGGTAAGATTTTTTCAGAAAGTCTCATGCTCAATAAGGCTGCATTTATTGGATCAAAAATACAGTAATATTACAATTTAAAATAAGTGTTTTCTATTTAAATATACTTTAAAATGAAATGTATTCCTGTTATGGCAAAGCTGAATTTTCAGAATCATTACTCCAGTCTTCAGTCACATGATCCTTCAGAAATTATTCTAGTATAATGATTTGCTGCTTAAGGAACATTTATTATTATTAATGTTGAAAACAGTTTTGCTGGACACCATGATACACTTTTTTTCAGGATCCTTTGATGAATAAAAAGTTAACAAAGAACAGCAACAATTTGAAATATAAATCTTTTGTAATATTATAAATGTCTTTACTGTCACTTTTGATCAATTTAATGCATGTTTGTTGAATAAAGGTTAATTTATTTTTAAAAAAACAACAAACAAAATACACACCTTGTATTAAGATGTTTTTTGGGTCGATAAAATCACGAGTGGATGATGCTAAATACAGGTGTAAACAGGGTCTAAAACGTTTTGAGTTTGTCCATTTTCGACCACATACAGAAAATGCATTTGACCGGATTGGTTTTGTAGTGTAAATGCTAATGTGGTAGAATGTATTTGAACCATCGATAGAAAAATAAAACAGCCACAAAAGACATTATGGGAAGCATGCTAGCCAGACGGGATGTAAATTGTCGGCTGAAGACTCAAGTTTGGCTTAAAGATGAAAAATGTACTCTCACCTTTCCTGATTTCTAACACAAACTCAGTGTTCGGCATGGTCTTGCGACTATCAGACCAGAAACGAAAGATGATGATCTTCGTATGTTTTTCTGTCGTCTCCAGTCACATCTATAAATTGTGTGAGCTTATTTCATTAATTCATCCAAAAAACGGCAATACATTTACCCGCTCATTTACCCCTTGAAGAAATCAGGACAGAATTGGTTGAAAGTGGACAAAAGAGACGGATTAAAATACCAGGTGTAAACCAGAATGTTTAAACTCCCTCGTCCACTTGTGATCCGATCGACCAAAACACATCTTAAAACCAGGTGTAAACAGGGCCTTACTGACCCCAATGTTTGAACAGTAGTGTATATGAGAATAAATCTAGATAAACTAGCTGTCTAGTCAGTGACTTCTCAACCTCAGGTTACTGATTTATCTGATTTGACGCAAGTCTCACAATCGATGTTTTGCCATCAAGTCAAGTAGTGAATGAACAGTGAAACTCAATGATGAGTATATCACTAGCCTAGAGACGGGATCGCAACACCTTTCCTTACACCCTGCTCAACATGGCTTGAGCTACAACAGCACCTTCACACAGCAGGTGGCCTGTGTCTTCATCCTGGTTTGTTCAGGGCAAGGCTCTGACGTAGAGACTCCTCCAATTTGGAGAGAAGATTACACTGAGTAGCAACACCTGCGCTGCCCAGACATAAACGCTTCACATGTGCCATGCTGGAGATGCTTCCCCCTGCAGCAAGATGCCTGCTTGACAAATCCCATTATTCACGTGGTGGAGGAAAACTGCCTTTTGTGGCTCCAGGACAAAAGATATGGACAAATAGTTTCTGGATGTGATGTTTCTGGCATATACACGCAATATTTCCAAATATATTCATTAAAGGGATGGTTCATCCAAAATGAAGGTTCTGTCATCATGTATTCATCCTCGTGTCATTCCAGGCAATATGATTTTCTTAAGAGGAGTGCAAAAGAAGGTATTTTGTTGAACGAAGGCATGATGCTTCATTCATGTTCACTTTGTCCTTTTAGAGAGCATGCATCAAGATTTGCACACATCTGACCAAAAATGTAAATCGTCTCTTTACTTCCCTCAGGAACTGTGTATGTGTGTGTTGGTGGAAGTGGAAGATTTTATGTGGGCTGATGACTGCGTATAAGGTGGCAAGACATTCAGCCCCGGGGTTCTGGTGCTGTGGTTGCAGTGGGTTTAGGAGAGCAGGGCATGTGGCTGGTATGATATAACACTTTTGAGATCTGCTACAGAGACAGAACACTCCATATACACAGTCTCCCAACTACACATCGAATTTAAAACCTGTAATAAACATTATGATGTAAATGCATGAGAAATGAGATGTAGAAATAAGTAAATTAGTGATATTGATCATTTGTACACACGGCCAGATGTTCTTGCTTCCATTGAAGCTTAAGGCTGATTTATACTTCTGCGTTGAGTGTACGCTGTACCACAGATAGCCTACTACGTAGCCTGACGTGCACCTCTTCAAAACGTAACGACGCATCAATTCTACTCGGACCGCAAACGCTGTAATTGGTCTGCAGGTCAAAAAACTGGCGCGGAGCACTCAGAGAAAAGCAAGCCTTTTCAACTTCCATAGGAATGAAAAAATGCTGTTTCAGGAGACATGCAGTCATACTGCAACAAAAGTCGTTACCTATTTGCCGCTTCTATTTGTAAGCTTCTCTGACAACGTACATGACAAGCTGCTGCTTCTTCGGCTTTTGCCTTGATACTCAACATGACCACGGACGCTGCCTACAAGTGGTCTGCAGACACGTCGACGCGGACAACGACGCAGAAGTATAAATAAAAACAGACACATAACTTACGCCGCAGAGGCTCCATTCAACAAATTCATCTGTCCCTTGTGATTCTGCTGCGCTAATTTTGTTGCAGCGCTTCTAGGTTATATATCTGAACGGTGGATAAGTATTGGCCGATGCCTGTGATGCGTGTGATGCTGACGCAGGAGATGGCCAATAATGACCCGGCGTTCGGACATAAACACGGAAACGCAGCACTGCGCCAACTGCGTAACAGACTGAGAGAGAAGAAGAAAAAAATTGTTGAATAAAGCACAAAAAGTATTCTCGTTTTTGTTTTTGTGCACAAAAAGTATTCTCGTTGCTTCATAACATTGAGGTTAACCACTGTAGTCACGTGGACTATTTTAACGATGTCTTTACTACTTTTCTGGACATTGAATGTGGTAATTTCATTAATTTCAATGAAGGATAAAAAAAACATATAATGGTAAACAAGATTTTCTTCGTTTATATGCTATCATATCATTTTAATCGTGATCAGCCTTCAGTTTTCTGCATTATAATTCATGCTTGAATTTGCAAGCAGTACTCAGCATTGTGTCAATAAATGATGAGCACTTGACTGGAATCACATTCACAATCACATTCCCCTTCCAGTTAAGAAGAGCTGACCTCGCTGCTGTTTCACCCAGCGATTCTTCACTTTGCTGTTCACTGTGATCAGGCAGAAGCTTGTGAGATGTGGTGACCATGGTAACGAGTGTGGTTACAGCTCAAATGTGAAATATACTGCTGCAATCATGTCAAACTGAGCAGAGTGCCCTGAAACCCCACAAACCCTGCACATGTGAACACACTGTCCAGGCTGAACACAAACCACCAACTTGAATAAAAACCCTAGTCATTCTGACAAGATCAACAGCTGCATGGGCATCTCTGAGGACATAACTGCAAATTTGAGCTCACTTTTAAAGGAATATAATCACAAAACCTCTTAAGAATGAAATTACTGAAAATAAAATGAATGACTAAATCTTAAAACTAGAGATGCACCGGTCAACCAGCCATAAGTCGGAACCGTCCATTTTTTTTTTTTAGCCAATCTCCATTCTGGAATTGTGCACAAACTGTTAGGGAAATATTTCCTAAAATGTAATTTGTTTGGAAGTAATACGAATTCTGAAAACAGAAGGCCAGAGACTGGACACGCTGAAGATGGACGAAAGAAGAGAACACAGACGTGCCGGCAGAGCAAATACTGTACCAGGCACAGCAATCTCACTGTTCGCAATGCTTGAAATATAGGAAGAAAATTTTAAATAATGAATTGGGGATGGGGGTTTATATGAACGTATCTCTCAAGAGAACTGACTTGTCTTCAGAAAAGTTTTGATGGCATTTTCTTTTCCTCCTTCCTCTGTATAAAATAGTGTTTATAAGTTCAGTGCTGCTTTGTGTACAGCAGTATCCAAAGAAACCACTGCTGTTTCATAAGCGCCACCTACTGTCAGAGAGTGAATGTGCATTTTCATTCATTGTGTCTGCCGTTTTTGTTTTGTGCAGGTATCTTATGAAGCATAATTTTACAAATATAAAGTCAGACCATTCTGTTTTTGCTTTAAATCTTTAAATTATACGATCTAATTCAAATTAAAAAAAAAAAAACAACTGCTTATGCTACATGCGTGTATCTTTGTTTGGATTGTGATTAAAATTCAGTAGTTGCATAATTTCAAATGGCTACAGATTTTTTTTTTATTTATTTAAAGCCAGTTTGCCTGTTATAATGGCAAATAAACAACAAATAAATTTGCTTAAACAAAGAAAAATAAACTGCAACCGGTATCAGAATCGGCTATTTTGCTTGTAAAAAAAATCGTAATTGGCCATGAAAAATCATGAGCGGTGCATGAGTACTTAAAACATTTCCACTGATTTGTTATAAAAATTAGCACTCGCTATTCACGATTAAGTAACCATGGTTTCTGCTAAAATACCATAGTTACTACAATATAGGTGTTAGTACTATAAAATAACAAAAAAAAAAAAAGAATGTGGGATCTCCTTCAAACAGCATTTCTGTCATTGACTAATTTCTTTTTATGGTGACAGAATTTATATTTTTTCTCATTTTCCCAATAAAAAAAAAAAAAAAAAAATCTAAACATACTTAAAATAAATGTTTCAAACACACAAAAAACATGCCTTTGAGGAAATAAAAATAAAAACTTAATTAAATATATATTCTCCAAATAAAAGATTCTTATAAAAAAAAATGATTTGGGGCTTTTTATATATTTCCTGAAATAAATACTTAATAATAAACTGATTTTTGCAGTGCATAATTTTACTGTAGTAAGAGTAACTGGAGTAATCGTGGTATTCTGATGGAAAATATGGTCATTTGTTGTAAGAGTTTGTGGACATCAAGTTCATAAAATCAAAACCACCAACAAAACATTAATGAATTAATATTAATTCAAGAACACCCACCAAACTATCAAGACCACCTCCGAGGAGATCCACAGCACCCATCTGCATGGAAGACACCTGTGGCACGTTGACGGGGGGACCGAGGTCCAGATTAAGCAGGTCTCCTAGGAGGTCACCCTGAGATGGAATGACTTGGGGTTGATCGATGGAAGCAGTCGGGCCGGCACTGACTGGACTCTCCCCAGTGTCGATACTGCAAAAGAATGATGATGCACGCTGAGATGTGTAACACTAAGTGAAACCGAGTGAACAAAGGATGGGACCGACAAGCCCTTTTTTCATTGTTTGATGAGGAGGACAACGTAGGTTCTGTGTGGCAATTTCGATGAGTCCCCCATTGTATTACTGAACTGAGACCGATTCAGTCATCCCTTTTTCGAAAAACAGAGAATCCCACATAGAGATAAAACAAATAACAGGGATTCGAGACCTTTTGGCCAATAACTTATCATGACTTTGTGATTATGAGTTGCTTGTGATTACTAGATTATGTGCCAGATTTACTAAACAGGGCAAATAAGTGTGAAACCAGGTGCAGGTAATCCCATAAAAGCGTAGATGGGAGTGGAAAGTTCTGCAGTTTATCTACTGAAAATGCACTTATTAAAGAACACAGACGCAGCAGCTCATTTTCTTTACAACCAACGCAATCTACCAAGAGCAATGCAAATTAGAACAGGGTCGCAAACCAGCAGAGCCGATGACTATCAGGTGCAGGTAATCTACTAACAATACAGGAGCGGAAAAAAATTAAAAATAACATGGCTTGGTAAATGATAAGTTTGAATAGCATTTATTTGGAATACCTCTGGCATTCCAAATAAATGAACATGAGTGGAGAAAATTCTCTCCCTTCTACCACACACTTTTCTGTTCTCTGCGGTTCCTCCTCCTACAGCAACTATCCCAGCCATATCAAGTGCTAAATGGGTTTAGACATGCTTTTTTTAGGCCTTAAATTGTCACGCCCACAGACTGTTGGCTCAAAGTCTGATGTATAAGGCAAAGAAAATAGGAAACACTTCAGGAGTTTCACAGTCGTCATCTGAATGGTTGAATTCTACAGGATTTCCGGGAGACACGTATCGCGTTCTTTAACGGTCTACCTGGAAACAAAGCCGGCGTGATGCCAAACCCACTCAGTGAATTCAAGTGTGGTACCGTGATAGGTTGCCACCTGTGCATTAAGTCCATTCGTGAAATTTCCTCACTACTAAATATTCCACGGTCAACTGTTAGTGGTATCATAACAAAGTGGAAGCAATTGGGAACAACAGCAACTCGAAGCCATGAAGTGGTAGGCCACGTAAAATCACAGAGCGGGGTCAGCGAATGCTGAGGCGCACAGTGCACAGAGGTTGCCAACTTTCTGCAGAGTCAATAGCTACAGACCTCCAAACTTCGTGTGGCCTTCAGATTAGCTCAAGATCAGTGTGTAGAGAGCTTCATGGAATGGGTTTCCATGGCCGAGCAGCTGCATCCAAGCCTTACATCACCAAGTACAATGCAAAGCGTTGGATGCAGTGGTGTAAAGCACGCCACCACTGGACTCTAGAGCAGTGAAGATGTGTTCTCTGAAGTGACGAATCACGCTTTTCTGTCTGGCAATCCGATGGACGAGTCTGGGTTTGGCAGTTGTCTGGAGAACAGTACTTGCCTGACTGCATTGTGCCAAGTGTAAAGTTTGGTGGAGGGGGATTATGGTGTGGGGTTGTTTTTTTAGGGGTTGGGCTTGGCCCCTTAGTTACAGTGAAAGGAACTCTTAATGCTTCAGCATACCAAATTTTTGGACAATTTCAAATTTTGGACAATTTCATGCTCCCAACTTTGTGGGAACAGTTTGGGGATGGCCCCTTCCTGTTCCAACATGACTGCACACCAGTGCATAAAGCAAGGTCCATAAAGACATGGATGAGTGAGTTTGGTGTGGAGGAACTTGACTGTCCTGCAGAGAGTCCTGACCTCAACCTGATAGAACACCTTTGGGATGAATTAAGAGTGAAGACTGTGAGCCAGGCCTTCTCGCCAACATCACTGCCTGACCTCACAAATGCACTTCTAGAAGAATGGTCAAAAATTCCCATATACACACTCTTAAACCTTGTGGAAAGCTTTCCCAGAAGAGTTGAAGCTGTTATAGCTGCAAAGGGTGAGCCAACTCCATATTAAACCCTACAGATTAAGAATGGGATGTCATTAAAGTTCATTTGCACGTAAAGGCAGGTGTCCCAAAACTTTTGGCAATATAGCGCATGTTACCGGCCATTGTTTTAATCTACTCGCATCAAATTCAAAATACATTTTTATTGACGTACTGGATATTATTCAGCGCAATGATGAACATCCTAAGACCGAGTTTGCCTACACTGCCATTGCATACTTTGCACCGTCTGGATGAAGATACGTTGCAGAGACTGCGCGAGTTGTGTTGACAGAATTAAGTGATTTGGAGAAGAGAAAACATCAGAATAATGTCACAGAGTTCATTCAAGAAGTTGTGTGAACAACACATGTACATCCGAGCACATGCAGACTTTGGTCAGAGCGGTAACAATACAATTAAGGTGTTTACATGCCTGTTTATTGTGATTAAAATTGCAGTATACAACCTAGTTTAATGCAATAATGGCTGCTATGATTAGGAGCTTAATCGCATTCGCTTGATCGAAGTATTGTGTTTACATAAGCTAAAGTTTATTCGCAATATTGCCAAAAGCCCATTATAATCGCATTATGAGGGTGCATGTAAACACACTCAATTATGTGACTCTGGATTGTGAAGTTCACAGTGCCACTGTTGCAGTAAACTTTCACAATATTCTTGAATTAAATATTTATTAGATACACGCCTGTCTGTTATCATAGGGACAATGACTTTACATTTTCATGCCCTTAGACATGACCCAGAACAAAACTAACTGTAATTAGTTGATTAACATGTCAGTCAGACATCCTTTGAAAGTCTGTCTACGCAAGACTAGGCGTTAAATAATGGCACAAATACCAGTAAATTGACTACCTCAAACGATCATTTTGCATGATTTAAATACTCTCATTCCAATAAATTTTGTGCCTGAAATGGAAACTCTGTAGGAGTGCACATATAATAAGGTCAGCTGCAAAAATAACAGTGTCCACGGCTTCCATCACTAATTTTTCACTGCGTGTCTTTAGTAAATCCCCAAAAGAGGGTTTGTGCTCATGCAATCTGTTAGGAAATCTGTCCAGACTTTTTAAACCATATTACAGCACACATACTCACAAAGAGCAATTTCTAGACAGCCAATGAAATATTTAAAAGGTTTAGCTAGATCTAGTTTTAGCCGTCTTAGTACCTGCCGTGCTGGATGGGCAGATGTTTGCGGTGAATGCCGTGGCTTCCTTCCACAAAAGCATTGGGGGGTTTGTGGTAGACGGAGGCCAGCGAGCCAATGTGACAGATGAGCTCATCCAACAGGGTGGGTTCAATCAGGTCCGTCTCCTCTGAGATCAGAGGCTTCTCAGACAGCACAACCTCTTTAGCCGTCACAGGGTCGGTGGACAGCAGACGCCAGTAGATGTAGCCGCGATCACGCAAGTCAGGGTTATCAGAGTCCTGAGATGGAGAACGAGACCAGGTTGAAAGGAGAGGAAACGGGACACTGACAGACAGATGCAGAGCTCTTGTGATATTTGTCATTATGTGAACTTGTGCTGATGCTGATACAATGTTGTATGCAATAAGCATAAGTTTTCAAAGGTCTTTCATTATAAATAGACATTAAAAAAATGTATCTTACTCTGATATACACTGCACAAACATCTGTTAACTGTATTTTCAAAAGGCCAAACAAACATATCACTGATTAGCTATGTTTCCATCACCCTGCTTTTATGTGCAATTTGAATGATTGCATCAGAAATGAGTGATGGAAACGCAAAATTTCCAAAAAAAAAAAAAAAAAAAAAATCCCTTAATTCACAAAAAAGGTTTTTATGCTCGCTTGAGGTGGTTTTTGACCAGTGCGAAAAAGAGGAAATGTGAAAAATGGGAGATGGAAATTCATTTTCCAAAAAAATTCTGACGTAGCGAACATTAAACTCATGTGACTAATCGGCTGTGTCCGCTGATGGTGTTTTATATAGTGTTGGTTACAAGGGTTACCAATACCACCGCCGTCCGTTCAAACAGCCTGATGAAAATGTACCTAATTTCATTTGTTTGTTTTGTTTTGCGAACTTTGAAAAGATTCACTTCACGTTTGGATGGAAACCCAGCTATGTTCAGCTGATAATAGGGATAATAATAGTGTCGCATAACTAATTTCCATAACGTTCAAACGGAAACTGTGTAACCAATTAGTCGACTAGTCTAAGAACCCCCCAGAAGAGAAGTCAAAAAACAGTCTGTATAAGTGATCCATTTGAAATAGTCTACTTAATCTGTGAATCAAAGAACCAAATCCCATACTGAATACTGGCTTTGAATTATGAGTGACATGGAAAAAACTAACGCAAGCAAAATAATGTATTATTTTCAAAATGTACGCTTAAGAACACAGTAATTTGAACATATCCTTGTTATAAAATATATAAAGCAACATATAAATATGCAAAAAAAACAAATAGAAAGGTAAACGACTAGTATTTCTAATGTCAACTATCGGCAGTAGTATCATTTAGTTGACTACTCTCGCACATCCCTAGCCGATAACATCCAGTTGTAGTGTAACACTATGGTTTGTAATGCTCAAGCGCATCTCACCTGAGTGGCCAGACTGAGCACTTGCTGAACCAGCTCTTGAGTCTCTGAGGGCTTCTTCAGGAACAGCTTCACTATGGCTGTCAGGAGAGTCAGCTGGACCTGAAAGAAACAATGCAGTGGATACTGAATCAGAGGAAGTCCCTGATTTTAAAGAAACTATTACTATAACGGTAAACAAAATAAAAACAAACAAACAAACAAATAAACATTGAAACAAAACACACATTGACCTGTGGGGTATTCCAGAAAGCAAAGTTAACTTAATGTCAAATATACCCTGAACTCTTGGTTGATTAACCCAAACCTTGCTTATTCGAGGTATACAGAAAACTGCGGTCTGAGGTAACTTCAGAGAATGAAACTCAGAGTTAAAGGCCAATTCACACCACATAGACAAACAACAACAAACAAGTTGTCTGATGGATTTAGAATGTTATGAAAAATAACTCATGTACACACTGCCCCAACAGACACTGACAAACATTGATTGTACAGTCGGATGAAACAAATCCCGACCAACACCAACAGACAATGACAGGGGTAACAAACTGATCCGACAAAACCCAACAAATGTTTTTGTTGGGGTTTGTCTGTGCTGTGTGAACTAGCCTTAAACGGTGACCTCGCAAAGATATTCTTAACCAAGCGCTGAATCCAGGAGTCACCTTGGAAACGGACGCTAAGAAAAAGCCTGTTATACTACTAGTTTTGTTTAATGGCTGCGCCACAACAGCTAAAAGCTGTCTACACTGAACGCGACCACACGACCGTTGGAAAGCACTTGGACTAAGTCAGAAATTGAATCCGTTTACTGTCGGGAATTTGTCACGTAGCATCGCGCCACATCACATCCAGTGTAGACAGTTGTGTCATTTTTTTAAACTTATCTTTAAATATTCAATCAGTTTTTATTACTGTGAACAAGAATTATATTGTTTGTTAGATGCTAATCATAAATTAAAAAAGAAAGATTGATTAAACTAAAAAACAGGTTTGCAAAGATAATGTCTGTATAAGTTTATTTTTTATGTTTAGCCATTTTGCTTTCACATTAGTTAGTTATAATAAGAGATGTATTAAATATGTATTATTAAAGAAATACATTATATAGAAAACATCCCGTTGCAAAAAAAACCCTTTTCAATGCAGATCCACAATGACTAAGAATGTGTGAGAATAAAATAAATTAAATAAATAAGAGTAAAATTAACATTTTTGTTTTATGTTATAATAGAGCTTATAATTATATATATATATATATATATATATACATACATACATACATACATACACACACACACACACACGCGCTGTTAAAATTAACACATTAAAGCGCGACAAGACACAAAAGAGAACGCAGTGCGGTACTGGAACGCTGTCTGTGTGACAGACACACGCCGGCCCCATTGAGTTCCCTTTCTGTGACTGAACAGACAAAACACACAAAATTATGCCAAACCTGAGTGCTTTCATCATGGAAGCCCTCAAGGAAACTCTCCAGGAGCTCATCAGCATTGTCGATACGCTCGGCATATTCGCCCACAATCCAGATCATGGCTGCTCGAGCGTCAGGCTCATCCAGAGAGTCCAGGTTTTCACACAGAGTGGCAATTATACTTTCATATCTGTGCAGACAACAGAGGGGTGTTTACTCTGTTCCAAAACGTACCAAGTTGTGTACACGACATTTTAAGGATCATAGGAGGGCTTCTTAGGTAGAGGCTATTCCAAAATGTAGGTTATTTAAAGGATTAGTTCACTTCAGAATTAAAATTTCCTGATAATTTACTTACCCCCATGTCATCCAAGATTTTCATGTCTTTCTTTCTTCAGTAAAAAATAAATAAGGTTTTTGAGGAAAACATTCCAGGATTTTTCTCCATGTAGTGGAGTTCAGTGGGGTTCAACGGGTTGAAGGTCAAAATTACAGTTTCAGTGCAGCTTCAAAGGGCTCTACATGATTCCAGAATAGGAATAAGGGTCTAATATAGTGAAACGATCGGTCATTTACTAAAAAAAAAATTAAAAATTATAAACTTTTTTTAACCACAAATGCTCATCTTGCACATCTTTGCGATGCACTACGCATTACGTAATCATGTTGGAAAGGTCACGTGTGACATAAGTGGAAGTACCGAGCAAGTGTTTACAAAGCGAACATGCAAAGACAAGTCAAACGGCCTTTACAAAAAAAAAAAAAGGTTAAACAACAATGTTGGACGATTTTGAGTTGGAGGAGAAAATGAGATGGAGTTTTTCGCCCTACCGCGGTACTTCCACCGACATCATGCGTGACCTTTCCAACGTAATTACGTAATGCTTAGCGCATCGCATCACACTTTTTTTTTTTTCTTTTAGAAAATGACGATCGTTTCACTAGATAAGACCCTTATTTCTCGGCTGGGATCATGTAAAGTCCTTTGAAGCTGCACTGAAACTGCAATTTGAACCTTTAACCTGTTGAACCCCATCAAAGTCCACTATATGGAGAAAAATCCTGGATTCTTAATCCTTAATTTCTTTTCAAATGAAGAAAGAAAGACAAACATCTTGGAGGACATGGAGATAAGTATATTATCAGAAAAAATTTAATTCTGAAGTGAACGAATCCTTTAATAACGCTGAGATACGTCATTGTAGTCTGATTCTAAGGCATGTATTCTTTACAGATAAGACAATCCCAGAATGCATTGTGACAAGCTCAGTGAAAATTAAATTGGTAGAGCGGCGAAGAAACACATTTCAGTACTGAAAAATATCAATAAAAATAGTTCAGATGAGAGTTATGGACTGACTTGTTGGGGTATTTGCGGAAGATGTCCCTGATGACCACGATGGCCTCTTGCACAACATAATTGACTTTGGTCTGGATGAGGTCCAGCAGGGTGCTAACACAACGCTCAGCTGATTGCTGTACACAAAGATATAAGAGAAAACTCACAGATAGTCACAGATATAAATTACACTGATAAAACTCATTGAGGCACTACAGCTATTGGATCACAATATGCAATGAAAAAAAATCAATAAAGGTTGCTTGTGTTTAGGAATTTTGATGCTAAATGACCAAAAAGCAAGCTAAATAGCAGAGGTTTATCAGACATTTCTATAGGGAATAAAGAATAAAGTCATACAAACGTAGGTATTTAGGGGTGAATAATGAGGCAAGACTTACCTCCACTTTGATGGCACAACGGCCGATGGCTCGAACAGCTTTCCGAACAAAGTCTACATCCACCTCAGTGGCATACTCCTTCAGTTCAGCTAGTACCTACAGAAATCAACATTTTAAAAGGATTTCTATAGAAACAGACTGTGAAAGGCTGAATGACCTCCACAAGGATAGATAACTCACAAGGTTATAAGCTCAGGAGGAAAAGTGTGAGAAGAGTCTGATGTTAACGTTTAACAAACAGACGTATTTATGGGGGAAAAGGCTAAATGACGTAATATAAGTAAATGAAAAATATAACAAAGATGGAATGTATAATAACGGAATGCAATGAAGCAATTTGCTGTCAGATGCAGAGTAATCACAGCTGTCATTTTATGCCAGGCAGCACAGAGCTTAATAAGCTTGAGCATGTGTTTTAGTTAAACAATTCGACAAACCTCCACTGAGTGGAAAATATAACTAAATAGGCACACTTTTAAGCAATATGTAATTAGAGGGACAAATCGATGATGCAGTTCTACTGAAAGTTAATTTGTTATCTTTGCAACACAAACTGCACAATCAATTAAGAAAGTAAAGTGCAAAATAAAAAGTGTACATATTTAGGTCTTTCATACTCGTACATAAAGGACAAAATCAAATAGCAGCTAATTTGCACGTCAATTAGTATTACAGTGTTATGCAACATTCAGCTGAACATGTAATTTTTCATTTGAAGTGAAGTGCCGATACATTTTCCTGTTAATAAAATCTAAATCACAGGGGAATGCAACCAATGTCCTAGATATATACACTGTGTGCAGAATTATTAGGCAAAAACAGGTGGAAAAGAAAAGACACATGTTAACTGCAAAATAATTAACAATTCAGGTGAAGAATTAAGTGTGAAACCATCAGGAACCCTTTAGTCTCCAGCGCCTATCTTCCAGAATCTGGCAGTAAGTTTTGGAAGATCATTTTTAGTCCATATCTGCAAGACGGACATTTCAGGATAAGAGATGGACTAAAAGTGAACTCCCACACCTTACTGCCAGATTCTGGAAGATAAATTCTTCAAACAGTGGTACAAGAGGATGTGGTGCTGGTCCTTCAGGAGTCACTCTCAAGCTGTCTGTCTATAAGGCCTATAAAAACCCAGTCTTCATGTATTTTATAACACTTCAGCTTGTGATTCTTATTAAGTGCGGGTCATTTTTTAGGATTCTTCACCTAACCTAAGTCTCTGAGATCCTGACACCTCACACTTCTGAAGACTCCAGGTAGGTTTCAGTACTGGGAAATGGTGGCGCTGGAGACTTAAGGGTTCCTGACGGTTTCACACTCAATTCTTCACCTGAATTCTTAATTATTTTGCAGTTAACATGATTCTTTTCTGCTCCACCTGTTTTTGTATGACTCCGCTGACCCAATGAGCATTTTGCCGTCCCTTGGTCATGCTTTAACTTTTTTCAATTTCTAGTATTGCATTAGTATTGCATCCTTCTCATGAGTATTTAATCATTTTTGACTTTTCAGTCTGAGTTAAATCTCTCATTTTGCCTGTAAAATCAAACTTGCCTAATAATTCTGCACACCTGAATATAGGGCATTTTTCATTTCCAGCCTTCATGAACAATTATATATCACTTATAAATGATTAAAAACAATATTAATAGTAGTTATTAAGATTGATGTGGATTGGAATTGGTAAAATGTGCTTGGAAAAAAATTATCAGAAAATCAACTTGCCTAATAATTCTGCACACAATGTGTGTGTGTGTGTGTGTGTGTGTGTGTGTGTGTGTGTGTGTGTGTGTGTGTGTGTGTGTGTGTGTGTGTGTATATATTATTTTTTTATTTTTTTTTATTTTGGACTGTGTGGATCTAGAGAGAGTGTGATCTCTATATTAACATAAATTACAGAGAAAATACTTGAGAAAATACTTGACAAAATACTTGACAAAATACTTGAGAAAATACTTGAGAAAATACTTGAGAAAATACTTGAGAAAATACTTGTAATTATTTCAGATTTAATTAGAGTTGTAGAATAATCTCTATTGTTTGAACTTTTAAAGCCCTGGATAAGCTGACTGCCTTGACTAAATAAGTCGTTATTTTGTTTTTTTTTGCCGCACCAAAAAGTATTCTCGTCGCTTTATAATATTAATATTGAACCACTGTACTCACATGAACTGATTTAAATATGTTTTTAGTACATTAATGTATCTTGAGAGAGGAAATGTCATTGCTGGCTATGCAGGCCTCACTGAGCCATCGGATTTCAACAAAAATATCTTAATTTGTGTTCCGAAGATTAATGAAGGTCTTACAGGTGTGGAACGGCATGAGGCTGAGTAATAAATGACAGAATTTTCATTTTTGGGTGAACTAACCCTTTAAACATCTTTTGAAATACCTGGGCAATGTTGGCATGAGAGGCCAGGCGGATCATGATGTCCAGTTTCTCCAGCTTGACGTAGATAGGGTCATTGTACTTGACAAAGAAGACTTTGATCTCTTGCTTCAAGATCTCAGGCCTGCAGGTAAAGAGATCACCGTCTTAGTCGAAACATTCAGTATTTCCAAGCAAACAGACAAAATGGACAATACTGCCATCTAGTGATGGAATTTAGTCATCTATGTCAGAAACTGAGTGATTAGAACTCTGAACTAGTGCCTCAGAAAATGAACAGGACTGAAAAATAAGGGTGGCAGTCTAACCTTTTCTGCACAATAAGGTTAATGTTCCTGAGGGCCACATATTGGACCTCTGGTTCCCCAGACAACAGCGTGACGAGGGGAGGTGAGAGCTTCTTCAGGAGAGTGTTGTAGTAATCAGAGTCTTTGGGCAGGAGCTCCAGGAACTTCATCAGTACCTTCACCGCTGACAGCACCACAGCCGAGTTAGCATGAGAGAGACGTGGAGTCACACGCTCACAGATACTAAAAGAGACAGGAAGAAGGAGTTATGCTTACTAGGGTTTTCATCTGTATTAATCCTGGCACTCCTGAATTGAGGTTTTTCAATTTTGTATTGGTTGATTATAAAATTTGTCATTTACAGTTTAAATCTTCCCTGTACCCATTTGTGTTTTTTTCTTAGTGGGCAATACTCTGCAAAAAGTAATACAAAGTGTGGAGTCCATCAAGGTTCTGTCCTGGATCCTACTTTATATAGTCTTTATTTACTTTCATTTGATAATGTCAGAAATCACATAACATATTTTATTCCTGTATTGGTAATAGAACAAATGCACATTTCACAAAGCTGTTTCAGCCGTACTGACAATATTGATGTGGCAATCACAAAAAGTATAATTTTCTCTGAGGGCAAACATTCAGAAAGAGATACACTATGTTTTGTTGAAATGGCTTGGTTTGATTAAGGGTACGTTTACATGACAACGATGTACTGAAAACGGAAAGGTTTTTCTTTTGCATTTTTTATATACAATTCACAACACTGTCAAAATGATCCCTTTCACATTGACCCACGGAAAAAAAAAAAGCTGTATTATTCATTCCAGGCTAGTAGTTGGCGATGTCACTTTGTAAAGAAACACTACACACCTATAGATTGAACACATAATACGTATACACAACGTCACTGTTTTCACAAATTTGCATTTTTTGAAGTTTACACGGAGACGATAATGGTATCGTTTTCAAAAAATTGCACTTTGAAATCATTCACATTTTCAGGCCCCCGAAATGCAGTTGTTGTGTAAATGAACAGCCAAAACTTTTCTGTTTTTAGTTAAAATAAGGTTGTGTAAATCAAACCCTGTATTAAAAACCAAATCTGGAAAAACTTGTGAAATCTATGCAGCAATTCATAAGACCTTTTTATATGACCTGTATTGTACTATTATTCAAGCTGCTACACAATTTACATATGAATTCTATGAATGTAATCCAAGAAGTGTTAGACCTAAATAGATAATGCAAGCCTCCATTTCCTCTCAGATGTTTATTCCACAACAAATCTGTTTATCTCTGAAAAGAGTCAATATTAATAACAGTCTGAAAGAGAAAATAAATACCATGTGAATAAAATGTCATATCTTAAAATAGACCTGTGAGGAAAATAAATTAATATTAACATACAGCTCACTATAAAGCAGCACTACATATTTTATTGCTGTTCTATTCTTAAACTAAAAATAAATAATAATGTTATCATATGCCTGGTGTATATAATTAATCTTCTTCATCTGACAATCCAAGTACAACAATCAGTTGTTGACATTTACCGGCTAGATGTGCCTGAACTCAACCTGTCAGATCAGACAACACAGGTTTTTTACAGCCTCTAATCCACTTAAACTTAAATCCACTTTTAAAATGCAAATTCATAATAACAGGAGAGAAAGAAAACTTGACTGTAATAAAATTAACTGTTCCAGATCTTTAAAGAAACCAGATTTCAGAAGATGTCAGATGTTGGTTGCCACATTCACATCTAAACTGGGGAAAAAATAGTCTAAAGATATCAGTTCACCAGTGCATTCTCTAAATAAGAACCGGGCACTGTATTATTTTTTCCTTATTTATTATTAGTTTTAATTCATATTTTAATTAAAATAATTCATTTTCACTTATTTTTCGTATTCATTTTTATGTTCTTATATGATTTTAAACCTTTAACATTTTAAAACTTACTGGGGTAGTTTCTCAGACAGATATATATATATATATATATATATATATATATATATATATATATATATATATATATATATATATATATATATATATATATATATATATATATATATATATTTTTTTTTTTTTATTTACCATAAAGTATTACAATAGTATTTTCGTATTTTGTTTTTATTTATTTATTTATTTTTATTTAGTAATAATAATTATTATTATTGTTAAAATTACTTAAAATTACTATCTTATAGTCATATTGATTGGCTTTATAACCAAATCACTTTGGCCAAATTGTGCAGCCCTACAAACGAGCAAAACAAACAAGCACAGCAAATCTGGATTTTTTTTTTTTTGGAAACTTCATTCACTCTCCTTAATCTCCATACACCTGTAGAGAAACCTAAGAGGATCATTATCCCCTCACCTCTGGGCCTCACGCTCGTCTTTGGGGTTGTAGTTGGAGAGGCAGTCCAGGATGAAGATCTGGCCCCACTCAGTGCACTCGTTGAGCGCCGTCAGGAGCTTATTGATGTTCTGGGGATTCAGGTCCAGAAGGTTGCTGTTGGGGTGAGACTCGCTGATCTCAGACAGAGCAGCAACTGCATTAGCCACAACCTATGAGAAATTCAGATATTAGTAAAGTACTGTGAATGTGGAGGTATGCATTCAATGAAATTAGATCAAAAGTATCTAACCATGGGATTGGAGTCAGCGATCAGGTCCCTGAGAGAATCCAGGAAGCCCTGGTCCTCCACCATCTGGGCGTTGATGTCATGAAGTTTGGCCACACATACTGCTGCGGTCTTCCTCACATAGGGGTCTTCATCCTTCAGACACTTTCGCAGAGGCTCGCACAAGTACTCAGTGATCTTATCCACACGAATACAGCCCATTGTACGCACAGCCAGAGCTCGGATCAGTGGGTTCGGATCCTCACAATCCTGAAAAAAGGAAAGAACAACTTCAGACAATCTGGTGGAATTTCATAAACGTTGATGATCAGATTGATCCAAACTATAACAGCAAGTCTTACCTTTACAAAGCTGTTAACGGCCATGATGGCCATGTCAGGTTGACTCTTGGCATAGTTCATAAGGTACAGGTAAACCAGTTTCTTCAGCTCCAGGTTATCGGTCTGCATGCAGTTTACCACGTCTGGAAACAAGGAACTAAAGAAGCAGTGATAAGATATTAGCTTAATTCAAATTAATCATCTTTTACGTAATGTGGGAAGTGAGAATGCATCTTTGATTGTGTAATGGTGATGAATGAGCACCTGACATCCTTGCCCACTGTCATGGCTGCAATGACTTTCTTCACTGCCTCTTTCCTCTTCTCCTTCTTCTCATTGTTCAGCTCAGCCTTCAGCTCAAAGATTTCACCTGAAACAAGAGAGTAACATGATTAGAGTGGTCATCTGATCTGAGGTTTTCAAAGGCTGATGCTGATGCAACTTCTACTTCTAGAGATTATCTTTTTTTTCAGATATAACCTTTCATGTACTGTGTAATATAGGCGTTTGTAAATTTAAAAGGTATGTAAAGTTTTGAAGATCAAAATGCACAATAAATGGAGTTATTGTCTCCAAAAAGAAAGAACTGATTCTGAACTGCCTGAAACGAGCCGTCATTAATTCCAGTCCTACTACCTGTCCAAGCCTACATAGGTTTGTAACAAATTTGCATAATGCCAGCATATGACCTACACTGGCTGCAAACATGACTACTTTACTTTGACCCTCAAACACTGTAACTGTAGCTGAGGCCTGGAAGAGTTTGGTTTACATTGTCAACTTGTCAAAAAGAAGCTGTTTTCTGTGCTACGAAAGCAAATCCACTTTGAATGCACTTCCAAAGGATGAGGACTCGAATTGATTCGGTAAAACAGACACCATTTTTACTGTTGGTATCACTGTGCTGAGGAAGCTCCGGAGCTGAAATTCAGGTATGGCAATGAACGATTTATTTCCAACACACACTGTTAATGATAGACCAATCACAACAGAATGAGCCCCGCCCCCTGCTGCCCCACCTAGCCCATTGCATCTAGACAACAAATACGGCATTGTAGCCTAGCTACCAATAGCAATAAGCTCTGCATTTTGTTATTTTTGATAATAAACAAAGTGTCATCATTCAAACTCTGTCCATTTAATAAACGAAATTCTAACAAACAACAAAAATGCCATTTTGACGCTCTTTAATGTGACGTGATAGATCACTGTACAGGCGCCTCATTTCAGGCGGCAACTCGGAGAGCTTCCTCTCCTCTTTAATACTAGTTACAGAATAAACGTGAATGAACATATGAAGGTATGTTGAAAGATACAGTATAATATATAACGTATAATTACTCATCGCTCAGTGTTTCAACGGCGGAAAGCGTCAAGAAAACAGCTTTTATACACTGTATCAGCTAGCATTTACCTCAGGCGAGTCCACAGCTTGTTAGTTCGCCAGATAAATTAACTCTTTCGCTAAACATATGTACTACATTAGCCTATATTGATTATATTTCGCTTAACTTGTTAATGATGTCTTGATTATTAAGTGTGTTTAAATAAATCTGTCATGAAAATGACAGCCACTGTGTAAATCATTATATTTCAACAACGAATTGGAGTAAAAAAACAATTTAGAAGTTAAAAAATGCAATTTAGAATGCATTTGGCAAAAAATGCCAAATGTGCAGTTTACAAGTTTGCATACAATTTGTTATCTGAGTGTTAAGTATTGTATCTAAAAAATAAATAATCGAATTTAGGCTAATAGTTTGGGCTCTGTTGTTAAAGTTTAATATTATAGTAATGGGCTCCTTATATAGTTTACAGCATTAGCAGAGATATATATTTTTTTATCCTTAAGCTTTTAATTATAATTGAATTCATTTAAATACAGAGACATAATTTGTTCAGTACACTACTGTTTAATTAAAAAAAGGCAATTTTGTTTAATTTTTTTCCCCCTGCTGTACCGAACCAAACTGAACCATGACTTCAAAACCAAGCTATTAGTTTTCTGTATCGTTACACCCTACAACAAACTGGTCCAACCGACCAATCAGAGCAGAGTAGGCACTCAACAAGGATGAGTTTAGAGAGACTGAATCCTTAATCGAGCCATTTCATCACTTCTTTTGAGAAAAGAAGTGAGGTTGCAATGTATATTATGAGAAAACCTATTGTAGGAAACCTGCCTGTGTGCAACCCGGAAAGATGAAGGAACTGTGTGTGTGTCCTCTTCTTATACTGTAGGTCTTTCACAGAAATGAGTGCACATACACAGAGGTGTCATGCTTAGGAGCATGTGCCTCCTCCGATCTTTGAGCCAAATGGATTTTCAATGCAAGTTTACAGTAAAAATTTATTATACATAATTATTTTGTTTTTTTTCCCACATAACAAAAATTTCAATAATTTAATTTCATCCCATAAAATAAATGAACATATTTAAACAGATCTTAAATGTACTTGCCTTTTTTGTTGGTGGTAAAATACTTGGAGTCAGTCATTCTGACAGCTTCTCAGGTCTGAAGAGAAGGAAATAATTGAAAGTAAATATAAATCACATTTCAACAATGCATAAAATCAACAATAATATAATCCCAAAATACATTTAATGGCCAACTGGCCATTTTCAGTAAAGGTCACGAATTAGGAAAACGTAAAAATTTGAAACATGTCTGTAATTCCCAGTTTACACAGGAAATCATCAGGAACAGTTATGCAGACCATTTGCTACATGAAGAGACAACAACACAGTAACATATCCACAGGAACAAGACGTTACAAAATAAAACATATGTCAAAAATAACACGTGCAGCTGCACCTCACAAATTTAGTGATTGTTAAGTTTATTAATTGGGCGTGACCCAAAATGATCTAGCTATGCTAAGCTAGTGAAAACCTTGGAAGCAGGATTTTATCGACTGAAATACAGGCATCTTTCCTGTCTAAATCATAATACAAACAATTGATGAAAACACAAAAAAAACAGATACGCACAAGAGGTGTAAGAATCGAAGCGATTAATATTTGGTTATTGGAGCTCTTCCCGGTGGGGAGATGGAAGATGGAAGATGCGGTTTCTGCCACAGCTTGGTCGGGCGCTGGAAGATGGAGCGCACCCGGAAAAACAAAATGAAGAGCGGAACCAACAAACGAGAAGAATGTGTGAGATCGGAGCCACACAGATGTTACACCGGATGCAGAGGACGTTTCATACCAGTAGTAGGGAATGAGGGTGCATCATGTACCATTCCTGAAAAAGTGGATTTAATACAAGCCTGGCGAGCTTATTACATCAGTTCAAAGGGTCATATTAAGACACATCCTGCAGGAGATAATATAATATCAAATGTCAACAAACTTTATTCTAAAATATTAGGATCAACATGTCCCCAATGACTTCTCCTTTTCTTGCCACAGTACAGTTTTTGTCTGGTAACCCTTTCTGCTTTCAGAAAAAGAGGAGTTAATGGCCTTGATTGTGCATTCGGCCATACATGGTAGAAAAACAGTCTTTTCAGATAAAACTGATTTTGTCAAAACCTTCACCAGTTCATTTTGCTTTTTCATGAGTCTTCATACATGCATATGCTGTAGAATAATTGTGATCTAAGACAAAAGGCTCATAATTTACAAAACTGTCCTCCTAGACAGGTCATATTTGTTTCAAACAGACTGTCTTATTTGTGAAATATTTCACAGCTTAGGAGGCAGAAGAGGAAGGTTTCCCTCCTAACATGGGTAAGAGTTTGCAGAACATCTCCACAAGGACCATTTACATGTTAAAGTAGAATATAAATGAATTAAAATGATATGTCACACACACACACACACACACACACACACACACACATATATATATATATATATACAGTTGCAAGAAAAAGTATGTGAACCACTTGCAGAAAATGTGAATAATTTGAACAAAATAAAGGAGATCATATGAAATGCATGTTATTTTTTTATTTAGTACTGTCCTGAGTAAGATATTTCACATAAAAGATGTTTATTTACATATAATTCACAAGACAAAAAAAAAATAGCTGAATTTATTAAAATAACCTCATTCATAAGTATGTGAACCATTGGTTCTCAATACTGTGTGTGGTTACCTGGATGACCTACAACTGTGTTTGTTTGTTTTGTGATGGATGTTCATGAGTCTCTTCTTTGTTCTGAGCAGTTAAACTGAGCTCTGTTCTTCAGAAAAATCCTCCAGGTCCTGCAGGTTCTTCAGTTTTCCAGCATTTTTGCATATTTGAACCCTTTACAGCAGTGACTGTGTGATTTTGAGATCCATCTTTTCACACTGAGGACAACTGAGGGACTCAAACACAACTATTAAAAAAGGTTCAAACATTCACTGATGCTCCAGAAGGAAACACGATGCATTGAGAGTCGGGGGGTGAAAACTTTTGAACAGGATGAAGATGTCACAATTTTTCTTATTTTGTTTAATTTTTTTTTTTTTTTTTTTCATTTAGTACTGCCCTTCGGAAGCAACAGAAGATACTTGCATGTTTCCCGGAAGACAAATTAAATACAATTTACCTTGATCTTCAAATTCCAAAACTTTTCACCCCCCGACTCTTAATGCATCGTGTTTCCTTCTGGAGCATCAGTGAATGTTTGAACCTTTTTTAATAGTTGTGTTTGAGTCCCTCAGCTGTCCTCAGTGTGAAAAGATGATTTCAAAATCATTCAGTCACTGCTGGAAAGGGTTCAAATATGCAAAAAAAATGCTGGAAAACTGAAGAATCTGCAGGAGCTGGAGGATTTAACTGCTCAGAACAAACAGGAGACTCATGAACAAACATCACAAAACAAACAAACAGTCATAGATCATCAGGTAACCACACACAGTATTGAGAATCAGTGGTTCACAAACAATTTTTTGTACTGGGTTATTTTAATAAATTCAGCTATTTTTTGTCTTGTGGATTTTTTGTCTTGTCTTTTGTCTTGTCTCAGGAGAGTAATAAATAAAAAATAACATGCATTTTGTATTATCTCCTATATTTTGTTAAAATTATTCACATTTTCATAGATGTGGTTCACATACTTTTTCTTGTAACTGTATATAGCCTTTTCTATATGTGTGTATGTATTATTATCAGCTTATTTGTAATTAAATGATTAAGTATTATAAATATTAAAAACGTGTTTATAATATTATAGCTTGCTAAATACATTCTTGCACAAATACATGCTTGCATTTTAATCATAATATTATAAAACTTTAGATACTGTATATCATTACAAAATATATTATGAGTTTATTTGTAATGTAAAAATATTATATTTTTATTAAAATTCAAAAGTATTTTGTCAGTATAGCCGACCATCAAAGGAATGCCTATATGTATGGAGACAAAAGATTGTTTTTGGAGGCTAACTGCTGTCCAAAGAGCTGTATTTGTGTATGAATGGAGATGTTTTTGGAGACTGATTGCTGTGACTGGCCATCAACATAGTATGTGTGTATGTAAGGAGAAAAAAACAAAAAGTTTATGGAGGCTGTAAAAGGTTTTTGTAAATAATTAGGTTTTGTGTGATGTTATATTTACTGTTTGATGCCATTTATTTAATGTTATTGCATAAAAACACATTTTACAAGAAAGGTTAAGTATATGAGGTATACATGTAAAAGTAACTATAATAGCTTTAAAGCTCTCAGATCATTATGCTACAAAATTGGGGTTTGGATCTCCATGGCAGTTTCTGGAGATATCTCTAGTCCCAGAAAAAAAAAACTTGCAGGAACCTCAGGTTTTGTTATATCATCCTCAAATGTTAAACAACTTCTTTTGACTTGTGGCTTTGGTTCCACTCTATTTATTATTATTATTATTAATTTGAAAGATAAATTATTTTCAGCAAAAAAAAAAAAAAAATCCTTTAGCTTCTGTCATTCATTGATTGCATACATTCTGAAACTTGAAAAGCTCCCAGTATTTTCTTTGAAAAGATTCCACATCTGTGCAAATACACCAAACGGTCCATGAAAGTTCAGGAATGGCATTTAGTTCGGGTTCAAAGGGGGGTGTAATTCTTGGGCCCGCCAAGAAGCCTCAAAGGGACTGGTGGGACGCATCCCCATAGGAAACATACAGCTGCGGACACGCGCAACGACTGAGTGAATGAGCTTGAATCGTCGGCGAAATACAGGGAAAAACGTGCAATATCGTGTCAAGGTAAGTCAATTAATAATCACTTATTTTTCTACTGAAATAATCATTGTCACATTTTCAATCGTGCTGATCACGAAAAACACTTTTGCTCCTGTGGAAGTATTGTTGCTCATGTTAATAACTGCACTCATTAAGAATTCATACAGGGGCATTTTTGGTCGTATCTTGAATTTTTGGTGGCATTTTTGGGTCAAACTACCATTAATGTCCGACCTGTTTATCGTTATGTTGTGAAAATCGTGGTTGAAAAAGTGAGGAACCGAACCACTCCTCCTGGGATAAATCAGTCGCTGTCTGTATTACTTGAGGAATCCGCATGTGGCGCACTTGAGCATGTTTTGGTTCACATCCAGAGGCATTACGTTCAAAAAATGTGCAATAAAATCTAGTTTTATGTTTCTAGTTTCAATGAAACACTATGGTGGACCACACGGTTGATGGTGGGCCTTATGGGGGTTTGAATGAAGACGAGAAAAACGCTTGATCACGGACAATAGTCATGTTTAATCGTGCTCGAATGATGTGGCTTTGCGTTTGTTGAGGAAAATGTTTGATTCAGATGTGCACACCGGAGCAGGACAGCTGCTTGTCAATACTTTCGAAGCTTATTTTACAAAAAGAAAGATTTTTTCCATTTGGACAACAGATTTTTTCCACAGGTGGGCTAGTTAAATCGCTGCAGTCATTAACACCTCACCGCTCCTCCCAACGACCTCCGTTTGTTCATCGATTGTGGAAATTCGGCTGAAAGTCACCTGTGGCCATTTGCAGCTCCCGAGCACGTATAGTTTTTTTTTCCTTTTTTTTTTTTATCGAAACAACAGTAGGGGAATACAAAGACAAAATTCTGTATCGTATATCACAAATCAATAATTTTTCTATTACATTAAAGGTGCCCTAGAATTGAAAATTTACTTTACCTCGGTATAGTTAAATTAGAGTTCTGTACATGGAAATGACATACAGTGAGTCTCAAACACCACTGTTTCCTCCTTCTTATGTAAATTTGATTTGTGCAAAAGACCTCTGAAGAACAGGCAAATCTCAACATAACACTGACTGTGACGCAACAGTCGGGATCATTAGTATGTACACCCCCAATATTTGCATATGCCAGCTCATGTTCAAGGCATTAGACATGCCAGTATTAACGTCTGGAGCTGCACACAGACTTTATGCAGGTAAACAAGCAAGGACAACAGCGAAAAATGGCAGATGGAGCAATAGTAACTGACATGATATCATGATATTTTTAGTAATATTTGTAAATTGTCTTTCTAAATGTTTTGTTAGCATGTTGCTAATGTACTGTTAAATGTGCTTAAAGTTACCATCGTTTCTTACTGCCATCGCTATTTTCATTTTTAAACACTTGCAGTCTGTATAATTCATAAACAACTTCATTCTTCATAAATCTCTCCAACAGTGTGTGATGTTAGCTTTAGCCCATTAGCCACTGAGCCTAGCCTCAAACTCATTCAGAATCAAATGTAAACATCCAAATAAATACTGTACTTACATGATCTGATGCATGCATGACAAACATTTTTTAAAGATCCATTTTGAGGGTTATATTAGCTTTATGAACTTTGTTTATGCAATGTATTATAGAGTCGCAAGCTCTTGGGCAGGGAGCGCGAGCATTTAAAGGGGACGTGTGCTGAATCGGTGCGTATTTAATGACGCCCCAAAATAGGCAGTTAAAAAATTTAATAATAAAAACATCTATGGGGTATTTTGAGCTGAAACTTCACAGACACATTCAGGGGACACCATAGACTTATATTACATCTTGTGAAAAGTGTTCTAGGGCACCTTTAAGTATCCTTTTCAACAGCTTAGATGTCTTAACATCTTTTCGATTGTTCTGTATTGATGTTAGAGAGTCATAAAAAAGACCCAGGAACAAAAACTTGGTTGAATTTAGTATTTTTTCATGTCATTATATTGTTTAGAGCACAAGAAACAAATTAAAAAACAACATTTTTGAAAATGTATATTTTATTCATATGTCCTCTAGTGGACACCAGGATTAAGTTGTTTAAAAAATAACATGGCATGAAATGACATGTAAAGGCAAAAACAATGGGATTTTTTTAATCACCAATCAATTTGTAGGCTTCAGGATTGTTTTTAAACAAACTTTGTATAAAGATGATTCTCAACTATGTTATGAAAGATATAATGGAATTAATTGAAATAACATTTTACTTTACGCAATATGTGGGTAAAATAATCATACGTGGATTTTCCCATTCAATACAATGTATCTAATTTGCATATTAATGTGTTCTTGGAGCAACATGTAATGAAAAAAGAAGTTTAATAATGGGAGTAAGAATTGGCAACATTTTCATAATAATATGTAATAATTAATAGGAATATTGATATAATTTATTTCACTATTCACTTGTTGTATCTCCTAAAATGCCTGATAAACATGATTTAAGTCCTGGTGTCCTCTACAGAGGTCATGTATGAAATCAGTGTCCTGTTTTGTAACAGAAAGTAATATTTTGATTTGAAACCCCATAACATTTTCCTGAGATGCTGATTTATAACAAACTATTTGAAAATTAATCTGATTTAAATAAAATGAGTTTCTTTGACTTTATTAGGAAGTACAAATTTATTTATATCTGATCACAAATTCTGAAAAACAAGGGAGTGATAATCAGTGTTGACAAGTCTGCGGTTTTCCCGCGGAATTGGGATACTTTTACACTGTTACCACGGGTTGTTTTTCATGTCCGTGGGTTGAATTGACCCAAAATAACATGATATTTAGCCCCTGGAATGTGAATTTTACCGTGGATGGGTTTTGTTGTGGAAACCTGGCAACCCTGGTGATAATCCTGTTTCCACTTCACCATAGTCTTAGGTGAAGCACTTTTTTTCTTTGGTTAATATTCTTCTGATATACATATTATTCTTTTTTTTTTTTTATCCCTAATGGAAAGGCCCCCAACAGTCAGAGTAGGAAGAGAACCAATTACAGGATTATACATCTTATATTTCATTTTTAATAAGATAGAGCAGTTTTGGGGAGATACAATGAATGAGTTTTAAATATACTTTAGAGGATACATTTGTCCCCAAATAATTAACAAAGTCATTATAATTATATAAGTCACCTGACTGATTTATTAAGTCTGTAACAAAAATTAACCCTTTGTTAAACCAATCATTCCAAAAAATTGTTTTGTTTTTGAATAATATATATTGATTATTCAAAATTACACAGGAATGGGGAGAGAAATTGTGTTTGTAGACTAATTTCCACACATTCAAAGCTTGTTTGTTAAAAATTAAGACAACTTAATTGGGAGTTTAGTGCATTTAAAATCACAAACTAGTAGAAAATTAAGACCACCACCACATTCTTTGAAGATTAGATTGAGAATAAAGAACCATGGAAAGATATTTTCACAAAGACAGTTCGGAGTATAATCAGTAAAGACTAGAAGGGATACAGATATGGCAGTAGTTATTACCCTGGGGCATGTGTCAAAAAGTGATTTATTGCTTCCGGTACCACGCCCTTCCGGACCACCCATGTCGCCCCCCCTCCCCACATGACCTTGAGTGTCCAGCTGTGTCAACACAACCTTTGACCCCGATGTCATTGACCTATGACCTCCGGATATTAGGATGAATGTAATGTTGTTTGTGTTTGTCCATCTGTTTCTGGACTGTGTTTATGAGTGTCATATGTTTTTATGTTCAGGAAGTGGAATGGTGTTGGGGGTGTTTATACAGGTGTGGTGGCCAATCTGTCGATTGTATTGGATGTGAAATGGTGTGGTAATGTTTATAACAGGCGGTGGGAATTTGATGATTGAACGTATGAACTTTGACATGATGATATCCGCATTCCGGCACGTGTCTGTAAATGAAACAATACAAACAAGATTAATAAATTAGAAGCGCTGTTGTTTCTATGGAACCGTATTAAAGAAAGCATATGAAATAGTGTTTATATGAAATAAGATGAAATAAACTGAAATTATTATTAATATTATTATTAAACCTTTATTTAACCAGGAAATAAAACTCTTGAGATTTAAAATATCTTTTACAAGAGGGCCAAGACAGACAGCACATTTAATTGAACATATAGCAAAATACAGTAATTCACAGAAATACACAAAATCACTCAAAAACAATCAGATGACACAGAAGCTAGATCCTTTAAAATACCCTTAAAATCATTTAGTGATACAAACTCTTTTAAATGTAAAAGAAATAGAAATTATATGAAAAAAGTATTTTGAAAGCTTTGAGAAGTTTGTTTTCCAGCTTAATAAAATACTGATTTTAAATAATGCAGTTGAAATATCTATTTTATGAATTAAGATAAAATAATATTTTTGATGCTTTAAGAGGTTTTTAACTTTAAGAAAAGTATGATGATAAATGAAACATATAAAAAGGGTTTCTATGAAACCGTATTAAAGCATATGAAATAGTGTTTATATGAAATAAGATGAAATAAACTGAAATTATTATTATTAAACCTTTATTTAACCAGGATATAGAACTCTTGAGATTTAAA
This sequence comes from Chanodichthys erythropterus, assembly GCF_024489055.1. Lineage (NCBI taxonomy): Eukaryota > Metazoa > Chordata > Actinopteri > Cypriniformes > Xenocyprididae > Chanodichthys > Chanodichthys erythropterus. Next base: position 9,061,789 of record NC_090233.1, on the reverse strand, counting down.
ATCTCTTTTACAAGAGGGCCAAGAGGCAGTACATTTAGTTGAACATATAGCAAATACAATAATTTACAGAAATACATAAGATGCACTCAAAAACAATTACAATCAAATGACTCTGAAACTAGATCCTTTAAAATACCCTTAAAATCATTTAGTGATACCAACTCTTTTAAATGTAAAATAAATAGAAATTATTTGAAAAAATATATGTATTTTGAAAGCTTTAAGAAGTTTGTTTTCCACTTTAAAAAGTACTGATGTTAAATAACGCAGTTGAAATTTTATGAATTAAGATAAAATAATATTTTTGAAGCTTTAAGATATTTTTAACTTTAAGAAAAATATGATGATAAATGATACATATGAAAGGGTTTATATGAAACTGTATTAAATATTACGGATGTTAAGTAACGCAGTTGAAATAGTAATTTTATGTAACAAGCTGAAATAGTATTTTTAAGGCAACTTACCAGTTGAGTTGAGATGCATGCAGTCCATTTACTTAACTGAAAATGAGTTGGTTTCCCGTATTGCTGTGGGCGGGTCTAACTCTGTCTGTGGATGTGATTGGTTTGCAATGTTTCAAATTATTAAAAGTGAGTTACGGTGGATATAACACCTCTTATGGTTTATTATTGAGGGATGAAAGCTAAATCTTTCTTCCTTCCTTCCTTCCTTCCTTCCTGGCTCCCCTGACACTGACAACCTGGGAGACCCCCCCCCCCCAAAAAATGACACCTCATTTCTGACACCTACTGAAGATATTCCATTTGCTTTATTTTGTTTCTATTAAGACTTTTACTCACTTTTTCTATTGCATTACATATTTGTAGTTTACATGACAGAGATCTTACCAAACATTTTAATCTTACAGTTTTTAAAATGTTTACACACTAAAAGTGTTCTAAGGCCTGCTCACTGAATCTTGTCAATACCTTCTCTCTATGTTGCAAGTAACAAAAATAAGATTCTAATGAAGAAACAGCCAGATCAAACCATAAGAGATATTGTGGTCATGTCCAGACATGTAGGGGTTTCCATGTTTCCACATTTCAAGTAATAAATAGTTAAAATAAATAAAATAAATAAATATATTTTATAAGCTGTTTTGCTCATGGGACAAATTTCGCTCAGTTAGCACAAACACACACAATTGGTTCTATAAAAAGGAATTTATCTCTAGTTTCAATTAAATGATTATAAATAAAATATAAGACAATGAATAATAACAAATATGTTACTAACATTTCTTTAAACCGTTATAGTTTTAGCTGATGAAAATATAAATACAAATAAATAAATACCATAACTTTAAAATGTTAGATCAAAAAGTTCATTCAAAAACATACACTTCTTTTAAACGATTATAAATAGTATTTATGATTGTATATAACACTCCCTACAATAAACGTGCTACTAAAACAATGTTAAACATTTATTATAGTTTTTAGTTAAATAAAAGTATAAAAGATCTTATATTCTCAGAGAGTTGAAGATGTAACTCCTTAGGCTATATGATGTATATTTATTGAATGCAATAAGTTGAAACATAAACTCTCTCTCACCCTATCTCTCTAACCACTTCTCACACCAAGGTGTGGAATGTAAGACAGTCACAGCAATGGGGCAGGGAACAATCTGTGGATACTTCCACATGTGGGGATTCCATGTTTTATGGGGGTTTTCCATAGACATGATTTTTGTAGTGTAACTGTATATTTTAGCCCATACACAAACACACGACCCTCGCAGAAACCTTTCTGCATTTTTACATTTAAGCAATAAATAAATAAATATATTTTAAAAGCTGTTTTTCTGATGGGACAAATTTTGCTCAGGGGTAAAAATGGGTGGTATTACTATACTTTTGGCCGCATTTTGTCCACACAATTAAAAGCAATTCATCTCTATTTTAAATGAAATGATTATAAAAAAATGTATAAGACAATGAATAATAACAATTATGGTACTAACATTTATTTAAACAAATTTAGTTATAGTTTTACAAAATCTATCTGTCTATATATATATATATATATATATATATATATATATATATATATATATATATAAATATGAAAACAACTTACATTTTCAGAGAGCTGACAAAGTAGTCCTTTATGTAAAGATAAAAAATAAAATAAAATAAAATAAAAGTGAAATAAATAGTTGTATCATAAACAAGACACTCCCAGATCCACCCATTCAGGGATAAACTCCAGTGTGAAATGATGCTTCAGACCCTCACATGGACGGGGGAGTCAGACTACATGAGCCTCTGTGTCACAGCATATGTTAAGACCGCCAACTCCTTTCCAGAGTGAATGTTTTTTTTGTACTAAATTTATTTCAAAGCACAATCTTAAAAGTTTAAAAGTGATCTTTTAATTTTAAAAGGTTGTTTAAATCCAGTCTTTAAAGATTTAATAATCTTTTTATCTTTCTGGAAGTCTGCTGTATAAAGATAACATCTGACGAATGATGGTAGAAACGATTTCCTTAAATTTTACCTAAAGTATTATTTTTTATTTTTATTAATCAAGAATTGTAAAATGTTGAAATCAAAAACCTGTACTTAGTTGTCTTAGATCTTATTTCTCAAAGATTGAAACAGTATTTTCGTCCATGCAACACACAAAGTTTTTGAAAAATCTGTATGTTTTTAAGATAAACTGCGAATGTTTCATTCAATTTTTAAAAATCCAAATGTGAAGGTGTCTGTGTGTTTGATGCCTCACAACTCTCACGTAACCTCAAACGAGGGCTTAACATTGCTCTTGTATAGCTTAAGTTGTATCTTTAAGAAATTCACACATATTCAAACAGAGACCAGGTGTTCCTCTGGGCTGTTCCCATGAAAAAAATGTCTTGAGTGAATATTTAATTTTACTCGTCTTAATTCGAAGCATTATATTATTTTAAACTTCAAATAAAAAAGTGGTCATATGTTGTCATACTCTTATGGTGTGCCTGAACTCAACATCTGACATAAGTGCAATACTAGATCATGGCTACTGCAAAATAAGTTACATTCAAAAATTAACTTTCACTGTTGTTAATTTCACTCAATCCATCCCTGTTCACATTACTAAAAAAAAAAAAAAAAAAAAAAAAAGAAAAAAAATCATGCAACTACATGAACTTAATTTAACTGAGTTGTTTTTACTAAAAATGAATATTGTCAGGTTTACTTAAGTGTTTGTTCAGTAAACTTAACATTGCCGAGTGAAACACACAAATTAATGTAGACATAACTAACTGGGCAGTGGATCCGTAGTTCCCGGCATGCTTTGCAAGGGTCTGCATTAGGAGAGAAAATTTTCCATTTTTCAGTAAAGGGGAATATGTTGGTTGTTTATGATAGTGTTTCATGTTCAGTTATGTTGGACATTTAGAGAAGTTTCTGTAATGTTTTTGAATTTTGCGGTTACCATTATGCAGAAGAGTGTCGCCTGTGTTTAGGCTGTGTGCACTCGTATATGCATGTTTAGGTTGGAATTCTTGCTCGCAGTTCAATTGAGTTTGATCAATGAGTTAATTTTGAGTGCATTTTGTATAACAAATAGGTAATTCAATAAGGTAAATTAAGTCAATAAATATATTCACCATACATAATAAACATGACATAACAATAAACTGCACATATATATGATGTAACTGACAAATTCAAATGATTTGTATTTACTCAGACATTCTGTCAGCTTTAAATTGTTATTTGTACAAATTACTCAATATAGTTGCGACACTTTTTATTTTTATTTATTTTATTTTATTTTTTGTAAAATTATTTTATTTTGAATGTGGTCTTTATCAGTGTGGAATACCCTTTACTGAAAATATACAAAAATGTATAATATCGGTTATCTACTCAAAATAGATGTAGAATTTTAAAAATGTTGATGCGACAGTTTGTCTGTTGGTCGCAGTGATGACTCTAGCAGGAAGAATGCCCTTTGACACCCAGCGTTTTTGCAGGGTGTTAAACACCCTACAAGGTAGTCATTAATTGTCATTCATACTGTTAAAAACTAGCGTATGATGTCTGTTAAATATGTTTATTTGTGTTTAAAAACCTTACATTTAAAATTACATTTTAAGGTGAAGTATAGGTCACACAAAGCCATCTGATTTTACTTTTCTTATTTCTACAAAGTTTCAATTCCTAGTAAATATTAATTAAACATATGACAAAACAAGAGAATACTGTTGACAAATATGTTTTTTAAGAAATAGGGATTACCATAGTCCAAACAGTTCCTCACATAATGACACCATTAAGGAAGGCCAACACATCTACTGTCTCTGTGTGTGTGTGTATGAATGGATGTACTGGCCAGATGGACTGACGCTGTCCATGAGTAGCTAGTTTTACCCCAAATTAAATATTGTATTACACTTTTTCTTCATACCTGTGTTCTGACACAATGTCATTAATTAGTGCTTTTTGTTTTATAAAATGTTCACACTACTTTTATCACAGCTAAACCAGATAACACGTCATTTTTCTTTTTGACAAACCCCCATTTCAGATCCAACAGTGAAGTGGAATAGGTCTTATTCTCAAAGTTTTGGAATTGATGCAAACATGCGATACAGGTATCTGGCTAAAACCACGTACTAAACAAAGAAGGGAATATGCCTCAGCATGTATAATACAACATTTTTACTCAAAGTATCATGGTTTCAGACCATTTTTAAAAGGTTTTAGTGCAATGTCTACATTTGGTCTCTTTGTAGTTTTTAGATGAAGACTACTCTTTGAGCATAGTAAAACAGGCATTAATGAACAAATACAAATATGTTAAGATATTAAAAATGGTTCAAGGCTTTTAAGAGTTAAAGACTTTTGTTGACACTGTCATATTAAAGTGTCTCGAGTAAAATTTAAACGCAATGTAGGGCCTACATATTGTATATAACACTACACATCGATAATGCCTTATTTGAATGTTTTTCAAAATAAAATGTTTCAAAGATCTTTGTTCTGCATTCTATTACCCAAAATATAACATAGTATATAAAATGACCCAAGACGATGATTGAATGAAGATGATGAAACCGTCATTTTATTAAATCAACCAAATGCTACGAACAAAGAGATGCAGAGAACACCTAAAGTTCACAAACATTACAACAGATTCTAGGAAACAGTTTTTCAGACAAAATGGAATGGGTAAAACGATAAAGGAAAACAATTACAGACAAAAGAAGAATGGTGATGTTAAAAATGAAACCGTGGTAAAACGGTGTGTTTCAGAAAAAGGTAAACAAAATGAAAGAAACATAAAAAACACAAATGTCTGCAAACTGTTACATGTTAATATTTGGTCTGTGTTCAGAGCCAGTATGCTACAATGAGAACTTTGTGACCAAGAACACTAGCATTGTTAAACATGTGGGGGAAATAGCAATGTTCAACTAGAATTTAACTTTGATGTGACAGAGCTTGTTTCACATATATCTGTAAATTATCTCAGTAATAAACAGTTCACTTGCATTTGCTGGCTAACTATTGAAATTTACGATATGTTAAAACATTTTGGTTTTCTTAAAGAAGAACAAGTTATTAAGAGAAACATGTCAAATTGTGTGTCCGTGACATGATTGACTTGTAATTTGTAACTTGTGTAAAAGTCATATATGTAAAAAACAAAACAAAAATGCATACGGTGTCTAATGTATAAGGACTGCCATTCAATTTTCTTATGCTGTATTTGTTCATTAATGCCTATGCCTGTTTTACTATGCTCAAAGAGTAGTCTTCATCTAAAAACTACAAAGAGACCAAATGTAGACATTGCACTAAAACCTTTTAAAAATGGTCTGAAACCATGATACTTTGAGTAAAAATGTTGTATTATACATGCTGAGGCATATTCCCTTCTTTGTTTAGTACGTGGTTTTAGCCAGATACCTGTATCGCATGTTTGCATCAATTCCAAAACTTTGAGAATAAGACCTATTCCACTTCACTGTTGGATCTGAAATGGGGGTTTGTCAAAAAGAAAAATGACGTGTTATCTGGTTTAGCTGTGATAAAAGTAGTGTGAACATTTTATAAAACAAAAAGCACTAATTAATGACATTGTGTCAGAACACAGGTATGAAGAAAAAGTGTAATACAATATTTAATTTGGGGTAAAACTAGCTACTCATGGACAGCGGCAGTCCATCTGGCCAGTACATCCATTCATACACACACACACACACACAGAGACAGTAGATGTGTTGGCCTTCCTTAATGGTGTCATTATGTGAGGAACTGTTTGGACTATGGTAATCCCTATTTCTTAAAAAACATATTTGTCAACAGTATTCTCTTGTTTTGTCATATGTTTAATTAATATTTACTAGGAATTGAAACTTTGTAGAAATAAGAAAAGTCAAATCAGATGGCTTTGTGTGACCTATACTTCACCTTAAAATGTAATTTTAAATGTAAGGTTTTTAAACACAAATAAACATATTTAACAGACATCATACGCTAGTTTTTAACAGTATGAATGACAATTAATGACTACCTTGTAGGGTGTTTAACACCCTGCAAAAACGCTGGGTGTCAAAGGGCATTCTTCCTGCTAGAGTCATCACTGCGACCAACAGACAAACTGTGGCATCAACATTTTTAAAATTCTACATCTATTTTGAGTAGATAACCAATATTATACATTTTTGTATATTTTCAGTAAAGGGTATTCCACACTGATAAAGACCACATTCAAAATAAAATAATTTTACAAAAAATAAAATAAAATAAATAAAAATAAAAAGTGTCGCAACTATATTGAGTAATTTGTACAAATAACAATTTAAAGCTGACAGAATGTCTGAGTAAATACAAATCATTTGAATTTGTCAGTTACATAATATATATGTGCAGTTTATTGTTATGTCATGTTTATTATGTATGGTGAATATATTTATTGACTTAATTTACCTTATTGAATTACCTATTTGTTATACAAAATGCACTCAAAATTAACTCATTGATCAAACTCAATTGAACTGCGAGCAAGAATTCCAACCTAAACATGCATATACGAGTGCACACAGCCTAAACACAGGCGACACTCTTCTGCATAATGGTAACCGCAAAATTCAAAAACATTACAGAAACTTCTCTAAATGTCCAACATAACTGAACATGAAACACTATCATAAACAACCAACATATTCCCCTTTACTGAAAAATGGAAAATTTTCTCTCCTAATGCAGACCCTTGCAAAGCATGCCGGGAACTACGGATCCACTGCCCAGTTAGTTATGTCTACATTAATTTGTGTGTTTCACTCGGCAATGTTAAGTTTACTGAACAAACACTTAAGTAAACCTGACAATATTCATTTTTAGTAAAAACAACTCAGTTAAATTAAGTTCATGTAGTTGCATGATTTTTTTTCTTTTTTTTTTTTTTTTTTTTTTAGTAATGTGAACAGGGATGGATTGAGTGAAATTAACAACAGTGAAAGTTAATTTTTGAATGTAACTTATTTTGCAGTAGCCATGATCTAGTATTGCACTTATGTCAGATGTTGAGTTCAGGCACACCATAAGAGTATGACAACATATGACCACTTTTTTATTTGAAGTTTAAAATAATATAATGCTTCGAATTAAGACGAGTAAAATTAAATATTCACTCAAGACATTTTTTTCATGGGAACAGCCCAGAGGAACACCTGGTCTCTGTTTGAATATGTGTGAATTTCTTAAAGATACAACTTAAGCTATACAAGAGCAATGTTAAGCCCTCGTTTGAGGTTACGTGAGAGTTGTGAGGCATCAAACACACAGACACCTTCACATTTGGATTTTTAAAAATTGAATGAAACATTCGCAGTTTATCTTAAAAACATACAGATTTTTCAAAAACTTTGTGTGTTGCATGGACGAAAATACTGTTTCAATCTTTGAGAAATAAGATCTAAGACAACTAAGTACAGGTTTTTGATTTCAACATTTTACAATTCTTGATTAATAAAAATAAAAAATAATACTTTAGGTAAAATTTAAGGAAATCGTTTCTACCATCATTCGTCAGATGTTATCTTTATACAGCAGACTTCCAGAAAGATAAAAAGATTATTAAATCTTTAAAGACTGGATTTAAACAACCTTTTAAAATTAAAAGATCACTTTTAAACTTTTAAGATTGTGCTTTGAAATAAATTTAGTACAAAAAAAACATTCACTCTGGAAAGGAGTTGGCGGTCTTAACATATGCTGTGACACAGAGGCTCATGTAGTCTGACTCCCCCGTCCATGTGAGGGTCTGAAGCATCATTTCACACTGGAGTTTATCCCTGAATGGGTGGATCTGGGAGTGTCTTGTTTATGATACAACTATTTATTTCACTTTTATTTTATTTTATTTTATTTTTTATCTTTACATAAAGGACTACTTTGTCAGCTCTCTGAAAATGTAAGTTGTTTTCATATATATATATATATATATATATATATATATATATATATATATATATATATATATATATATATATATATATATATATATATATATATATATATATATATATATATATATACACATTTAAATTAGGTAAAACTATAACTAAAATGGTTTAAATAAATGTTAGTACCATAATTGTTATTATTCATTGTCTTATACATTTTTTTATAATCATTTCATTTAAAATAGAGATGAATTGCTTTTAATCAAAAGTATAGTAATACCACCCATTTTCACCCCTGAGCAAAATTTGTCCCATCAGAAAAACAGCTTTTAAAATATATTTATTTATTTATTGCTTAAATGTAAAAATGCAGAAAGGTTTCTGCGAGGGTCGTGTGTTTGTGTATGGGCTAAAATATACAGTTACACTACAAAAATCATGTCTATGGAAAACCCCCATAAAACATGGAATCCCCACATGTGGAAGTATCCACAGATTGTTCCCTGCCCCACTGCTGTGACTGTCTTACATTCCACACCTTGGTGTGAGAAGTGGTTAGAGAGATAGGGTGAGAGAGAGTTTATGTTTCAACTTATTGCATTCAATAAATATACATCATATAGCCTAAGGAGTTACATCTTCAACTCTCTGAGAATATAAGATCTTTTATACTTTTATTTAACTAAAAACTATAATAAATGTTTAACATTGTTTTAGTAGCACGTTTATTGTAGGGAGTGTTATATACAATCATAAATACTATTTATAATCGTTTAAAAGAAGTGTATGTTTTTGAATGAACTTTTTGATCTAACATTTTAAAGTTATGGTATTTATTTATTTGTATTTATATTTTCATCAGCTAAAACTATAACGGTTTAAAGAAATGTTAGTAACATATTTGTTATTATTCATTGTCTTATATTTTATTTATAATCATTTAATTGAAACTAGAGATAAATTCCTTTTTATAGAACCAATTGTGTGTGTTTGTGCTAACTGAGCGAAATTTGTCCCATGAGCAAAACAGCTTATAAAATATATTTATTTATTTTATTTATTTTAACTATTTATTACTTGAAATGTGGAAACATGGAAACCCCTACATGTCTGGACATGACCACAATATCTCTTATGGTTTGATCTGGCTGTTTCTTCATTAGAATCTTATTTTTGTTACTTGCAACATAGAGAGAAGGTATTGACAAGATTCAGTGAGCAGGCCTTAGAACACTTTTAGTGTGTAAACATTTTAAAAACTGTAAGATTAAAATGTTTGGTAAGATCTCTGTCATGTAAACTACAAATATGTAATGCAATAGAAAAAGTGAGTAAAAGTCTTAATAGAAACAAAATAAAGCAAATGGAATATCTTCAGTAGGTGTCAGAAATGAGGTGTCATTTTTGGGGGGGGGGGGGGGTCTCCCAGGTTGTCAGTGTCAGGGGAGCCAGGAAGGAAGGAAGGAAGGAAGGAAGAAAGATTTAGCTTTCATCCCTCAATAATAAACCATAAGAGGTGTTATATCCACCCTAACTCACTTTTAATAGTTTGAAACATTGCAAACCAATCACATCCACAGACAGAGTTAGACCCGCCCACAGCAATACGGGAAACCAACTCATTTTCAGTTAAGTAAATGGACTGCATGCATCTCAACTCAACTGGTAAGTTGCCTTAAAAATACTATTTCAGCTTGTTACATAAAATTACTATTTCAACTGCGTTACTTAACATCCGTAATATTTAATACAGTTTCATATAAACCCTTTCATATGTATCATTTATCATCATATTTTTCTTAAAGTTAAAAATATCTTAAAGCTTCAAAAATATTATTTTATCTTAATTCATAAAATTTCAACTGCGTTATTTAACATCAGTACTTTTTAAAGTGGAAAACAAACTTCTTAAAGCTTTCAAAATACATATATTTTTTCAAATAATTTCTATTTATTTTACATTTAAAAGAGTTGGTATCACTAAATGATTTTAAGGGTATTTTAAAGGATCTAGTTTCAGAGTCATTTGATTGTAATTGTTTTTGAGTGCATTTTATGTATTTCTGTAAATTATTGTATTTGCTATATGTTCAACTAAATGTACTGCCTCTTGGCCCTCTTGTAAAAGAGATTTTAAATCTCAAGAGTTCTATATCCTGGTTAAATAAAGGTTTAATAATAATAATTTCAGTTTATTTCATCTTATTTCATATAAACACTATTTCATATGCTTTAATACGGTTTCATAGAAACCCTTTTTATATGTTTCATTTATCATCATACTTTTCTTAAAGTTAAAAACCTCTTAAAGCATCAAAAATATTATTTTATCTTAATTCATAAAATAGATATTTCAACTGCATTATTTAAAATCAGTATTTTATTAAGCTGGAAAACAAACTTCTCAAAGCTTTCAAAATACTTTTTTCATATAATTTCTATTTCTTTTACATTTAAAAGAGTTTGTATCACTAAATGATTTTAAGGGTATTTTAAAGGATCTAGCTTCTGTGTCATCTGATTGTTTTTGAGTGATTTTGTGTATTTCTGTGAATTACTGTATTTTGCTATATGTTCAATTAAATGTGCTGTCTGTCTTGGCCCTCTTGTAAAAGATATTTTAAATCTCAAGAGTTTTATTTCCTGGTTAAATAAAGGTTTAATAATAATATTAATAATAATTTCAGTTTATTTAATCTTATTTCATATAAACACTATTTCATATGCTTTCTTTAATACGGTTCCATAGAAACAACAGCGCTTCTAATTTATTAATCTTGTTTGTATTGTTTCATTTACAGACACGTGCCGGAATGCGGATATCATCATGTCAAAGTTCATACGTTCAATCATCAAATTCCCACCGCCTGTTATAAACATTACCACACCATTTCACATCCAATACAATCGACAGATTGGCCACCACACCTGTATAAACACCCCCAACACCATTCCACTTCCTGAACATAAAAACATATGACACTCATAAACACAGTCCAGAAACAGATGGACAAACACAAACAACATTACATTCATCCTAATATCCGGAGGTCATAGGTCAATGACATCGGGGTCAAAGGTTGTGTTGACACAGCTGGACACTCAAGGTCATGTGGGGAGGGGGGGCGACATGGGTGGTCCGGAAGGGCGTGGTACCGGAAGCAATAAATCACTTTTTGACACATGCCCCAGGGTAATAACTACTTATGGCCACTGGACATGCGCACATCAATACTGCGTCATTTAATATTTAACATTTAATATCACTCCGCGTGTACATGACCGCTGGTCAAGCATGAAAAACAAAAGATTTATTACATTTCTGAACTGATTATACAGTACTGTGCAAAAGTCTTAGGCCACCATTGGATGTTGTTTTAGCAATGGTATAATGACCCTTTATAATTATTTCTCAGTCTCTTCATTAAAATATAACCAGAAAATACAGTAAATTTGTATGCAGTATTAAAAAACAGAAAAGGCTAAAGTGTAAAGTATTTAGTGACCTCCCCTTACACTTGAGCAATAGCATGAACCGGCTCTCTTAAACATAAATGGAATGGAAAAGGACCGGAAGGCCAAGAAAACCTTCATATGATGAGAAATATGATGAGAAGTTTCTCATATTTTCTTCTTTGAGAAAATGGAAGAATTCCAGGAGGTCACACTAAATACTGATTGCTTAAAGAATCCATTTTGTTCTGATTTTTTTTTTTTTTTTTTTTACATTTTGTACATATTTCCTGTATTTTCAGTTTGTATCATAATAAAGACCAAAAATAAATATGGATGGTCATTTAAACATTGCTAAAACAACAAATGGTGGTGGCCTAAGACTTTTGCACAGTACAAAGCACACAAAGAGTCGTCACTCATCTTGGTTGGTTCACATTCTCACAAAGTTGTTATATATATATATATATATATATATATATAAAAATTAGATATAGATATATATTTCTTTTTAATGTTATTGAGTTAATGATATATTTGTTGAAATTAAACTCTCTTTGTTTTTGGCAGAACTACACCACAGTGATCTTAATTCACACTTGGAAGGAGAATCGTGAGAACATGAGTGATCTAAAACCCTGCACAGTAAAACTTCATGATATTCAAGAACAAAGAGGTTGGTGTCTTCTTAATTCCTCATTAGTGATACTGAAGACCATCATGATGTCAGCTCCAGGTGCTCACTAGATTTTAAAGTCAGAAAATCAATAGCACGAGGGGCATGTTTAACTACTTAAAAACTTGAAAGAATGAAACGTCTATGAATAATTTCATGTTAAATCACTTATCACTTCTTGTAGTCTACCAGCGCTTTTAAAGGCAGCTGCAGTAACATGATGACTTTAGTATTTGGTGATTAGATCTATTGTTTAGAAAGAGAAGCTAATAGCACATTGCAGTTTCTCTCATACTTGTGAACCATTTTGGTATGTATAGTTGTTTGATACAACCTGCCGCAAAGTTAGTGACTTCTTTGATAAAACAGCAATTTTTTCATTGTAAACTCCAACTATAGCTCACTCTAAAGTAATCATTTGATAAGACATTGAAGATTGAAAATAGGATGTCATAGAATTCATTAAACGATAAGATGTTTCTTCATAAAAGCAGGCTATTCAACATACTGAAGCCACTCTTATCTTCCGTTCCTCTTGTCTCCTTGCGAGTGTACCATCACTACTCCTTTTATTTTATTTTTTTTGTTAACCTTGGAGGCTTGGAACTTCTCTCACTTTTTCACATCATGTTTGTTTTTGTTTTTATCAAACAAATTAATGTATTAATTTAAGGCAGAAACAATGAGCTCATTACAATATATAGAACATTTAGCATATGTGCATGTTGATTCAGCGTTTTATCTGAAGTCCTCAAAGGAGTCATCTCTGTACAGGGTTATATGATGAACAGATTTAATTTAAGCTTTTATTCACATACAAACATTCATTAACTCACACATCAGTTGTGGTAAACGGAAGCTCAAGCATGTTTGCTTGATGTGTGAGAACCAATGAGGTTCATTCTCTTGTTACGCAGCACATTTGTGCTTCTGCAAGAACCAATGAGGTTTGGTCTCGTGCGTCAAGCAGGTTCAGTTGAGCTTCTGTTTATGTTCAATGATCAATTTTTAAATGAGAATAAAAGCCTGAATTCAGTCTCTTCATCATATAAAAGTGATTGTATCTTTTCAGAAAATTTGAACTAAACCACCCAATTCATATGAATTACTTTTACGATCTCTTTATGAACTTTTTGAAGCTTCAAAGTGTCAGTTACAGGTTTGGAGTAAATAATGAGTAAATAATTTTCATTTTTGGGTGAATTAACTCTTTAAAACAAAGATCTTAAAGGGATAGTTTACCCAAAAATGAAAATTGTTCCATGATATACTCACCCTCAAGCCATCCTAGGTGTAGGCCTATATGACTATCCGCTTTCAGACGAACACAATTGGAGATATATTTAAAAAATATCCTTAGTCCTCCAAGGTTGATAATGGTTGTGAAGGGGGGCCATGTTTAAAAAAAAAAAAAAAATGCATCCATCCATAATCAGAGTAATCCATATGGCTCCAGTAAGTTAATAAAGACCCTTTGATGCACTTTTGTAAGAAAAATATCCATATTTAAAACTTCATAAATTCAAACAACTAGCTTCTGGCGGATGACCGTACACATACTGCGCAAGTTGATTTGCGCCAAATGGGTAACCCTCATTGATGTGATGTATGACGCAGGATGTAAGAGTATCGTAAGCTTTGACGCCTCTCACAGTTCAAACAAATAGGGCTGGGCAACAAACTCAAGCTCCTCTTCTCTTATATCGAAATCCTCCAATATTTCTCTTTAAAGTTTCTAGTTTTAGACTTCTAATTCCACGTTCGTCATCACATCATTGCGTCGGGTCAAAGGTTGCTCTTCCGCCAAAATCGACGTGTGCAGTATGCGTACAGTCGTCCGCCGGAAGCTAGTTATTTGAATTTTAAATTTTTAAATGGATTTTATTTATGGATATTTTTCTTGCAAAAACGCATCTCTTTGCTTCAAAAGGCCTTTATTAAAGGGTTAGTTCACCAAAAAAAGAAAATTCTGTCATTAATTGCTCACCTTCATGCCATTCCACACCCGTAAGCCCTTTGTTAATCTTCGGAACACAAATTAAGATATTTCTGTTGAAATCCGATGGCTCCGTGACATTTCCTCTCTCAAGATCCATAAAGGTACTAAAAACATATTTAAATCCGTTCATGTGAGTACAGTGGTTCAATATTAATATTATAGAGCGACGAGAATATTTTTGGAGTGCCAAAAAAAAAACAAAATAAAGACTTATTTAGTGATGGCCGATTTCAAAACACTGTTTCAGGAAGCTTCGGAGCACAAATGAATCAGTGTATCGAATCTCCTGTTCGGAGCATGTCACGTGATTTCAGCCATTGGCAGTTTGACACGCGATGTGAATCATGATTCGATACATTCATTATGCTCCGATGCTTCCTGAAGCAGTGTTTTGAAATCGGCCATCACTATATAAGTCGTTATATAAATATTCTCGTCGTTTTATAATATTAATATTGAACCACTGTACTCACATGAACTAATTTAAATATGTTTTTAGTACCTTTATGGATCTTGAGAGAGGAAATGTCATTTGCTCCCTATGGAGGCCTCACGGGGCCATCGGATTTCAGCAAAAATATCTTAATTTGTGTTCCGAAGATTAACGAAGGTCTTACGGGTGTGGAACGGCATGAGGGTGAGTAATAAATGACAGAATTTTCATTTTTGGGGGAACTAACCCTTTAACCCTCTGGAGCCGTATAGATTACTTTGATTATGGATGGATGCATTTTTTTTGTTTTAAAATGCGGCTCCCCATTCACATCCATTATAAACCTTGGAGGACTAAGGATATTTTTAAATATATCTCTGATTGTGTTCATCTGAAAGAAGATAGTCATATACACCTACGATAGCTTGAGGGTGAATAAATCATGGGAAAATGTTCATTTTTGGGTGATCTATCCCTTTAACTTTGGGATTCAATTTTTAATTTCTTTCTCTTTTTATTTTTTTTTTTTATGGTGTAATGTTTGTTTTAGACCTGATGGAAGCGAACAAGAAAGGAAAGCTGGAAGCCAAAAAAACTGTCAACTGCTCTCATTGCAAAAAAAGTTTCACACGTAAAACGCACCTTAAGATTCACATGAGAGTTCATAACGGAGAGAAGCTGAAACAAAAAAAAGCCATTAGGAGGAACATAAAGATAAACACTGGAGAGATTTCTGACTGTGACCAATGTGGGAAGAGTTTTGCCTGCAAAAGAAACCTTAAGGAACACATGAGAATCCACACTGGAGAGAAACCGCACACATGTGACCAATGTGGAAAGAGATTTGCATGCAAAAGAAACCTTAAGGAACATATGAAAATCCATACAGGAGAGAAGCCGCACACATGTGATCAATGTGGGAAGAGTTTTACTACCAAAATGTTCCTAAAGGAACACATGAAAATCCATACTGGAGAGAAGCCGCACACATGTGATCAATGTGGGAAGAATTTCACACAAAACGCACACCTTAAGACACACATGAATATCCACACCGGAGTGAAGCCGTACACATGTGATCAGTGTGGGAAGGGTTTCGCACGAAAAGACGGGCTTCAGATACACATGGTAATCCACACCGGACAGAAGACGCATGCATGTGATCAGTGTTTTAAGACTTTCGCATTGAAAGGAAACCTTATGATACACATGAAAATCCACGATAGAGAGAAGACGCACACATGTGATCACTGTGGGACAAGTTTCGCACGCAGAAGAGAACTTGAGGAACATGTGAAAGAAATCCATATTGGATATAAGCCATACACATGTGATCAATGTGGAAACAGTTACACACAAAAAAAACACCTTCAGAGACACATG
Source organism: Chanodichthys erythropterus (assembly GCF_024489055.1). Classification (NCBI taxonomy): domain Eukaryota; kingdom Metazoa; phylum Chordata; class Actinopteri; order Cypriniformes; family Xenocyprididae; genus Chanodichthys; species Chanodichthys erythropterus. The sequence goes on along the minus strand of NC_090233.1, from coordinate 9,045,433 downwards.
AAAATCCACACCGGAGAGAAGCCACACACATGTGATCATTGTGGGAAGAGTTTTGCACGCAAAGACGAACTTAAGGGACATGTGAAAATTCACACTGGAGAGAAGCCACACACATGTGACCAATGTGGGAAGAGTTTTGCACGCAAAGGAGACGTTAATAAACACATGCAAATTCACACTGGAGAGAAACCGCACGCATGTGATCAATGTGGGAAGAGTTTTAATACCAAAATGGGCCTAAAGGAACACATGAAAATCCATACTGGAGAGAAGCCGTACACATGTGATCAGTGCGGGAAGACTTTCACACAAAGAAGTAACCTTAAGACACACATGAAAATCCACACCGGAGAGAAGCCGTACACATGTGATCAGTGTGGGAAGAGTTTCATGCATGGAAGCACTCTAAAATCACATCTCCATACCCATTCTGTAGAAGGGCCATTTTACTGTGATCATTGCGGTAAAGGTTTTGGTATGGAATCAGTCCTGAGGACCCACCTGAAAATTCATGCTAAGGAGAAACGTCATTCGTGTATTTCATGTGGAAAGAGTTTTCGGTACTTGGCGCTTTTAAAAATGCACCTGAAAAGACACAACTCTGTAAAGCCTTATATGTGTTTTGAGTGCGGGAAGATGTTTTTTACAAGTTCCGAACTTAAACAGCACCAGATATTTCACACTGGAGAGAAACCTTATAAATGTTCACACTGTGGCAAGAGATTCTCTCTGTTAGGAAACATGAAAGCACACGAGAGGATCCATAGTGGAGAGGAGTCAGATGACTGTCCTCCAAGTGAGAACAGTTTTAGTAAATTAGCCTCTCTACGCAGTCACACAAAAAGTAAGAAACAGTAAACCTTTCTATGTAAATCTCTCCTAATGAGCCATAACAAATGAGAGGACAAAGAAATATCAAAGTTGTCACAGTGAACAAAGTTTTCATGCCCATTTTATACCCTCAAAGATGGAGTTCCTTCCAAAAGAACAATATCTAAGAAGTTTTATTCTTAAATATAATTTTGCTTTTCTATACATTTTATCATTATGCTATGTTTATTTTTTTCAAGCATACTCTTAATTAATTTACTCTCTTTTATGAAAGGTGTTTACCAAATGTTCTTGTGCTTGCGTGTATAGTTCAGGAAGCTGAAGAAAAGGCTGTAACACTTTGATACTTATTTTTAACTTGTTTGTCATTGTTGTGCTTGGAACATTTAGCTATTCCACCATGTATGATGTTTACCATTTTTAACAAGTAAATTTGCAACCAGTAACTGCTTGTTTGTTTTGGCCATCTTGTAAGTCATTAAAAACTGAGAGATCTTTATCATGTGTTTTGTATTTGTTTTACCAAGTAATCATTGATTAAACTTTTTATCTACATTTTGTCCATTTTTATTTGCTGATTCTACTTGCATAAAGAATAAACAACTTTTATCATTTTAGTCAGGGGCAGTTCTAGGATTTTCATCCAATTTGCAGCAGATGCCCTCCGACTTCTATTTCCGAAGAGCCTGATAAGCCTCGTTTCCACCAAAATAACCTGGATCAATTTATCCTAGGAACTTTTTTCCCTTCAGACCTGTTACTGTCTGCATTTCCATCGCGGATTTCGTCCTCTGTATATAAGCTTAATACAGGCTGAAACATGTCATTGGTCCATCTGCCATCTTTTTTTAAACTCCATTGTTGATTCGAATAGCAAACAACTCTTACTCCACACACCGCAATAGACTTTGGCGGATGAAATATAATTCTGCGTGAACTCAACCAATCAGCATGTTCAGCGCCCAAGTCCCACCCCCAAAAGTTTCTGAACTTTGAAAAAGTACTACGTTGTGAGCAGGGACTTTCTGAGAGGAAAGTTTTTACCTGGAACTTTATTTAGATCCTGGTCCCTGCTGTCGAAACACACCTAGTACCACACCAAAGTCCCTAGTACCTGGGGAAAGTTCCTGCTGTGGAAACGGGGCTATATACTTCAAGCGAAATTGTAAAAGGAATGTTTGTGACATCATTTCAAACAAAATCTGGTTGTAGAGTTAGTTTCGGTGGTGCGAGACAGCTTGCCAGCACAAACTTTGCGTCAGCTGTTAAAAATCTTGGAACAGGGATTGGCAACTTTGGTCCTGGATTAGCTAATGCTATGGGAAACAGTGTTCAGTCATGCCTTATTAAAAGCGCAGTACCAATAGGGGTTTTTAAGACAAGGAACCACCAGGATGGTGGAGATATAACAAGTTTGCAGTGGCATCACCGGCACATGATCAATGAAGCATAACACAATAATACACGTACACTTTCAACATGGCCAGGGAATAAATTAAACAAGCACTTCACCACATTGATTGGGAAGATAATAAGGCTTCTGTGGGCTTTAGAGATATGGACTCAGCTCTCCTTAAAAATGAAAATCTGTGATGTGAGAAATTAAAGGTCTATATTATAAAAACTGGCAAAAACTGCCACCAGACAAATGTCTTGAAGGCACACACCGCTTGACCATGCCCAGGAAGAGGCCATTCCTTTTGTGGAATGGACTTTCACTCCAATGAGGCATTCTGTACCACTTGCGTCATACCAAGGAAATCATGTCTACGATAAACTGAGACAATCTCTGATTTGAGACAGGTATTCCTAAAGCTTCCCTGAAAGTCTGAATTGGCGTATGAAATAAAGCTGCACGATCAATCGATAAAGATCGCAATCTCGATTCAAACAACCACGCAATCTTATTTCTAAATGATAATGATTCGGCTATGCCTATTAAACCTTTGACAAGTACAATCAAAGCAGAACATTCAGATCTGTGTTGGCGCTGCCGCTGACCCGGAGAGATCTGTTAGTTGTCATGTATAGGTATGAAACAGCATTACAAACAGTCTTTTTAACCACACAATATCTGTGTGACAATAATTCAAATGACCACAGAAGTGTGATAAAAGTTTACAGATTGGATATATACTCTTAACTGGATATATCTCTTAAGTAACTTGATTCTATAAATATTGTATCAATTAAACATTACATCAGTAGGTGGTGACAAGTGACTGTGACTGTTCATTCAAGAGATTTGTTCTAATATAGGGGACAATGAAAGGTCTTTGTGAAGGTACACAAATCTAACACTCCCAAAGACATCCCAAATCCTCAGAACTCTCTGGGAATGTAGCCCTTGGGGCCACTCCCTGATGTTACCATAGGTCTACTCCACAGTTAAAGTGGCCATGCATGCTACGAGAGGAAATGCTGCTCGCTCCATAAGAGGGGAGCCTTTGTTCCAAAGTTTGGCAGGCTTTTGGGCCATAGGAATTACGGCTTTACTGTTGGCTCAGCCAACTTCTGTGAAGCAGGTGCATTGTTGATACTTGGCCGGCCGCCGTGTAAGCATTGCCCACCAGATTTGAGATAAACCAACAAGGCTCAGGCAGAGCAGAATTTCTAGCCGAGGGAAGCCACGGTGCATGGCGACAGCTTCCTCTACAGGAGCCAGCATTGAAAACACTACAACTCCTGATGAGTTGGCTTCAGCAGAGTAGGGTATGTGTGGAAACCTAAAGTATACTTTGGTCATCCGACGGGCTGCACACTGGCTGCGTAATATAATTTTAATCATCAGGAGGGTCTGCGGACAGTACTCGTACAACAGCACATGCAAAAGGTGAATGGTGAGACAGAAGAGTCCACTAGGTGGCAGTACACACTGTTGTGATTTACTGTTCAGTAGTCGAGGAATAGTGCGGAAAGAGTCATACAAAACAAGAATCTAAGCAGCATATCCTTCTCCATCCTTTTTGTTCTGGTTCTTGCTCTAAACTTTGCATGCAATGGCAGATCTGCTACTTTTCATCTTCTATCTTTCCGAGTGAATGTCCATTAAATGTCCAGCTTTAAAAAGCTGTGCGGACATGAAAGAAAATGAAGTATACCCATGCCTTAAGTGTGAGTGAGCCTGCTTGAACTGGAAAGACCATTCCAAGCAAAGCTCCTGAACTGTCCTTGTAAGAATGTGAATGAGCTTAGCATCCACTGTGGATAGTCACTTATCTGTCTCCTCATGGAGGGGACAGCAGAATCTACCGCTGAATGGGACAGCAGTGGGGTTTGGGAGGCTAAATTGGCCATCATAGAATGAGACGATTCTAGAGTACAGCGTCCCAAGTGTCAAGCCCTCACAGTAAAGGCAGTAAGGCCCAATCCCAATTCTATTTTATACCCCTTCACCTACCCCTTCGCCCTTCTCCTTGCCCCTTCAAACAGAGTGACCAGGTGTAGGGGTGAAAATATTCCCCTAAGAAATGGGACACCACTACTACACTATTACACATGTCATCATACCTAGTTTCTTTTATTAGTGTCCTGTAACATTTAACCAGTATGAACAGCAATGAAGTGTGCATATCAACAGAAATCAGGCATGAGCATGTTTAACAGTTTACTCACTCCCAACATTGTTTTGCGCTGTATTTTGGACGGTGCTCGGTTTCAGTTCCAAATCGTATGAGTCTTTGAGTTTCCCAAGACTAGTGAAGCCACTTTTCCATCAGGCCAAGCTGTTTGTTTAACTGTTGCATTTCGTGCCGAGCCGGCCGGAATGGATATGGTTTTGTTTTCTACTGTGGTGCAACGATAATGGAGCTCTTTGCAATGTAATACAAACAGGTGAGTTGTTGCCTTGGTAACACAAGAGTTTACAGACAAACAAGATTGTCTGCGGATGACCAGATATTTCTTTTAACTGTATCACTCATTTGTGTTCACATCATTCAAATAGCCCATTTAGCAAGCTACGGAGAAACTGGCAGCCAGGTAACACACAAGTGATTGATCCTGAGTGGAAATATCAATACCATGATCACTACACACATTCTAGCAGCACGGTAGTCTGTGTATGCAGGGAAATTTCTCATACCGAGAAAGTGTGGTCCCGAAAAATCTTTGTGTGAAGGGCTAACTGGCCCTTCCCCTTACCCCTACCACTCCAGCCAAAAGAGAAGCAAGACACCCCTACCCTTTCACATGAACGCGCAAAATGAAGGTGTAGGGGAAAGGGGTAGATATGGGATTGGGCCAAAGTCTCAATGAGAGCTGCTTCTGCACAGGCCCGGTGTAGAGACAAATTGGATCCCCTCCCAAAATCAGCTCTCCTTTATAGGACCCAAGCGATCCCATTGGTTCAAATTCCTTTTAATAGGCACTCTCTTTAGCTCCTAATCAAAATTCCAACAAAATCAAGTTATGATAAATATTGTTTCAACTACATTATAATGACCATTTATGTCTGTACTAGTTAGCTTGTATACTAGCATAGCATACAGATAAAAGATTATTATGTACTGTGTTTTCGTACGCATTTTATAGTAAGCTATGCATATTTTAAATTAATATTATTTGTATATATTAGGATAATCATTGACTGACAGTTTGGGGAGACCCAATTTCAAGGGTGGACCTGATTTGTCATCACACCGGCCCAGAAAGGTGAAATAGCTCTCGTAAATGATTGCTTTTTTTTTTTTATATGAAATTTGATTTTGAAAACGTCTTCTTTTTTTCCTCTTTAAAGTGCTGTTGCTGAAACAGGGAAAAGGATCTGTAGGCTCTTGCAGTGAAACCATTGTTTAGTGCTATGAGGTTACGCCGAAGGACACAGGATCAAGCGCAGTCCTGAAGGAAAAGGATTGGGAAAGAGGTTTATAAGAAGGTGCCTTATGAGAAAGGCATTCGCGCCACACATGGCAGGCGAGAACCACACTGGCCAATTAAATGCAAATTGGTGTTATGATATTGAGCTTCAGGGATTGGTCAGAGAAAGGGATTTCCCCATACTGCCAGCTGCTTGCGCAACGTTCGGAATCGGAAGGGAGCTTCCTTGCATATTCTAAAAGAGTAAATATGGATGCACTTCAAAGAATATTTTATATGCATTCAAGAGGATTCTGTTCACTATTTCAAATGTTGCAGAGTATATTGCTTTTCATTTCAAGTGTTTTGTACATTTTGAGAGGAAATAAGTTGTATATAGGCTTCTACTGTTCAAAGTACATATGCAGGTATGTGCTGTTAAAACAAGATATAAAAAGAACAGTTCGAATGCATAAATTAAATATTTTTCTTGTACCTTTTGTTAAATAAATTAATTAACCTTTTTAACTGTATTTATTTAATCACATTAAGAGGCACATACATTAATAACCACAGGAATAAATACATTTTCATAAACTGCAGACATGTTTTATCATATGGCATTGTTTTTGAGTTCATGGGCCGAAAACAAAGTAAATATGAATAAAAGTCATATATAAATGATGGTTCACAAAGAGCTCATATTTTCTTGTGCATAAAATAGCAACTGTACGATACAATGGCACTTTTATCTTTAAGAATAAAAATGCATCAAATACACAAATATTTATCAAACATCCCAAATATAAGCTAGGATTTTTTTTTGAAGTTGACATTACAATCTGACGTTGTTCCGCTTTAAGTTTTATTTTGAAAAGTATTTTCTTGATAGTTTTAGAGTCCATTCATTAGATACAGTGGTCAATATTTTTATCTTATCCTCTTCACACCCCAGCACAGTAGATGGCAGTATGAAACTATTTTGTTGAGCAGACAGAACAGTACGACAGTAACAGGAAAAAGGATTGTGACAGTTGAACCGAGCATTGTTTTTCTGCCTAAATAGTCTTGCTTGATAAAAATGACACAATTAATATTATTAAAAGACTCCTAGGACTAATAATACACTTTTAAGAACGCTTTATTGTTGTCTCAACTGTCAAAGTTTGCAGTACTTCTTCACACCCAATCGTGATGGCAGAGCGAGGAGCACATTTAACAACAGCAGCTCCAGCTGATGAAGACAGACCGTCTATATTTGAGGTTTTAGCGCAGGACTCACTGATGGGTGCTGTCAAACCTGCATTACTGCATGCTGTGAAGGTATGCTTACGAATTTAAAAGATCTTGTACTGCATTTGCCACCATTTTACGAGCGTTGGTAACGTTACCTGACATGGTGATGGTGCAAAGCAGAAGTTCAATCAATCTTGCTTCTAAACATCTAACATCATCTCGTGCACTAAAACACAGGACAGATTTTCAAGTGGTTTCGATTAAGAACTTGGGCTGTGTGCTAAATTGAATATTATCAGTATGTACTATGTATGCTGTGTACTGTAAGCAGTTGTTCTGGGATTTAATTCAGCCCATTTGCATTGAATATCAAGACTAGCTATATTTTTCATAATTAGCAGCATACAACCTAAAGAAGGTTGTGTGTGCTTGGAACATGTTGAATGCAGTACGTTCGACTGGAGCAGTGTGAAGAATGAACCAGATGTATTATAAACTGCGTATTATCTGATTGGACTGTTTGAAGCTTTTTACACAAAATTTAATTTTAAAACACAAAATAACCATTTTAATTTGTGAGATTGGCCCAGGCCAGGAGTTTACAATCTTTTAGATCCCACAGACCCCCAAATATGATCATCTTCATGCTATGGACCCTCATGATAAAATTGAAAAGGCATAGTTTCTTGTATAAAGAAACAACTTATACTGTGATTTATATATATATATATATATATATATATATATATATATATATATATATATATATATATATATATATATTTACTTTCTATCAATACATTACTACTAGGGCTGGGTATTGACACAATTTTCACGATTCGATTTGATTACTATTTACATGCTTTCGATTCAATTCGATTAAGATTTCAATTCAATGTCGATTATTTTGGATGTAAGTTAGTATTTCAGTTACAGTACATGGCAAATTTCTTAAATCTCTCAACTAATGCTGTAAACTACACATTTAAGTCAGTTGGTACTACTATAATAATATTAAAGGTTAAATTAACTTATTTATATACAAACACTTAAATTACACTCAAATTAATGTAAGAATGTTTTTATTATGAATAAAGTTTAGAATTACATAATCATATTTCTACTCCGATTCGATTGTTTTTTTTTAATATAAACATTTAAATCGTGGCTGTCATAACTGATTTATTCAAACATGCATTAAATATTGAAGAACATTAAAAATTATAATTAATAAGTGCATAGCTATATTTATCAGAATGTTCCTTTCTAGAGTACATTTTTCTAGCTGACTAACGAGTTTGTCACTGAATATGTTTTTCTGAGGTAAATGTGATGTTACGTGACATTTGTTTACAAGCCGTTTTATTGACGTCTTTCCGCAGTTGAAACACTGATTGAGCGATTACACGAGACATGATACGGATTTCGGAAAGTTGTGCTGTATATTTTAACATACCTTCAGATGTTTAGTCGTGTTTATTTCGCGCTGTAACTGGTATTAAAGCGGAGGAGATGTTTACATGCGCTCGTACTGCCGCTTCTCTTTAACTGAGGCGCTAAAGCGATCTGTCACGCCACATTAAACAGCGCCAAAACGGTATTTATTTTTGAATCTCATAATAAGATGGACGTCATTTGAAATCTGAGACTTTGCTTCATATCAAAAGTAACAAAGCACAAAGATTATTGCCATTTATTAGATGGGAGGCGCTACATATTCTGCTCATTCATCAACTGAAAACACTAACAGAGTACACTAATCAATTCTTGGGATTCAAGAATCGATATCGGTTCATAAAAATGAGAATCGATTAAAAAAATCAATCAATCAAGAAATCAATATTTTTAACCCAGCCCTAATTACTGCACATTTTCCACTCATTATAGTACTGTACTGTTAGATTTATTTAACACATTTATTTATTTGAATCTAATATTAATTATTTTATTTATTTTGATAATATTTATTTTTAGTTTTTCTCTAAACTTTTCAGTGGATCCTGTTTTAAAAACCTGTGGCATAGGCTAGTACTATTTGATTCATTGAGTGTTTCAAGTATACTTTTATTATTTTTTAACAAAGTATAAAAATGAACGTTATAGTATTTTCTGTGCTGTCTGATGTAAAACCCCTGCCATTGTCCACAGATCCTCGCTACATCTAACCCTGCTCGCTATGGATTTCTTTGGAGGAGGTTTGATGAGATTTATGCTATCCTGGATATGTTATTGCAGCATCATTTCCTTTCCCGCACCAGCGCCTCATTCTCGGAGAACTTCTACGGCCTGAAGCGTGTCAGTAGCGGAGCAGACGGCACACATGCTGCCCACCTGGGACTCCGGTGCAGACAGCACTGGCGCTCCTTGCTCCTATTGGCCCTCCTTCCCTACCTGCACACCAAACTGGAAAAAGTCCTGGCTCGACAGAGAGAGGAAGACGATTTCTCGATCCGCTTGCCGCAGTCCTTTATGCAGAAGTTGTACAGGGCTTTTTTGGCTGCGTACCCATTTGTGTGCATGGCCTGGGATGGTTGGGTCTTTTGCCAACAGCTTTTGTATGTTTTCGGCAAAACGCGGACACATTCTCCGCTTCTGTGGCTGGCAGGGGTTAAACTCTCATATCTCACGGCCAATGACATCCGCAGCTTGGATCTTAAGCCATCAGGCCCGGCACTGAGTCCCAGTCAAAGGTGAATTTATCATATCTGTTTATTTTGAGTCTGTCATGCATTTCGGGTCATTTTTCACCCAAAAATTAATAGGCTGGGTAATATCGACACTCATTTCATGATTCGATTCGAATTACAAGCTTGTGACTCTATACAATATAGATTAATTTGTGTATATATATATATATATATATAAGGTACAGTACATGGCAAATTTTCTCAAGAAAAAAAAATCTCAACTAATGCTGTAAACTATACATGATGGAGTCGGATGGTACATTACTATAATATTAAAGGTTGAAATTTACTGATTTGTATACGAAGACTTAAATTTTTATAATAATAGTTATAATGCTAACTTTATAGTTACATAATTATGTTTCTATTCCACTTAAAGGTGCTGTGTGTAAATTTTAGGAGGATCTATTGACAGAAATGCAATATAATATACATAACTATGTTTTTTTTAGTGGTGTATAAAGACCTTACATAATGAACCGTTTAGAATGAGCCATTTATTTCTCATACACCATGGGTTCCCTTACATTTTAAGTCGCCATTTTGAACCAGCATGTTTGTACAGTAGCTAAATGGACAAACTGCTCTACAGAGTGCGTTTTGTCACTATGTTCTTCTTCTTCGTTGGTGGCAGCTTGCATTGTCACTATGTTGAATATGCACAAAGAAGTAGTAGTAGTAGTAGTCATCTGGTTTATAAGAAGCAGACCGTTCTTTGTTGGAAGAAGAAACCTCATTGCTTGACTGGCTACTCTCTTCTGTCTCAGACGATGACATTTTTGTCCTGTGTCAGCCACTGTAGCTTCTCTGTGCTTCGAAAGGGAAGGGTTAACGGTGTACAATTCGCAACCCCACCGCTAGATGGTACTTAAAAAACGTACACACTGCACCTTTAAAAAGCAATGTTTTTGAAATATAAGCATTTAAATGGTGGCTGTCATAAAAACTTGACTGATTTATTCAGACATACATTACATACTGAAGAACAGTAAGAAAAATATAATGTATAATGTAATATGGTTCAAATATTTACCAAAATAGTTCATTTTCCTAACTGACTTGTGTGTTTTCAACTAAAAACTGAAAAAATTGTATGCTCTTTGGCCGTTCATTTACACGACAGCGGCATTTTGGGGGCCTGAAAATGCAAAATTTTAAAAACGTGATTCGAAGTGCAAGTTTTTAAAAATGATACCGTTATCAGGTAGACAGGATTTATTTCAGCAAGCACTGTATTTTTCAACATACCTTCTGATGTTCATTCATGTTTAATTCGTGCTGTAACTAGTAGTAATGCGGAAGAGCCAAAATTATATTTATTATATTTATAAAATGGACAGAATTTGAAATCTGAGACTTTGTTTCATATCAAAAGTATCAAAGCACAAAGCTTATTGCAATTTATTGGATGGGAAATGCGATGCAATGTTCTGTTCATTCATCAACTGAAAACAGCAAAGACTAAAAAGTTCATAAAAGATCAAAATAAGTTCATAAAACTGAGAATTGTTTAAAATGATATCTTTTTTTTTTACCCAGCCCTAGAAAAAAAGCTTTCATTGTGACATTATTTTCTATGAAGATGCTTAATCATAACAAATATATCTTTATTTTCAGCTTTGTTGAGAAGTTTCAGCGTCTGGTCTCTACAACAATTGGTGGTGTGGCTGTATCTCTTTCAACCAGCCTTTCGATGGGAGTGTTTTTCCTGCAGTTCCTGGAGTGGTGGTATTCATCCGAGAACCAGAGCACCGTTAAGTCCTTGACCTCCCTTCCGACCCCTCCACCGCCTCTCCACCTTCACAACCAGGAGACGTCACCCACACACATCAAAGTCTGCCCGCTCTGCAGGAAAGTGCGCACCAACGACACTGCCCTTGCCACTTCAGGCTATGTGTTTTGTTACAAGTGTATATATGTGTATGTCAAAGCCAACCACAGGTGTCCCCTCACCGGCTACCCTTCAGGACTGCAGCACCTCATTAAAATATACTCACCCGATGGATAAACTGGTCAAATACATTTCATTTTTTCAAATCTGTCAGATTTATATAATTATTACACAGTGATCAGGTGAATCTGTTTGTAATTGCTATCCCAGGGAAGACTAAAATTAATTTTTATGATTATGGTTGACTAATTCTTGAAATGTGTAAATATTAAAATTGTACATATAATACTTGCTGCATTATTATTGCTGACTCTTATTTATTGTCGCAGTGCAAAGGAAGTAGTAACAGATCTTTTCTTCCGTATTGTGGAGTACATACAATGGTTGTATCAGAAAAGAACAAATAATGTAGGGTGGAGATTTGGTTATGCATTGGTTGGTTTTTGAGATGTGGGCATTGTACTCAAAAGTGGAAGCAGATAAATGTGAGCATGCATGGGCGGGATTTAAGCGGACTTTGGGGCATTCATTTACATTCATTTACACAACAACGGCATTTTAGGGACCTGAAAATGCTAACTTTTGAGGTTTCAAAGTGCAAGTTTTTGAAAACAATACCATTCTCGTCTCTGTGTAAACTACAAAAAACCCGAATTTGTGAAATGAGTGACATCATGTGTACGCACATTGTGTGTTCAATCTATAGGCGCTTAGTGTTTCCTTACAAAGTGACGTCGCCAACTACTGGTCTGGCATTAATACTACAACGGTTTGAGTCATTTTCGTGGATCTGTGTGAACGGGGATCATTTTGACAATGTTGACATCTGGTGTTATTAGTGCATCATCGTCATGTAAACTGACCCTAAAAGATTGAAGACCTGCATACTTCACCAGAGAGAATTTGTTTTTACTAGAAGTATAAGTTATATTTTGATTAAACATTATGAGGTCAAGAACATTTTTTAAAAATGTCACATGCACAGATGAATTGTTGCAAATAAGATCACAAGTCAACATTAATTCCATGCCATCTTTTATTCAAGTGTATTTTGTGCATTTTTCCTTGGTGTTTTTATATAATATTCTTTGATTTTTAGAATAGTAATTCAAACCATTTGTTTATTGAACCCAAATAGTTTTAGAAGATCACAGGACAGTCTCTGATATTGATGACAGCTGATCCAACTAGGCTAATTCAGTTCATATGATGCTATTTCACACAGTTCCATTCAAATTGAACTGTTTCATTAATTTAAGCAGAGCATTTCAAATATAGCAACAAGTTTGAGCTTATGCTGAAATTTACAGTATCTGCCATCTGTTGCAGCTTAGTGACAGCAAATGTGTAATGCCTCCAGTCACAGTAATTTACAGCTGACTAGAACACAAATGAACCAGCATGCCAAGGGGCCGCTGATCATTTCAAACAAAAAGGGGCCTCAAACTGAAGTTATTTATATGAAGTCTGAACTGGCTGATTAATAGAGAAAGAAACCATTTGGAAAAAAATCAATCAAATGACTAAAAAAAATAGAGAAAATATGCCATGTAGTAGCCTTATTATGGGCCAATCACAGACACAATGTTGATTTGAATTCCACTGTGCTATTATTCCATTGGATTTCTATGTAAACAAAGTTGCCATCATCTGGACAGTTTTTAAAAGCTGAAGTACCAAAAAGCTTGGTTAATTCTATCTTTTCCCTCAAACTTATCCTTTCTTAAAGGGTTAGTTCACCTGAAAATTGTCATTACTCACCCTCATGTCGTTCCAAACCCGGAAGACTTTTCTTCATCTTCGAAACGCAAACAAAGATCTTTTTAGTGAAATCTGAGAGCTTTCTGACCCTCCATTGACAGCTACGCAACTACCACTTTCACAGCCCAGAAAGGTAGTAAAGATATCATTAAATTAATCCATGACTCCAACGGTTTAGCCTCAATTTTATCACTTTATTTACAAAAATTTTAATCTCAAATGCACGTTTACGAGAGCGCCATGATCTATGCGTGTGGAGTTGACGCGAGAGAGGACGTCGTTTCATGAATGCGCATTGGAGATTCATATTTTGTAAATAAAGTGAAATGGTTCGTACTGCAGAACATGAGATTCAGGGGGCGGGGGTGGATCTAGATCCAACTCCTCCCACTTTACATATCCCTTAACCTTCCCATCTCTGGGCCCTGGATCTCGTGTGTTCTGCAGTGAGGAGCTATTGAATAAAAAGGTTAAAAAAAAATTTGCTCAAAGCACTCATGTTGCTACTTAAAATAGAGTCTTTACTGCCTTTCTGGGGCTTGAAAGTGGTAATTGCGTAGGATGTCAAAGGAGGGACAGAAAACTCAGATTTCATTAAAAAGATCTTCATTTGTGTTCTGAAGATGAACAGAAGTCTTACGGGTTTAGAACAACATGAGGGCGAGTAATTAACGACAGAATTTTAAAGCATTTTTTAAGCATTCTAAAAACATGGCACTTGAGTTAAAAGTTCAACTTTCAATAAATGTGTTTCTAGATTTAGCAATTTTTCTTAATTTCTACTGCCCTGTATCACATTTATGCAATGAAATGCAGCAGAAAAACAAAGTCTCATGACTATTTATTAATGCATCTTAACATTCACTGTATTTTTAAAACTATTTAAAAAAAAAAAAAGTTGTCTGAACAGCCCTTTTTACAGCATATGGTTGCGAAATCAAATTTCGAGGCATGAATAGTGTTTAATATATAATCTGTTTTCCACATCCCAAGTTTAGGAGGCCACTCAGCATATTCAGTGGAGCACTACAACCAACCAGCTCCAACACAAAAATTATATTACACATTTTGATGTAAAAGTATTTGAAAACCAGAAAAAGTCCAAACCTGTGTAACTTCAGAGCACTGTGGGTATGTCGGATTCTCTTTGCGGAGATAAACAGGTTTTTATAAATTTCTAGCCCAACTGTTGGGCTCTTGTAAACATACTTCACTAGAGAAAAACAAAAGAATAAAAACCTGAAATGCCCACTGAAGTATTACACAATCACTTATGACAATGCTTTAAAATTGAGTTAAGAACCCTAGGGTTCTTTATAGAACCCAATTGAACATTTCTTCTAAGAGTGCTGGACATTTAGCGCTCTGCTCGTTTAGACACTCTGATGGAGTTCGCACATTCAAAAGAACTGGTAGATTGATATTCCAGGTCTAAAAATAGGGCCAAGGAATTTCCCCAGACCCATGAGACCCTGCGTTTACCACTCCCTGCAAACTTCCTGAAAGACCCCTGCATTATCCTCACTTATTACAGAACTTGTGATGATAGTTAAGAGAAGACAAGAAAAATGTATGTTCATAGTAGCAAACACCTTTGGTCCCTACCTTTGTAGTATCAGTAATGCAAACAAGGTCTCATCTCAAACTTCCCCAAGAATGACCTACAAACATTCACAGCTCAGAGAGAAGATTAAACTCAGTCAGATCTTGGTCAATGATGCCAAAGGGCAGCAATACCAAGTCAGATGTGTTCTTTCACTCATCATCGCTGCTGGGATCTTTGCTAGACCTACATGATTTTTCTCAAATCAACAGAATCACTTGCCATCAAACTACCAAAACTTGAAAAACACTTTAGCCAAAACTTGAATACAGAGGTAGGATCTAAGATGGCGTCAAACTTCCCAAACCAATATCTAGATTACATCCAATTGACAAAGATGCCAACATATGGTCAGTTTTCAGAAGCTGAAGTTGCTTTCGCTTGTTTAATTGTTAAATTATAGTAGACATTCACGCAAATCATGTTTTTCTATTCCACTGCACTATTTTTCTCCTTTGTTGACGTAAACACGTTTAACCGTTGAGCTCGCGCCTTGAGTCTTTGCCGTGAAAAACGCGGCCCTCAAATTAAAAGGTTCAACTTTTTAAAAAAAAAACACGTTATTACACCTTACGTTGTTTGTCGTTCCAATAATCTGCATCTCGCATTTAACAGCAAAAACGCGTTCTCTTCTACCTTAAATATAGAGTTGTTAGAAATTAGACATAAGTCAAATAAGCTGAAACTGGTTTCCTACATCACCATCAACATGCTGTTTGTCAAGTCATTGACTGATTAGGCAACAAAACAACAGCTTTTGCCTTTTAACCTTTATAGTTTGTCTAGTGGCTATAGGGCCTTTACTGCACACCTGTTCTCACTTCATCATCATTAGCCTGTGGCACAAGGCAGCTTCACTTGAATTTCTAATCAAGCTCAAGGGATCACTATTAATTTAGAGAACTAATTAATGTCACTGAGTTCAGATGAGGTTGTTCTCAAACAGTTAGCCAAGTGTTTGAGAGCAACCTGTTTCAACCTCTTCTAATTCATTGTTTTTCAACAGTTCAGTTATTAAATTAATCAAATGTCAATTTTTGCAGCCTCCTGACGGATGTGAGGAGGCTCAGGGGGGTTTCCATAGATCGGCTATGTGTGCAATGCAAAACTAGCATATGCTCACTGCATAATAAAAGGCTCTTTATTTTTTTTCATGAAGAATCTTTAACATTCACAGAACCTTTTTATTGCACAAAAGGTTCTTTATACTGGAAAAGGTTCTTTAGATTATTAAAATGTTCTTTACACTAAGGAAAAAATGATTATTTTAAGAACTTTTGACTGAAAGGAGCCAAAAATGTTTCTATGGCATCTCTACGAAACCCACTTCGGAAACATTATTTTTAAGAGTGTACTGTGCAGCTTGCATGAATTCTTTTGTGCCTAGTCATAGTATATAGTTTTTTTTTCTTTTGGCAGTCCAATCCATTATGAGCCATAAAAAGATTCTGTGGTAGATATTACAGTGAATTTGTCATGCCAAGAAGCGGAGAACAGTGCATTATGGGAAACATTTTGTATGTTAATCTGTGAGCTCTGTGCAAAAAAGTACAGTATACATACTTTGTGATGCTGAAACATCCTATTCCAAATGTAGCTATTGGTTATAATAAAATAATTATTATAATAATATTAATATCCTTATTCTGAATATTAATATTAACTTTTTTGTTGTTTAAATGACAGAATTACACCGTTCTCTGTTAAAGTTGCTGATGTATGTTCTTTTAAATGTTTGTGCAGAGGCTTTATTACTTTTTATGCATTTTTATGCATAATAACTAGACATATGTTTTAATCTCATTTGAAATGCCTTTCTCAGCCAGTGTGTCTGCAGCCTTGGTTCATGTGCGCCTGCCAGTCACAGCCGTGAAACCTGAACATTCACTCCCTCGCTCCTAGTGAACGAGATACTAATGAGCAGGATCAGTCTAGTGCAGTACTACATGAATCTCACACAAAAATGTCTGTATTTCAGCCCATAATCAAAATAACAAAGAGGTTTTGTACTTTGCATGAAGAGAAAATTAATCCCATTTTGCATTATGACATTTTTTAAGCCAATTAAGCACATTTCCCAACTTTTTAACTAAAAGGCAGAAAAAAAAAAAAAAAACTACAATAATGCAATTTTAATAAGAATTTAGTTGAGTCCCAAATGTCAAACTATGTGCACAACCGTGCAGTGTATTAATTTTTTAAGGTTATTTCAGTCATTCAACATCAGAGAACTGAAAACCTCTGCTAAGTAACTAAAGCCGTGACAGTTGAGTGCATGAAGTGTCCGATATTGGCTGAATCCAAAATTGCATACTTCCCTACTATATAATATGTGAAAAACAGTATGTGACAAAAGAAGTATGTCCGAATCCACAGTACCCATAAAAGAGTAGGCAAATAGTACTTGGATGACCTACTACTTCCAGCGAGATTCGGAAATGTACATATGATGGACACTTTACTATCCCATGAGGCTACAGGAGATGATTTGTGAATGGCAGTGAAGTGACGCAACCGACGCTGGTTGGTTACTTTTAAAAGTAACATGTTACAATATCGCATTACTGAATACTTAACTTTATTTCTTTCAACATGGGTACAGGAGAGCTGTCAGTCAATAATGTGAAAAAGTAACTTGCATTACTTAACTGAAAAAGTAATGCATTACTTCACTAGTTACAAGAAAAAGTAATCTGATTACGTAACTCAAGTTACTTGTAATGCGTTACCCCCAACACTGCTGGTAGGTCACATTATAATGACAGTATGATGAATATAGTATGTCTAGATTACATTACTCATACTATATAGAACATACTTTTTTAGTGTTCGTAAAGTATTTACTTATTTTGAATAAGTACCAACTCAAGAGAGTTAGCAATTTGGGATGCAGTCTTAGTTTTTTCAGTTAAAGGGCACCTATTATGCCCCTTTTTACAAGATGTAATATTGGTCTTGGGTGTCTCCAGAATGTATTTGTGAAGTTTCAGCACAAAATACCCCACAGTTAATTTATTATAACCATTTGAAAATGTCATTTTTGGGGCCTGTTTTAAAAAGAGTGTGTTGTTTTGAGTTGTTTTGGTGTGTACCACTTTAAATATAAATGAGCTGCATATCCCCGCCCTGCCTTTGGATGAGGGCGTAACTTGCATACCTATGGCAATAAACAGTTGGTAGAAGTAGAATGGCTGAGAATGAGAGACCCGCTGTTTTGTACATAGACAGTAGGTTTTGTACATAGACAGTAGGTTTTGTATGGCATTCAGCCGTACATGTTTGAACCGGAATCAGTCCCAGATGATGAAGAGACTCCGGCAGAAGAAACACAATGCACGGGTTACTTCCTGGTTGTCGTTAAGCCAGCTCGAGCACTTCCAGTGAACTGTTAGCTGTTCATTCTGTAGTCGTTGTACATCGACACAAAACCATCTATGGTTAACTTTTTAATGTTGTATTTATATTTTAATGCAGTTATTACATCTACCTAATTTGCCAATAAATCAGTTTTATTGATTGCAATAAAGACGAAGCTATTGGGACTATTTAAAAATGCCCTGTTTGTAATTAGACACGCACACACATTTTTTCCCCAGCACTTCAAATGTTATTTTTAATGCGATGACCAAACATTATTTGTTCATCCTTCTGAGATTGTCCCCATTGTAAAACCGAACGTTTAAAAATGTAGGAAATTTAACATTTGATAGAAAACACTTATTTAAAAATAAAAAAAAGACAGTAATTAGCACTTTAACCAGCAGGTGGCGGCAAAGTAGCATTTATTTGCGCACATATCGGCCATTTCCTCTAAACGTTTTTCACTTCGTTTTTGACTAAATATTAAACATTATAAAATAACTAGGTTTGAAAAAACATTTTGTCAGTGTTAAGTATGAAATACTCACAAAATCTTATGAAAAACAATAACTTTTATTGTGAATTACACAGAAAGCGAGCACCGCGCTCTCCCTTTGTAATCACAGCAGCTGTCAGTCAGTGCAGCGCAAGATCAATGATTTCAGCACACTTGTGAAAACACACATTTTATTCAATTAATCTAACTAAAGTGCACAATAAATATTTAATTTTTGAAGCTTTTTTCACATAAAAGTGTGAAAACTAATGGTCGAATTGAATTTAGCCGAGGAGGAACATTGAGTTACGTCTTTATTCATTTATTTTCTATGCTGTCTTACGTTTGAATAACTAAATTAATGCTATGCCTGACTATTTAAGTGACTATATTCTGATTATAAACTAAGTATTACACTACTGATGCGCAACACACCAGCAAATGACATCTCACCGGAAGTTTTCGAGCTGGCTTATATTAATGCGGAAGTTCTAAAGAACGCTCCGTGCATATAGTCCATTGAGAATGGAGCAGGACGTCTCTGAATGGTTATTTGATACATTTATGTACTTACAGAGTTTTAATCGCGTCCCCTTTGCAATTATGGATGTGTAACACACACACACACACACACACACACATACACACACACTGTGATAACGTTCGCGCATTTTTTTTTAAACTACAAACACAAATACTGTGATAACGTTTGCTAAGTACGTTAGATCAGGGTTTATGCAGGTTTCAGTAAGTCAAATTTAAGACCTTTTTAAGACATTTTAAGACCATAAAGACTGAAATTTAAGACCTACACGACGCATTACCAAAAAATATTAAACTCAAAAAAATTCTGAAAAAATAATTTTATTTCAATGAATTCAGTCATTGAAAAAGCATTTATTTAATTTACAGATAAAGCAATCACATTAGTAACCTTCCACACACATCAATGTGCCAAATGCCCAAAACCTTAGGCCCAAAATGAAAATAGGCTAAAACAAACTTGCCCTCAAATAGAATAGATTTCATCTCATTATTTATTTACATTACAAAACAGCATATTAATAACCTAATAAAGATTGAACAGGCTACTCCAACCCATGTAACAACCAATGTAGCACACACACACACACACACACACACACACACACACACACACACACCAGATAATCTATTTTAGATAGATAGATAGATACTTACCTCGGGACCTGTTGGTCTGATTTTGGCTTTCACTGAACGTTACGACATACGGACCGGTAAGAGTACGAATCAATTCCCTCTTTATAAACTCCCCCAATCCAAATCTCGCCATAAGCGATCTTGTTGGGCCCGCAAGAGAACGGCTTCGCGATTACTGAATCTGGAAACATCACTTGGAAGAGATCGCTAATCTCACTGTTGCTATTAAATGAGTGGTGTTTGTTTAGTCACCGTGTGTAGTATACAAATCACCTCGGTTTTCGATGTGTCAGTCGCTCCAAAAGTACCCCAAAGGTTGTTCGACGGAGCTGTGATGATATTGCGCTGGAGACCGGAGGGACAGGCATTGAGGACGACGGCAGTGGTGAGGCCGAGTCCGCTGAAGGGATTTTGCGGCTAGCTTGTGTTTCTCCGCTCTGGCGTGTGACTCCAGCGCCTTTACACCGCTTCACACCCAGACTCTCTAACTGATTGTTTTTTTTTTTTTTTGCAAAGGTTGCAGTGAGCCTCGTACCGGGAGCTTGGGTATCGCTTGTAACCAACAGCAGAAATCGCTGTGATCCATGTCTCGTTGAAAGTAACGTTACACTTTCCCATTTTCCACACGTAACGTTAGCCGAACTTTAACAAACTCTGAGGAGACGTATTTCGCGGGCAGGTATTGCATTTATCACGGGATTTGTAGTTTTATCACCGCGTATACCAACACCAATATACCCCAGAAAGAACTACGACTCGCTACATTTTTGCTACTTTGTAATAACTTTCAGCAGGTAGCGTTTCTGGAAATGGGTAAAAAAAATTTAAGACCTGACTAAATAAAATTTAAGACCTCTGATGAAAATCTGGCCGTTTTTAAGACTTTTTAAGGCCTTAAATTTAAAGTTCAGAATTTTAGACTTTTTAAGACTTTTTAAGACCCCGCGGAAACCCTGTAGATACACACTATACAAACAAGGTTTAAATTATATACACAGAAATTCTACGACGACGACAACAACTTTAGACGCATTTGTTATTGAATTGGCTGACATCGACTGAAATGACTATTTGCTCAAAAAACATTAAATACACTTACTTCTTCTGGAGGTGACGTTGGATCGCGAACAGTAGGCAACGATCCACACTTGAGGATTAACTTTGAATTGACCCTCGTTCTCAAAACAGTCAGTCAAAAAATGATTTGCGCAAACATAAACGTATTTTGGAATTTTGAGTGGCGCCTTTCCTCCATAAATAAAATCCATCCACTGCGTTTTCAGTGGCTCTGATGTCGGAAGTAAGTAAAACCTACTATGTTCATTATTACATCCCACAACAGAACACTTATGTTTCTTAGGAGACATTACCGGCTGTCGTTGAAACAATGGAGGATGGTTGACCGATCACCGACGGCGGGGTCTATGCCAAAACCAGATTGTCAATCAAACCACGTGGGTGGGGCTTAGCGCAATTCTACATCACAGTGAGAGCAATCTTAGAACAGGGCGTTCTGAGACAGTGCTTATGAATTATTGAAATTGTAAAAAAAACACTTAGGTGGATTTTTCTCATTCTAGGGTGGTTTTGCTCACACACTGCCAACACACATTTATGGTCAAACAGCATGTAAAAGTGAATTTTGCATAATAGGTGCCCTTTAATTGAGTGCATCTTCCAGGTATTTAAAGTGCACTTTTCCCTCGCACTATTTATACAACAAAACGGCATAGAGTAGTGCAGAATTACACGCATTGGGACGCACCTATCGTTTTTTATTCTAGTACTTAAAATGAGATTTTAGTGACATGACCCAAACATTTTTACATTCACCCTTTGTCTGCGGATTCGGTCATTCCTTGTAATAAATTGATTTTTAAAAAAGGAAAACAGCAGTTTTTTTCCTGAATGGATCTCCGAGGCATGCCAAATTTCCATTGGACACAGAAATGTCAAAGTTTTGAAGTAAACAAAATAGGCTGTGTTTATTCGACATAAATTAACATACAAGTACAGACAGAGTGTGAAAGGACATGCTCAACATAACATTTCGATATAGTCACCTACACTAGATATTCATTTGAGTTTCTCTATACTGATAGTGTGGCACAATGCAACAAAAGTATCAAAAATGATACTAAAAATATTTTACCACACACACCAAAGCAAAGTGCTTTTTAAAACCCCCTTCAAGCAGAGTACACATAATTTTGGTCAAGTTCCCTTGTTTGAGCATTCACACTGCAGGTGTAACTGTAGCGCTTCTATGCCTTATTATGGAGTTGACTCATGAACATACTAAATTAAATTAATGCTTCAGGCATGAAATGACGCAGCAAACTAGAACACTGCATTTTGAAAGAACTACAGCAGTTGAAATCAGTCTGCAAAACAAACAGGACACATCATTTCCATGGACTACATTACAAGTGCACTTTTGTCAGTTTAGTTATTTAAGGCAGTTAGAAATTGGTCCGACATCTTTTGACCCTGGAATGTTGTCCTCAAATTGACTCATTACATAAATATCAGACATTATTTTGAGCCTGATGACAGGACCGCCAACTTGGTTCACATTAAATGGTTTCAGCTCGGCCTGTGATGCAAGCCCCATTGTCTTTCTCAAGTATTTTATAATTAACTGTCCCCATTAAAAGTAATTTCTTGGAGCAAATCATCTTTGAGTGCGATTATTGTCATCGACAGTGTAAACTTCTAGTAGCCCAAAGGAATAACATTCAGTTGGCCTTATGTGAAATATGGATAAAAACTCCACCTTTGTGCTTGACGAGTCACAGTGCATTATATTACACATGCAAAAGCTTCAATGAAATACAAGCACACACTGTGCATGGCTAAAGCATCTAGATTTCACACCCAAGCTAAAAATACTGCAATACATATAGGTCTAGTATGAGCGATACTTACGTAACAGCTTTAAAATGAATCTTTTTTTTTGGGGAGTGACAATTCTGCAGGCTGAAAAATGCCAGGATTACACATCCACTATTAAACAGGCAAACTATGTGGTGCATCACTGTTCTTAAAGGCATGAACATTCAGTCATCATTTATTCATTCCAAACCTGTATGACTGACTTTCTGTTGCTGAACAGTGTCTTTTTGTTATTTTGTCCATACAGTGAAAGTGAGTGGGATCCAATGCTGTCGAATATTGACTTTAGATGTACGGACAAAAACATTAAAACACTCTTCAAAATATTGTCTTTTGTGTTCCGAGGAAAGAAGGAAAGTCCAACAGGTTTGGAATGACATGACTAAATGATGATCTAATGTTAATTTCTGGCTGGACAATTACTTTAAACTGAAGCTCAATCAAGTATGTACATTGGATATTTTAGTCAAAGATACTCTGGCAGTGACTCTGGCAGCTCTGATCCATAATGGATCCAAGACCAAATCATTTGGTCTCATTATCTGTGGCACGCTATCGATCCAGGATGGCATGGCAAAAGGAAGAGAAATAGGCAAATTCTATTAAAGGGTTAGTTCAGCCAAAGATGTAAATTCTGTCATTAATTACTCACCCTCATGTTGTTCCAAACCTGTAAGACCTTCATTCACCTTCTGAACACAAATTAAGATATTTTTATGAAATCCGAAAAGTTGGTGATCCCCAAGAGAAAGAAACGTGATTACCATCTTCAAGGTCAAGAAAAGTAGTAAAGACGTCGTTAAAATAGTCAACGTGGCTACAGTGGTTCAACCGTAATGTTATGAAGTGATGAGAATACCTTTTGTGCGCAAAATCAAAACAAAATTACAACTTTATTCAACAATTTCTCTTCCCGTTCAGTCTCCTACACTGTTTACGTTGTAGACACAGTGCAGCACTTCCTGGTTCTATGTCTGAACGCCGGCTCAGTACTGGCCGACGCTAATCACGTGAGCACCACGACACATTTGTGTGATGCTGACTCAGGATCTGGCCAATACTGAGTCAGCGTTCTGACGTAGAACCTGGAAGTGCTGGACGTAAACAGCGCAAGAGAATGACACAGAAGAGAAGATATTGTTGAATAAAGTCGTTATTTTTGTTTTGTTTTTGCGCACGTTTTTGTTTCCGTTGCTTCATAACATTAAGGTTGAACCACTGTAGTCACGTTGACTATTTTTTAACAATGTCTTTACTACTTTTCAGGACATTGAATGTGGTAATTACATTGCTTTCTCTTGGGGATCAGAAACCTCTCGGATTTCATCAAAAATATCTTAATTTGTGTTCAGAAGATGAACAAGGTGATGAAAAGGTGATTAATTAATGACAGAAATGTTGTTTTTGGGTGAACTAACCCTTTAAAGAAAGCCACTCTGTGACATTCATTTTCTGTATTTAGAGGCATTGAAACAGAAAATGGCACTTAAAGACACAACTGACCTAAAGAAATGCAAATAAATAGCCCTTGCAATCTTGTAAACATGCACCTTTTTGCTGCAAATCTTCTACTTGAGTAATCCTTTCACCAGGCAAAAAGGCTTTACCTCAAAGAAGAAAATAGAAAAAAAAAGCCCGAAACACTCAAGGAGGAGTTGATGTGCTTGAAAGCTTAAAGAGTCTAGCAACATTGCGGCAAACCAAAAGCATCCGTGGATCTCACACTGATTGCAGGCCTCGCTCATGGCCGTCCAGCTGCACCTTGATTTTGTGCAGTTCCTCGATCTCCTGATGGTGCCGCTCTGTTTTGTGTCGCACTAGCGAACGGTAGAAGTGAATTGTGAACACCACAAAGATCAATCCAACCGGCACCATGATGATGGTGGAGGCCATGGCCGCATACCAGCCGCCGGTACCGGGCTGAGCCGTGGTGGTGACACGGTTCTGCTTAAGTTCCAAAGAGTCAACCGGCAAGAACTTTATCCAGCAGAGGAGCACCACCTCTGCCAGGAACAAAAGGATCCCTAGAGCGGTGGAAAAGCCCCAGGCCAGCTCAATATAGTGGTGCATCCTCTCGTGGGGAGACTCGGAGACGGAGTTGAGATTGTGGATGTTGCTAACGGCTTCCACATTGGGCAGGATGCAGGTGCTGATGAGGAGGGCGAACAGGTGGACAGCCACCAGCACTGTGGTACATATGCTGAAAGCAATGAGCAGGGGAGCTGGGTAGCTGTACTGCATCTCCAGCTGCACCTCCACCATGGCCACCTGGTCATGACCACATTATGAGATGGAAATGGTTGGCATAAATGATAATTAAAATGAAAGCAGGTTTAATTTGATATAAACCTCTAGACATCCCAAAAGTTTTAGAATAGATATTAGAATGACTTCTGAAGGATCATGTGACACTGATACAGAAGAGGATTAGGGCCAAGCAATAATAAAAAAATAAAACCATCTCGAGATTAAAGTTGTAAAATTACGAGAAAAGTCGTTACATTTCAAGACAAAAGTTGAGAAAAAAACGTTGAGAATAAAATAGTTAGATTATGAGAACAAATTCGTTAAATTATGAGAAAAATGTCATTAAATTTCAAGAAAAAAGTTGTTAAATTATTTGTTCTCGTAATTTAATGACTTTATTCTCAACATTTCTCGAAATTTAACAACTTTAATCTCGAGATGGTTTTATTTTTGTATTATTGCTTGGCCCTAATCCTCTTCCGTACACTGAAGACTGGAGTAATGATGCTGAAAATTCAGCTTTGATCACAGGAATAAATTACATCTTAAAATATATTAAAATAGAAATTGTAATAATATTTTGCGATATTACCGTTTTTTTGTTCATGTAAAAAAAAAAAAAAAAAAAAAAAAAAAAGTGTATTTGCCAACTTCCCAACAGAAAAACTACACTACCCATAATCCTAAAGAAAAATCCACCAATAGAGTGCAACAGTGTACACCCACTTTTCCAGCGGTGTTGGTTTCAGAAGTATTTTTTCCAATCATTTCTCCCATAGGGATTCCAAAAAAGTCTTCGCTACAGCGTTTTAAGCCTTGAATCAAGCCAACCAGGTGAATCATAACATTCCAAACTGTTAGGGTGAGTGTGATCGACCACGATCTTAACTGCCCTCTTTAGTGTCGTTGAAGTATACAGGTCATGGAGAGATGGCAAACTACAGCCAATCACCTTCTCCGCAGAGTGAATAACACGATGCAGTCTGCCTTTATCATTAGCAGTGGCAGCAGCATACCAGATGGTAATAGAGGAGGTTAATATTGACTCAATGATGGAAGTATAAAAGTGCACCATCATTGTCCTCGGCAGATTAAACTTCCTCAACTGCCACAGGAAGTACATCCGTTGGTGAGCTTTTTTTAATCACGGCATTCATGTTTAAGTCCCACCTTAGATCCCCGGTAATGATAGTTCCCAAGAAGCGAATATATTCAAATATTTATGTATTTTGAGAGCATAGGGACATAGGTCTCGATTACGTTATGGGAGTGGGCGGAGCTAACAAGATCTTTCAGTGCATTTTGCATGTTTTGATTCTGATTGGTAGAATTCTGTACAGCATCATGGGTAATGTAGTTTTTCACCATGAATTCACCTATTAAACATGATTATTTTTAAAACTAAGTTGAAATAATGTGGGCTAATGTCTTCAAAGGACGCAAATATCATCGATTAACAACCTCGTAGCTCACAGTAAGGTTGTCTTTAATTGTTTATAAGTTGTTGTTAAAAAATAATATTCCTATGAAGAAAATGAAAGGAGCTTTTACTTCCAGAACCTGCGAGAGTTGTTACTATGGTAGCTCAGAAAATACTGCCCACTCCCATGAATCATTGCAGTCAAGTCAGTCTGATTACATGCTCTTGTGTGTCTGAATATTTTGTGATAAAACTAAAAATACATTGTTTTATATCTCAGTCAACAACAATAAAATCACTTAAATGATTCGGTTTTGTTCTTCTAAAATAATCAAAATCGACAGAACTAGCTACAGTCTTGTCTTTTCATACACTTTTGCTTGCTTCAAATCAAATGATGCGATTCATTTAGTTGCTTTTGTAACTCTTTGCTGAAGAATGTATGAAATCCCTATGGAGAAAATTAATGTGGAAAATACTTCCGGTCACTTGGGAAGTCACTGTTACACTCTATTTTGGTTAGTGGTTCAAAGTTCCACAGGACAATGTTTCAGACAATCTTATCTCCACATCATCTAATGCTTCTAAGAAATTCGACAACACACAAGCTTTACAAGCCACAGTCAGTAGTGTACACAAGACTCATTGGCTGCATCCGAAAGCTGAAAAATGCTGCCTTCGGGTCCGAAAACCAATGTTAGCTTCACTTCCCGTCTCGTGAGATACCTTCATCTGATCGATTTTTGAAGGCAGCATAGATGTATCCATCACTGCCTATGATATCCCACAATCCTGTGCGTTCCATTGGGTGACCGCTGAGCTAAAAAATAAATATGGTGTCTGAAAGTTGCACTTGGTGGTCGGTTTGTGTGTAAATGTCCATTTTCGACTAACTTTTTCCACTTTTGATGTCATTTCTAGTGAGAAATTACTGTTATAGTAAATACATATTCACTTTGTTATCACCAAATATAGCACTCTATATTGTTGTAGATCATTAAACGCTGCTTCAAAAGTCTGTCTGAAATCAGTTTTGTGAGGTATCTTCGCTGCCTGTGAAGTAGGTTTACTGTGATAGTCTGTTACCAGTGTTACACAGTGTTCATCTTCAACACCAGTTACATCACTTGTCCACCCCTCAGCGTCGTTTTGATTTTTTATAGTAATAAAATAATTTACTTCAGTTAGAGAACAGACACTACAATAACCCTAATGAAAATTAACCATGGTTTTACAACAAATAAAGCCAAAAAAGCCATGGTTATTGTAGTAAAACTATGGTTATACAAATTAAAATCAATACGCCAAAAAGAAAAAACATTGTTTTACTACAATGAAAACATGGTTAATTTTCGTAACTTAACGTGTCTTCCCAATGCAATTCAAGCAATTGCCGCCCCAAAATTGGCGCTAATTTGAAAGTGAAAGTAAAATGTGCATGGCATTCCTAGCGGTGTGTGTCCACTGGCGCAGAGAGAGTGAAGAGTATCATTATACATGAAGCTCCCATAGGAATGAACTGAAAACGCTCGCTCTGCTCCGCACCATTATGAATGTCCATACGGCAGTGCGCATTTGACTTTGGCTTTTGAATTTAGTTAAATAACTCCCAGTCTCCGGTGATACCAGTATTGTCACACATTGATTAACCGGTGGGAAAATTTCCTCACCGTCACATCCCTACTGTGAAGTAATCGCCTGATCGGGCAGTGAGGTCAGCTGAACAAGCTTTCGAACACAGCCATTGTGTACCAAGAGCCGCACACATTTGATAGTTCACACATTTGAGGGATCGTAGAGTGTAATATACTGACCATGGCAAAGCCAGACAGCAGGGCTGAGGTTCGGCTGGAGGCCTTGAGCTTCGCCCTGCTGAGGTAGAGTTTTCTCCAAGAGAGAGCCTGGACCGAGTGGTGATTGGAGGTGACCAGCTCCAGATAGCTGCGGCGAACCCAGTCCCTGTAATCCATCCCACCACCATCCTGCAGGCGGTCTGAGCACCCGGGAGCTGGGGAGCCCATTGGCACATTGAGCTCACTGCTCATAGTAGCTGTGAAAAATTGTTTTTAAATCACAATGACATATGTTATATACACCTTATTTTTAATGTAAGAGCATGTCCAATGTAAATGTGTGTGAGGCTTCCGGTGTCAGCCGCTTTTAGCTGCTTGATAATGCAAACTGCCATTTGTTATCATATTAAATTTATTTGCATAAACACTGGTTGTAGTGCAAATAGTTTTACCATTAACTGCAATTTGTTTTTCCTTCTAGTTATTTACTTACAGCGGCTAATGAATCAGAAGTCACACACATTCACAGAAAATAGCTTCTGCGTTGAAAAATATGATGAATAATTTACAAGATTTAATCTAACACTCACAATAAGTACCAAAAAGATACCAGATAAATGTTTTTGGACCTAATACAATAGTAATATAATGTTTTTTGTTTATTTTTTGGGATATGTATCATGATAATTTAATGGTATTTTCTGAAAAACCTTGTAAATACCATTATTTGAATATGGTAATCATTCAATGGCAAGGTACTCCACTATCAGATGATCTCTATGCGATATAATGTTTATGCGATATTAAAAAATATATATTTTATAAATCTAAAACATACCTGATTGGCCTTGTCCTGCTTTAGGACTGGTTTTCATCGCACATCTCTGGTTGAAAAGAAAATTAATATATTACAAAATAAGACAATAAGAATTAGTCATTTTGTCAAAAATACTGACTTCTAACATTTAAAAAATGTGACGCTTTGAGTGCTGTTGTGGATTCATAAACACCTCTGGATTGGCCTTTGTGTTCAGGTGCTCAACATATATGTTGATAATCAACACACAAATATCATGATATCATGGATCATGTCAGTTATTATTGCTCCATCTGCCATTTTTCGCTGTTGTCCTTGCTTGCTTACCTGCATAAGGTCTGTGTGCTGCTCCAGACATTAATACTGGCTTGTCTAATGCCTTGAACATGGGCTGGCATATGCAAATATTGGGGGCGTACATTTTAATGATACCGACTGTTACGTAACAGTCGGTGTTATGTTGAGATTCGCCTGTTCTTCAGAGGTCTTTTGCACAAATCAAATTTACATAAGAAGGAGGAAACAATGGAGTTTGAGACTCACTGTATGTCATTTCCATGTACAGAACTCTAATTATTTAACTATGCCAAGATAAATTCAATTTTCAATTATAGGGCACCTTTAAGAATTAAAGGTTTAGTTCACTCAAAAATGAAAATGTACCTAAAAAAACAAACAAAAAAACAAACAAACACATGTTTACGAGAGCACCATGACGTATGCGTGTTGTGGCGAGAGCAGACGTTGCGTGAACATGCTGGAGATTAATATTTTGTAAATAAAGTGGTAAATGATGTTATTTTTTGTGCAAACAAAGCATTTGCGTTGCTTCATTAAATTGATGTTAAACCACTGGAGTCACATGGATTACTTTTATGATGTCTTTACTGCATTTCTGGGGCTTGGAAGTGTTAGTTGCGTAGGCTTTCAATATCTTAGACTTCATTAAAAATTATCTTCATTTGTGTCCTGAAGATGAACGAAAGTCTTACAGGTTTGGAATGACATGAGTTTGACAAATGACAAAAATGTTCACTTGTAACAATAGAATTACATTGTAAACCAATAAAAATAATACCTTTTATTTAACATTACACAGACTCATCAAATACAACATCTAAAAAAAACCCTACAACAAATCAGCTACGGTATGTATATCTCCAAAAAGATCACCGTTCTCCTCTGCTCTTTATTATTTAGTATTTTAATTGAAAACTGCACTACCAGAGCTCCTACGCTGCATGTAGATCTGATATCTTTTTCTTCCCTGACTGCTCAAAGATAACTCCAGTAGGCCTACTATGTTCTTTTCCCCATAATCCTCACGGACATCCGCACAAGACGAACTCACTTATAATTGCACTGTAAGCAGTTTTCTACTACAGCTTAGTAAAATAAAAATATTCTTCCTGATTAACTCCATGCAAGTCTATTCTAGCAGACCACAACATGTTATAAATGTAAATTTAAAAAAAAGGTAAGGGTCCCAAAGTATTAATAAAGTCACTCCTCGCTATGGCCCTGAGTCTAGACAGAAAATACATCCTCTGCACATGCATGATAACCATCTGAACAGAGTAATGCGTTTCATGTACTTATGTTATTGGTTACCTACAGGTTCCTGATTCCTTTACATTCAAATTAAAATCACCACTAAGCTTTCTATCAACCTAGAGATGCACTGAATGATTTGTATCATCAAATATAACAAGATTAAGATATGCCAACTAATTTAACACAGGAAACACAAACACACACACACATATATATATATATATATATATATATATATATATATATATATATATATATATATATATATATATATATATATATATACACGCACTATATATTTTAACACTATTACATATACATACCAATGGCATTTCCATAATATTTGGTAAGGATCTGTTGCTCATATCAGCTCATATACTTTCCCACATATCTCGCTACTCTAAAGCAGCATGTGGTTATTTTTAAAGATGAATATAGCTGCGTTGTGTTGGTTATTTAAATGAGCGCCACGTCAGACTCAAAGCACCTCATCCGCTTGTGACCAAAATAAAACTGCATGAAAAAGGTTTGTTAGCGTCGACCCGAGGCGTGTGGCTGCGCAGTCGGGTTATTAACCTGCAAATTGGAGCAATACACAATAAACGGCAGGCCACAGATGTGTTTCTCACCACACACAACTTCCCTTCCTGACCACTGAAGCAGCACAATGAGAAGCATCACAGATCATACACTCACATCTGTACTGAAGTCAGCACTCATCCCACTCACCTTTGCTGTCAGACACTTTTGCGTTCACATCCACATGAGGGCGAATAGAAATTGAATATGGAAGAGGACGCTGGAATATGGATATGGAAGAGGCGTTGACAGCTCTCACTGGACTCTCTTTTCCGCTCAAGCGATGTCCGACTACTGAACGAATCGTTCTTTTGAGTCGGATCTTCGGTTGAACAAAACGGGTTAACGAAACGAACTGAATGATTCGTTCACGAATCGGAGTGAATCAGTCTGAGCGGTTCTCGAGTCAGCGATTCTGCTGTGACTCACAATCAGAAAAGTTACAAATAAAATCTACTTTAAATGTGTTTATGATTTTACTGTACGGGTTTTATCAACACACACACGTGGAAAATAGTTCGTTTTAATAAATACCATTTTTTAAACGAGTATAGCCGTCTTCAGCCAAGAGATGTAAAATAATTTTACTATTGTTTAATTTACAAATAGGTCTATAAGCTGAAGCTTAAATTGAAGAGGGCACATGAATTACCATTATTTAAAAAAAAAACTCATATAAACCCAGTGAAGGTTTACATTTGGCTTAATTGTTTGGAAACGTTACGGCACGCAGTGGTTGCCATGTCAATACTGAATCAGTTGCTTGAACCGGTTCTTTGAAACGAAACATTCGAAAGAACCGGTTCGCTGAGACTATTCAGACTTCCCGTGTCACGTGATCTCTACCAAGTTCTCTGTGTACGTCACGTGATGAGGGTGCGCCTGTTCTATCCCAGCTGGAAGTTTTGGTTTTACCTCGTAAATAATCCTTTATTAATTAACGTTTTTGATTAATTAAATGCATTTTGCTGACTTCTGCCATTTTAAGCCTTCTCTCCTTGATCTGCAACGGCGGGATTTTTTCTGAAGACATGTCAACCACCCTTGTGTCCCGAACGCGCAAAATGATTGACAGTTAAAACGGCGTTCTCTGATTGGCTAGTTTAGTACATGGGCCCGCCCCTTATTACTCCTTTTGCAGAGCCTTGCGCTGAGGTAGGTGTTTTCTGAGGATACCCGTCTAAAAATAGAGCTTTTTCTAGCTTACAAGTTATATTTTAAATAGTGCACTTTGTAATTATTAAAACTAATTAGAAAAAAAAAAAAAAAAAACGTATTTGGATGCTGAAGCCATCATTATACATGAATATCATTGTCTACTAAATTTTTTTTTTGTTTTTTTTTGGTGAATGAAGTCAGTTTCCGTCAAGTTCACACCTGTAGTTGTAACTTTAAGCATGTTCCTCTAAAGTCTGAAAAATGTCACAATACTTTTAGAACAGTATTTCAATTACAAACCAACAAGGAACTGAGAAAGGAGGGGAAAAAATAAAAAGACACAAATGTTCTCATCCATAATTTTATAATGCCCAAAAAACTATGCGTATTTGGCATCTATGTAACGCAAACTCAACATCAAAACGAGAAAAAAAAGACAATAAAATGATCCCATCCTTGATTTCATTCTGGGTGCATCATGCCACAATTTGGCCTTTTATATAAACAAAGGAATATGTTAATATGTGCATGTTAGTTTCATTCAAATCATCCAAAACCTACTGTACATCATTCATTACGCTAAATCATCAGTATGTCCATGTTTTCAAAGTCAAAATTAATACTCAAACGCCACCGGTAGGGGGCAAACTTGGGCAACAAATCTGCAGCACTTGAGAACAGATAATAAGCATTACACACACACACACACACACACAAAGGCTCCTTTTCTTGAAAGTCATTTCAAAAGGAGAGAAAAGAAACCACAGGCACAACATTACAAGACTAAACAAAACAAGTGAACTTCTCTAGCTTTTAGATTCGTATTTCAATTTGGGGACAATTTCGAATTCATTCTGGTAAACAAATCTCAGTCTCAAACTTGTTGGCATCCTTTTAAAACATGAACTTAACAAAACCCATCAAGAGACCCACATGTGCAACTAGGTAGAGTGTAAAAACATCTATTCAAATATGAACATCTCTATAAAACACTGTTTGCTGGAGAGAATGACGAAAAAAAAAACATTTTGCGCTGCACTAACCCCGAGAGTCTAACCATTTCAAGCATGAAATCTACAACTCTTAAGCTTATAAGGTTAATATGAAATGTCAAAAGATCGTTGTGAAGCAAGACTGACAACATTGAGTCTTTTTTCGTAAGGCAGTCGACCTCTAGTCAAGAGTTCATAGAAGATTGCTAAAAGCCTTGGAGTGAACGCTGCATCTTTAAAGAGTTCAAACACTTCACTCATATTTCTGAAGGAAACCAGGATATGGCTGTCTGGAGAGCATCTTCTGCAAGAGTCTGAAGTGTAAGGATTCATCCCACTGGTCACGTCGGACAGTAACATGCTGGATTTTAATCATGAAATCGCGTCGCATTCTTAAGGCTGAAAGTTTTTTTATATATATAAATCACAGTGAACTACACAAACACAATGCAGTGTGAATAATCCCATAAAATGCAGAAAACGTGATCCAAAATGTGATGCTGTGTATGCGGACAGGTAATATGAGAGAAAGGTTAACTGCTGAACGTCCTGGTTTTGATTCAGCTTTGAAGCTTAATATCTTCGACATGGTGACTGACCACAAGCTCTATGAACAGACCATGACATCAAACTCTGAAGCTTTCTCCTTTGCCATCAATGTGCCGAAGACGCAGGTAGACGTCTGTGCCGATGCCCTGCATTGACTGGATGGACAAGGAACCTCCTAAGTATTCGGCGTATGCTCGGGATGTGGGCAGGCCAAAGCCAAACCTGGAGGAGAAAACAAGTGGCATTATTTAGTCACATTACACATCATCACAACACAAATACCTAAAAAAAAAAAACCCTTAAACTTTGCTTAATTACTGAATGAACAACTGTAAACAGATAGGAGGGAAAAAACCCAGTAACACCTCATATGTGGCCGCTCCCATAATAATTCAATGACTTATGGAGAGTGGGAAAAAAATACGTTTTAGTCGCATAACATCGGTTAATGTAAATGCAGTCATTTTGCAATAGTCTTTTTAATCGTCATTTAGAAAATAATTGCATAAGTTGAGCAAATCTCTAATGAAAGTCCGGCTTCAGACAGCAATTCTCTTTCACGTTCCATTGTGCTTAAATACATAATTATGTCGAAATGACCATTGTGTGGAGTATAAACAATCAGTTATGACTTAGGTGAATGTAAACAGTTTGGTGAAGACCAGATGTGTGTCAGTATAGGTGGTTCACACCATGTTGGAATTACTGTAATGGCGAGATTTTGTTCACGTCCTTGTAGAACTCGTAATTACAACTTGTACACTTACAACATGCTGTAACCGCAGCATGTATAGCCTGATATACCTACTGCTGTCTGTATCATTAATGTTAATCAAACAACAAAAGACTAAGAGAAAATCACTCAGTGCTCCACTGAATAACTTCTGTATCTTTAGAATCAATTTATATTTAATTTATACAGAGAAGACTGGACAGTGTTTTATTGTTACATTGATTATGACATTTCTGTAGTATTTCTTATATGTTAAAGAACTGTGCCCGAAAGTTTATTTAGGGTACATTTACACGACAATGAGGTACTAAGAACGGAAAAGTTCCCACAGACGCTGTATTCTGCTGCCAGGCCAGTAGTTGGCGATGTCACTTTGTAAAGAAACACATTTTCACATATTCACGTTTTTGTAGTAACGGTATTGTTTTCAAAAACTTGCACTCTGAAACTGAAACATTTAAGCCGTTGATGTGTAAATGAACACATAAAAAGTTTTACGTTTTTAGTTGAAAATGGTGTCATATAAACAGCCCCTTAATTTGTATATTCAATTGTATTCATCCTATTGTTTGTATTGTTTGCTGTTAATAAAATAACTACGATAACAATGTAGATCATGATATAAAGTAAAATATCTCATAACGTGAAATTAGATTTTGGTCATATCCCCCACCCATGCCAGTTGGCATCTGTTCTTCTGTAATTGTGATTTGAGACGGCTCACACTGAGGAGGGCAGTGTGACACTACACCAAAGACTTACAGATCCAGATCAAACTGGCTGAACCTGGATCATGTTGAGCTGACCACTTTAGCTACTACTCTGATCTTGAAGAATGCAAAGAATCTTGCAAAGTCAGCTGCTGCATGTGGACTAGACGTAAACATTTACATGCGAAGAGGTGAAAAAAAGCATGTTGTAAATGCAAAAAAGAATCATGACACCAAACAGCACATCAGTCATTTATGTAAAACGCCAACATTTTAAATCAGCTTTAATTTGAGCTCGTTTTCATACAGATTTAGATCCATCTCCTCTTACCCATGCATGGGTCCGGACTGGGGTCCGCTGTTGGTGATGTTGTCGAAAAGGTTGTTAATGCGGGGATCCTGTGTGCTCTGTTCAGCCGTGCTGAAGTGGTAATCCATCACCTTCTCCAGAATGCTGTGAGGAATGCCACCACCACGGTCTGAGATCCTGCAAAATGAGTTGAACATCACTAGTGTTTTCAAAATTACAGACTTTGGTACCAAGTCGGTACTGAAATTTTAAAAATGTGATGATACCAGCATTTCCCCCTAGCATTTTAAGTGCTGTTGAGCAGATTCTTAAATGCCTCTGATTGGCCATTGTGTTCACATGTTCAACAGATGTCTTTGTAGCCAATCACAGATGTAATCTGTTGAGCGTGTGAACAGAACGGCCAATCAGAGGCAGAGGCTTTTTTGGGGTTTCATTTACATTTGCTTGTGTAATATACATCATTTGCAAAATTGTTCCACTTTTTTGTTTTGCCTCCTCAATTTGTATGAAAAATAGTGTCATCTGATTTATAACCAGTATGCAAATCAGCCATCATGAGTCAAACTAGTGGAGGTGAATAGACTAATTATAGAGTTAACATCTCATCCACTTGAACATCACCACTCTCAGTCTCAAAATGAGCTTGAAATGATCTGTGAGTGAGCCGTTTTAGTGGTTTCCATACGGTGTGGTTAAATTTGGTGAAAATTTGTGCCTGCCACCATCATTATACTTGTTTGGTGCCAACCAAGGATTTGTGGAGTAATGATCCAAAATTAAGGTGACATTAAATAATAACAACAACAACTAATTTACATTTAGTAGTAAGTAATAAGCTGCACAAAATAGGTTTTTACTGTAATTATATATTTCTTTTTCTTTATTTTTTTTTTCTTTTAGCCTTTATTGAGATAGGAGGTATAGAGCAAAGTAAGAGTGAGAGGGGGACAGGATCGGAAAAGGTAACAGAGTCGGGACTCATACTCCAGTTGCTCGTTACATGTCAGAGTGCTGCCCACAAGTCTGTCGGCTCCGACTGTATTTTTAATATTTTTGAAGCAAAGTCAAAAAAAAAAGTTGAACTTGATGAAGGTAAGATTATTACATATATACTACCATTCAAAAGTTAGGGGTGTATGTACAGTAGTGGCAAGAAGTGATGTCCAATCTTTAACCTTTATTCAAATATTAAAAATTTGTTGAAGATTTAGTAAGGATATTGCATAGCTGTGCTTGGAATCAAGTGTTTATTTTCTGATAATGCAATAAAGCATGCCAAACTGTGCAAACAACATTTTTGGCCAGGCTGTCATACAAGGAAAGTATGAACACATGCAAAAACAAGAGAACCAACGAAATATTAACTAATTATGTCGTAGTCATGCTTTTTACTTTTTGTTTTTCTTTGCATTTTTTTTTTTTTGCATAGTAAAATAAAACCTGTAGCTGTAGTTTGACTTTTTTGACAAATAATTTTATCTGATCAAGTTAGTGTTTTGTTCTTCCCTCATTTAAAAAATTATAAATTATTTTCCTCATATTTTGATGGGTTGATTGAACTTGTAGGGTCATTAAAAACAAATATCCCCTCCGGACATCACTTTTGGCCACTTGTGTGTGTGCTTTCTTGTTGATAGTGCAAGATAAATGATCATGTTGTATAAGCCTTTAACTTCCTAAAAACTGTGTAAACATCAAATAGAGCATGGGATTTACATTGGACTAGGGATGCTCATTTCGGTTAACTTTCTCGACCGACAACCGACGCTCGTTATCCGATTATTAACCGTTAACTGATGAGATTAAAATGTTGTATAGCGTATATGATGATAATATGACATATATATGACATTAAATAATAATAAAAAAAAAAAAATACAATTGACGAGTGTCTGTGTCTTCCACGGGTTTATTTTAACATGCAAACAGCAGCATAGAACAGATAAACAACAGAACCTGGATTCACATTATCAAATTGGCACCTGCATAATTTAAATAAAAAGGCATAAAATAAATAGGCCTACACTAAATATTTTTCACTTAAATGTTTAACAAATTAAGATGACAAAAAAAAAAAAAAAACACGGTGAATCGATTGAAGCTTTGAACAACCGGTATTTTAGACATTTTTTCCGTCAAATAAAAATAGCAGGCCTACCTCAAGGATTGTTATTTGTTATGACCACGGACGGTGTACGGTGTCCATTAACTACAAATCCTCACGAAAACTTCAGTCAAGCCAGCTCGCGCGTCAATCTGAGAGACCAGCCTCTTACCTTAAAGTGTCAAATTTCTTGGTTTCTGAATGGACGGTTTTGCTTGATTGACAAACGCTAACGTTCGGCCACGATTTATATACCATCGTCCTGTCCTAAAACGTTAGCACGCTGTGATCGATTGCTTGGAGATCGCGTGTTTCTCTGTTCGAGAGCGCATTTCCTCTTCTTCACATCTGCGACAAAATAGTTGATTATTTATGAAGGAAAGCTCACAGAAACGTGAAAATGGTCTCATTTGAAAGAAAATGTCCTAAGCTAAAAGATGATATATTGTGACTGATTGAAGCAGCCCTTATCAAAAGTGCGGGGGGGTCGATTTCTGTCTTTTCAAAAGTGCGGGGTCGTCTTGACCCCCCTGTCCCCCGTGCCTATCGAAATGGTCAGTACTTCTTTTCGCTCGCTTCATTTTGCTTGTTGCTTAGCGAAATATGTCTGGCACGTGTGAAACGCCCCGCGAGTTAACAAATAAGCATATATGTAACTATATATAGCATATTTTTCTTTAACCATGCAGCAAAAAAAACCAAACAAACAAACAAACAAACAAAACAAAAAAAACGTTTAACTGATAGTATTAATCGGTTAAAATTATTACTTTCGGTTAACGGTTAAACGGTCAATGTGAGCATCCCTACATTGGACCAAAACCCCAGAAACAGAGAGGACTTTGCTTCCTCATTTCAGACGTCCACCAAATGCCACTGAAAAACAGTCGGTGCAGAACACTGAGGTTCATGCTTTCAATAAGCCAACCAGATTATGGTAAAATAAACATTGTCCAGAGGTAAATTTGCTCCGAGTCGACAGAGGATTTAACCGCACTGCTGAGTGTGCACAGCGGGATAATGGACCCGGTTATAAAGGCAGCACTCTGCATTATGATGTGCCTGTGCAAATATCTGATAACTAAATGCATATAGATGCTAATGCTTCAATAAATTATTCAGCATTTCCAGGAAAAAGCATTAACACCATTCTACGGAGTTTAAATCAGACAAACCACACCTACAAATTTAAGTGTTTATGGATTAGGCTTCGTTCAGACAGCCGACAATAGTTTAAGCGCATCTGACTCACAAAAATTCCTTTTAAAGCCTTTTTTATTAGAAAGATTGGCATTCTTTTGAAATCCGATTCAAATTTGATTTCTGAATGCATGTTTTAGTGTGAATGGTCAGTTCATGTTTTTGTTATTCAAAACTGGTGTATATAATACATACATTAATGTATTCGTGAGACGTGGTTCAACAGCATTATGGCATTAGAATCGGTTTACAGACTCACCTTATGACAAAGTCAGTGTCATTGTTGGCGATTGTGACCACCACATCAGGCACATTGTAAGGGGTGTCCAAGTGACTCTCCATGGTGGCCCTGAGGAACAAAAAGAAACCTTTCATGAGTAATCTCATTTAAAATTAAAAATTGACAGTTTAGATTAATAGCCACTCAATGTGCTATTGAAATTGTTGTTTACTTATTCATAATCATCTATAGCAATCACATCATTACTGCATGGAGCAAGTTGATAGGCCAGTTGATCCTGCAGCCAATGAGACTGCTTGCTCAACATTTAAATAGTCTGGTTCATTGTTTGCTGTAGGTTAGTCCTGAAACCCTCCACCTCCCCCATCTCCACCTGCTTTGATCTGCTACAGGATTCATGTATGTCTATTCATGCAGCAGCAGCATATCTTACATGTTCACAGCAGCGTGTCTGTGTATCTGTTGGCCGTAGCAATTCCATACTTGTTATGCAGCAGCAGCGTAGATTTAGTCCACCAAGACCAAATGCATTAAAGGATTAGTTCACTTCAGAATTAAAATTTCCTGATGATTTACCCCCATGTCATCCAAGTTGTTTTTTGTCTTTCTTCAGTTGAAAAGAAATTAAAGTTTTTGAGGAAAACATTCCAGGATTATTCTCCATATAGTGGACTTCAACAGTTACCAATGGGTTGAAGGACCAAATTGCAGTTTCAGTGCAGCTTCAAAGGGCTCTACACGATCCCAGACAAGGAATAAGGTTCTAGTGAAACAATCAGTCATTTTCTAAAAAATAAATAAATAAATAAAATAAAATAATATTCTATATTATATTATATATATATATATATATATATATATATATATATATATATATATATATATATATATATATATATATATATATATATATATATATATATATATATATATATATATTATACACACACACACATATACACATTTTAACCACAAACGCTCATCTTGCACTAGCTCTGCGATGTGCCACGCATTATGTAATCATGTTGGAAAGGTCACGCATGACGTAGGTGGAAGTACCAATCAAGTGTCTACAAAGCAATCGGTCAAAGACCAAGTCAAACGGCCTTTACAAAAAAAAAGGTAAACAACAAAGTCAGATGATTTTGAAGTTTGAGGAGAAAACGAGATGAAGTTTGTTGCCCTACCGCGGTACTTCCACCTACGTCACGCGTGACCTTTCCAACGTGATTATGTAATGCATGGCGCATCGCAGAGCAGTGCAAGATTTGTGATTAAAAAGTAAATAAATTTTTTTTCCGAAAATAACATCGTTTTGCTAGATAAGATCCTTATTCCTCGTCTGGGATCATGTAGAGCTCTTTGAAGCTGCATTTAAACTGGACCTTCAACCCGTTTGTAGCCGCAGAAGTCCAGTATATGGAGAAAAATCCTGGAATGTTTTCCTCAAAAACCTTCTTCCCAAAAAAAATAAATAAATAAAAATCTTTTCGACTGAAGAAAGAAAGACATATACATCTTGGATGACATGTGGGTGAGTAAATTATCAGGAAATTTTAATTTTGAAGTGAACTAATCCTTTAACATTAGCATATACAATAACATGCTAAAACTATATTATAAAAGTCGTCATGACTGAATTGAATATAACCCATACAATATTCAAAGCAAAACTTTTGCGATTTTTTAATGTCACAAATTTTCACCAATCAAAAGTTTAGGTGCACTGTCCCTACCCATTTTAATATAAAGTGATGCCCAGAAATCAAATGAATGAGGAATGTGGCGAGTATGTGATGAGTATCACAGTCTGCGTCTTGGTTCACTCTCAGTAGTGGGAACTGTACTGTTTGTAAACCAACTGAGACTTGCCCTTCTGCCAAGAACATGCCGTTCTCTAATAACCGGCTGAAGATGAGTCTGTTACAAGACTAAAGAACCATGAAACATGTCTCTCTTTTAAAAAGAAGCACAAATCAAATTTACAGTACTGCACTTACAATGGAGGTCTCATTTATTGTTAAAGATAATATTAATTCTTCGTAAAATGCCCATTTTTGTAGTGGTCTTACTGTACAGGGCAATACATTTCTCATTACTCCATTTAAACAGTCCACTCCACTCTTGATTGTGTGAAAGTCAGGAGTTTAGTGGCTTTACATAGCAAGTTATAGCCAGTATTTCAGCAAACTTTTTTTTCCAGTTTAAAAGCGGAGGAACGAGTTGCAAGCAACGACAACAAGATAGAGCTGAACTTGTATTGAATTCAGAACATTCCTTTAAAAACAACAACGTGAGGCTGTTTCTGTTAAAAAACAAAAACAAAACAAACTTCTACCTCATTTCATATATAGTATTTCATAACTATAGACCTCCAGACT
Organism: Chanodichthys erythropterus; assembly: GCF_024489055.1. Classification (NCBI taxonomy): domain Eukaryota; kingdom Metazoa; phylum Chordata; class Actinopteri; order Cypriniformes; family Xenocyprididae; genus Chanodichthys; species Chanodichthys erythropterus. The sequence continues at coordinate 9,003,906 of NC_090233.1, read as the reverse complement.
TCTCCACATTGTTTATCATGCAGTTATGGAGATATATATATGGCATAATATACCAGTTATTTTCAGCAGACTGCACTATTTTGAGAGGCTTCTCTGTAGATTGTTTTGGACAGCTTGCCAACATCTCAGAAAACCTGTATCATACCAGTGAACTTGGAATGAACTTGGCAGGCAGCCAGTGTCAGCAACACCAGTAACAACAGATGCACAGATGCGTGACCTCATACGAATGTTTCTAAGACTGCAAAACATCCACGAGGGGGGTGGGGGGCTGTACTAGGATAGGTCCCATAACCAGAATTTCAGCTTTCTTCGATTTAAGCTCTTTGAGTCATCATAGGTGTGTCCTCATCATAGTAGCTTTCAACTAGTTTTTAGGTGTTGTTTGCACAGACCTCAGTGCCACAAAGGTAGGGTGCTGTGGGTGATTTTTAGAACATTGCTTTATGGTTACTAGGGGATCCTGGGTGGTTCCGGTTCCAAATTTTTAAAAAAGCGCCCACTGTTAAAGTCTATGGGATACTTTCACCAGTTATTTATTATTCAGCAGGTGAAAATATGAGCAATAGGTATATTGATTCTTATCTAAGCAAGCTCAAATAATAGAGGTTCAGAATGAATGAAAGCACAGTATCAGCAAAATAACTCAAATCAATAATTCCCATTCAAGCCATTTAAAAAAAAGCTTAGCTTCAAACTGAGTTTAACTTTAAGGTGACAGTTACATTGTACTTAAATAAATATTGAATAATATTAATTAACTACAAGTACTTACTATGGAGTTAAGGTTAGTGTTAGGTTTAGGGTTAGTTACTTGTGATTATGCAAGTAATATGTAGTAATGTGTAAAAAAGTACATGTAGTATTGTTTAACTGTGTCGCCTTAAAATAAAGTGCTACCATATGTATCGATGTATTATGCAAAACCTTTTAAATAACCTTAACATTCTTCATGCAATTTTTTTTAGAATTGTTATCCAAGTATAATCCTTAATTTTAAAGATTTAAATACACAGTTGTGCCATAAAGTGATGCTCGGCCTAGGAAAATTGACACCTTCACACTTCATTCAAATATTCTTAAAAATGTGTTAAAGATTTTTGTAAGCATTTTGCATAGTTGTATTAGAGTCAAATACTGTATTTGTGACAAAGCGATGAAACATGCCAATTTATGTATTTTTTTTATATATTTCTTATATTATAGGCCACTACTGTATATATTAATAATTAGCAGTCATGCCAATTGAAAATGCTTAGCTACAAAATGAGTTTGACACCATAAATCATGATAAAACGTATAAACGTAAAAACATAAAATCAAGACAAATGTATTATGCAAAACCATACAAACGATCTTAACATTCTTAAATACCATCTTAACTGCTCACTCTAATATCTGACATTATGTTGTGAAACAAATTTTTTGAAAATCTTTAAAGATATTACAAGCCTCGTGGAATAAAAACTTCTACATCACTTGGATCTCTTTTTTTCCCCATTTAAATTATCACTTCATAATCTCAGTGTGCCTGACAGTTGGGTCTCGATGCGCCAGATTGAATGGCAAATATCCAACAATCCAGTACAACCAGAAAAATGTTCAAATTCTAGGCTCCTTACATAACATGGCTGAAATGTAAATGACTTGTTTTTCCTGGCGTTTCACCAAAGGCTATTGTGTTAACACAAGGTCACATTAGAATAACTTCTTCACGCACTGACGGACAGGCAAAATCGCTCACACATATTTGGGTCATAGTTCATGCATCAACAGATCATTATAGTGGTAATGGTTCAATGTTGTCTATATGAGTGGATGTGAAGAAATAATGCAAATAAATAAATAAAGAGCAAATCTGATTTACGACCATCTACAATACTATTTTAACTAACTTATCCTGTCATAGTAGAAGAGGAGGTGTGTCATGTGACCTATATGTTACAGGAATCTCATTGACCTATATGTGACAGGATTGTTACCTCATGGCGTTCTTCAGCAGTTCAGGCAGGATGTAGTCCAAAGGCAGTGGAATGAAGGGAAAGCGGGCCGCCACATGGCCGTTGATGCGAACCCGTGGAGAATTCCCATACTGATGCTCACAGAGCCGTCTGCAGGGAACAGAGATAAAGACACTACCAGTCAAGTTTGTGAAAAAGCATGACAGGACCTAAACAAAACACTGATTTAGGGTACCAGACAAGACTTTTAGATAGCAGATAAAATGAATATCTTCTGACAGGACCCGGCATTGTGTCTAATATTATAACACGTATTAATTCTTTACTATCATTCAATCAAACAACAAATAAAAATGTCAATTAAAATGTCAGTCTTGTAAAGAAATTTGGCACAATTTATTTCCCCAACAAAACAAATTTCACACATTTGAGCATAAGCCTTCAGATCAACATGTTTTTAAAAATCATGAAAAACAAACATTTGGTGCTGTATATAAATCAAAACACAAAAATTGAGAAAATGCTTCTGCCTCAACAGGTTATGCAAGTGCTGGTGTGGATATACCTAATGAATTGCCAGCTATTTCATTTAAAGCCATTTTAGAAATAATTTGACACTAATTAATGTGAGCGTCTCATTTATAGGCAGAAAAAATCCGGGCTTGGTCTGGTCTTTGAGGGAACGCTTTGATCAAGCCAGAAGAGAAGAGAAACAGGGCAGTTTTGCTGACGCAGCATCTGTTAATCATGAGACTCTCATGAGAAGAGCAGGAGCAGAGCAGCCTGACCTCCACTCTTACATAAGACCAGGAGAGCATTTTTTAGGACTACAACAACTAACTGTTAAGAGTAGATACTTATTTCAGTTCAATCCTCCATGAAAAGCCACATAAAACAGAATATTCCAGAAACAGGACCAGACTTATGTTGAAAGTGAGTTAAGTATAAAAGAGAAACTGATCTTAGATCATCAGAATAATATAGAGATACTCTGTCCATTTTCAGGATGAAAGAATGAGTTGATTTCCTGCATAATTAAACTATGCCCTAAGAGTATGTAATGTTTTGTGACCAAATACGGTTTGACTAGAAGTGTAGGCAAGCTTTGGGACATACTACTTCATAATTGCGTCTTTAATGGACCGCGTAGTCACGTGCATTCTGTCACAATTTAAACTGCCCAGTCAATCATCTTGTCCCATTTAAAATCCTCCACATTTAATTTAATTTAAAGGTCCCGTTCTTCGTGATCCCATGTTTCAAACTTTAGTTAGTGTGTAATGTTGTTGTTAGAGTATAAATAAAATCTGTAAAATTTTAAAGCTCAAAGTTCAATGCCAAGCGAGATATTTTATTGAACAGAAGTCGCCTACATCGAACGGCCATTTTGGACTACATCCCTCTACTTCCTTCTTTAATGACGTCACTAAAACAGTTTTTTGACTAACCTCCGCCCACAGGTATACACAAAAAGGGGGCGTGGTCTTGTTGCGCTCCCACGGAGAGGAGCAAGAGTTGCGTTTGTAGAGTGTGTTTGTCGCCATGTCGTCGAAACGCTGTTATTTTCATCCCGCAGTCCAATCACCTTTGTTTGGCCTTCTCAGGTACTTAGAGATCAATGGTTACAATTTATGTTTAACTCGGTTCCTGAAAATTATAATTGTGGTATCCTTACTGCAATAGTTAATGTTGGACTGCAGTGCACATAATGGCCACAAGAGGGGACTATGTTTATGTATATGGCTGTTTTCCGTATGAGGTACTCTTTTGAGTGAGTGCTAACGTTGTACATTTTCTGTCGCTGCTTGTGGAGATTAAAGAGTTCAGTCTCTCGGGAATTATTCTCTTTTGTGTTCATTCGGCAAAACACCACAATAATCCCACATGTAATCGCGTTCATTATCGAATTCGATATCTGCGATAATGAACGCGATATTGCGTGGCTTGTCAGTGATCTACGGCTCTGTCTATTAAATGCCGCTCCATTTGAAAGCAGGTGATTGCGATTTAGCGGTAATCGTGGGTACCGGCTTTACTCACGAAATGCGCGTGACAATTGCATGCGATATCCCCAGCCCTACATCGAATAAGTATTTTTTTTCATCAATAATCATGAGTCAAACCCCATCTACTTATACAACTGCCTTGTTTGTAGTTTAACACTTTTTATTAGTGTTTGTAGTTCTATCAAATCCTCATTAGCGCGCAATGGGTTGTGGGCAGTAAAAGCGGTTAGAGATTGTACAGACCTACACTACACAAATTCTAGCCAGAAAAAAAGTTATCTTTGGAATACTCATTTCAACATACTACAGTTTGGAGACGGTTTAAATAAGGGTGACGTCGCAGGCGCTTGAAGCTTTAGCAACTGCACATTCCTCAAGGGCGTGAGCATGAAATCCGTGCCCACATACTGTACACAGCCTGCATTGTGACCCGATTCTTTTCAACAATTTGAAAATTTCAAGATTTATAGGAGGAAAATCTCTGAGACATAAGCATAATTTCCGGTTGGGACATGTCCCCACCACTTTTTGCCAGGGCAAATAATCAGGGATCCAGACTGCGACCAAACAGGTCACATATGCAACCATTTTTTGAGAATGTGGGAGTTCAAATTTGACATGGACGCATTTGTGCGAGCGCATTGTGTCAATCGGTGTCTACCTACCTGCACTTACTTGCATTAGGGACCTCTCTAATCTCTCACGTATTATTGACTACGGCAAATTGTGTATTCTTCCGTAGTTAGTCCCGTTGGAGTTTTTCCCTCTTTTGCACCTTGCTTTTAAATCACTAATTTGAAAGCGAAAGTCAAATGTGCATGGCTGCACGGGCATTCAATGCACTAATTCGGGGGCAGTAACTGGTTGAATGGTGGGTTTATTATTATTCTTAATGAAAAACACAACAACAAAACAATATAGGAGCTTTTACGTTTTGATTTGAAACCAAATCATCCGCCTTTGTCAGGTCAGTCAGCTCGTCACTCTCATCATAAATGAAATCTGTCTCCTATTACTAATCTGTGCTGCGACTCTCGTTCGGCTCACGCTGCATTGAGCAGACACGTTCATCTTTTAATTGAAGTGTCTGCTCTCTAACTGAACTAAATGATTTTTATTACTATAAAAAAAAAAAATCTAAACAACGATGGGGGGCGGTGCCGCGGTGGGCAAGTGGTGTAACCAGTGTTTTGCGGCTGAAAACCAGTAACACATATCAGTCACGTAATGAGTATGGCGCACTGATGAGGAAACGCACAAATTACGAGTTAAGTCATCTAAAAATGAAGAGGTCAATAGCTTATTACTTTAAAAAACAAAGTGTGGAGGGCAAGGATGCTGGTGGGAAGGACGAGCCAACGAGTCTGCGTACAGACTCAGACACAACTGATGATGAGAGCACAGGTGCGGACAGGTTGATTTGATTTTAATCAAACATTAAAAAACACATTTTTTATTTATAGTTTGGTGGTTTTCATTTCATAGTTAAAAGATTAAAACATTTTGCAAACATGAGGTCTCGTGTCACTGTCGGCCTTTTTACAAAACTATGGTATGCAAATTAAGACAACTATTCATCAGCATGCATTGATTAGTCCCATGTTGTAGCAAAAAAAAAAAAAAGAAAAGAGAAAAAAAAGAAAAAGTGTGACCAGATCATGTGCTGGTGTGACCAACTGAGAACATAATACAAAAGCAACATCTCGAGTTGAATACCAATTTGTTCTTTTGTGTTAAATAAGAGGCAATCTGGCACTAGAATATGTTGTTTTTTCACGCTGAATACTTGTTTCCACTTATCAGTGGCGGAAGGCAACGGTGCTCGTGCAGTCATCACACGCTTCAATCTATCGCTTAAGGCTGTTGCAGAGACTCTGTTTGTTCCGGTGAAATCACAAAAACAAAATGCACACAAACATGTCTCTGCTCTTGATATACAATCACTGATGAAAATCTTTGGTTTTAATGAGAAAAAATTCAAATAAACTGGTGGATTAGAACTCTGAGCCTCTGGCATGCTTAAAGGGATAGTTCACCAAAAAATTAACATTTTGTTTTCATTTACTCACCCTCGAGTTGTTCCAAACCTGTTTGAGTTTCTTTCTTCTGTTGAACACAAAAGAAAATATTTTGGAGAATGTTGGTAACCAGACGGAACCCAATGATTTCCATAGTAGGAAAAAAATACTACTGAAGTCAATGGGTACCATCAACTGTTTGGTTACCAACATTCTCCAAAATATCTTCTTTTGTGTTCAGCAGAAGAAAGAAACTCAAACAGGTTTGGAACAACTTGAAGGTGAGTAAATGATAAAAAATAAATAAATAAATAAAAAAATTGGGGTGAACTATCCCTTTAACACAAATTCTATGGATCTAGGTATTTATTCACTAATGTCAATACACTTGAGATTAACAACATTTTGTATTATGGTAGATGTGATGAAACTATCATATATTAAAACAACATACTACTGAAATTGATTTCTTGACATTGTAGTTTTTGTGCATTTATTATACATTTCTGATGAAATTAGTAATCCCCCCCACACACTCCAGTCAAACACACATTTTAAAACAAAGTTATGCCACTGCTTTATATTTAGATATTCAGTAAAAGCCTCTAAACTTCAGCAGTTGATGGAGACAAACTGAGATTAAAGTACTAAGACTAATTGAGGAAAACATAACATTTTATAAAATAAAAACACTTTACTGCAATCCGATTGGACAATGCAGTTGCTATCTGTTCAGCCAATTGTTTCTCTTATAATAGAAGCAAAGGAAAAGAGATTTGTGGTGACATCCTCTTGTTCCCGATTTCTGAGGTCATTCAGGTTAGTTTCCGTGCGATGATTTACGAGGCAGAGTTTACAACACATAAGACATCAGAGAGAAAGTGTTTGAGTTGCTTCATACAGCCATAATCAGGACATGGGTCAGGGGCGTGTTAACCCCCCCATATTCAAATCCATCAGTTACAACCCCCCCCAATATTTCAACATGAAAATCACAGTAGATCTATACTAACATATGTATAATTCACTTATTTTGTAACAATAATTTTGTTTCTAATCGAATATGAGTTTGTCATAATAAATTAGTCAAAAAAAGTACCCCCCTTCCATTGAACCGATTGGTAACGCCCAACCAATGCGCGTCGCACTTTCACCAAAACAACGCGAGTGGAGCTCTAATTTTTGAATGGAGAGCACGAGTAGCACCAAAAAATGAAGAGAACCGTTGCCCAGCCGACTATTAAACTTCTGATCAAAGAGGGACCTTAAAAAGAATAAAGCATGTACTGAGAAGGAGTTATGAAAACATTGTAATAGCTAGGTACACTCCACATATATTTTAGCTAGCTAATCCATTGCAATTTAGCCATAACTATCAGTGTAACTGTAACCAGTTACCAAAACAGCCATCTGGTTACTTCATTTTTCAATAGTGTCTTATCAATGACAAAAGTATTCACATCGGTGTTTGTTTTCTTCCTTAATTAATCTGACTTTTGAATGAATTGGCTTGAATGAACGATTTAAGTAGCTCACTCATTAAAACCGCCTACTGGCGGTTTCAATATTTAACATAATTTCTTTCTTTTTAGAATCACTCCGTTATGTTAGAATTTGATGAATGGTTATAGATAAATTCCATAAAGTTATGATTGATAGATCCAATTATTATATCCAATAACACTACACATAAAACAGATTTTTTTTTTTAATTAAAAAAATAATAACAAGCAGCATACCAACGCTCAACCCCCCCAATGTTGAAGCCAAATCTACACCCTTGACATGGGTGGCAACATTATGAAAACACTCTGGAAAGTTATGAAATGTTCTTTTTTTTTTTTATGAAAACTTGTCAACAATCAATTTATGAATGTCAACAATAAGGATTATTTCTGTTGGCCCAGTTTTACAATATCATATAATCAAAATATAATCATTTATTAAAGTGTTTTATATAAAAAAAAAAAATAAAAAAAAACTTCTACATTGTTTTACTGCAGCTTGAAATGATGCTGCTATAAATTTACAACAGCAGTAAACAGTTAAAAATAATGTTTACATGCACTGCAAATCATTTCTGGACTGTTGACACATTAAACTCATGTAGCATAAGTAAATACGTGTTTTGCTCCGACAAAGCAAATGTTAGACAGTAGTTTGACAGTGACCTTTAACACTCATCTTGGTAAATCACAAATGAGATCTGGGCTTTGACCCTTTTCTTGGACAAACAGAGCACACATACACACACACACACACACACAGCTGTAAATGGAGCTGTCTGCACTGATAACAGAACAGAAAGCTTTTCAATAGCCTCTTAAAATAGTCCTCCAGTCGTAAGCACTCACATAAGCAAACAGATGACAGGATGAAAGGCAGATGGCAAACAGAAGGAAGGACGACATACTCACCGAGCAAAGTCAACCCACTTCTCGATGATCTTTTTAGGCGACAGGCGGCGGCATATAATGCCAACAAAGTCAGGCTGAAATAGTGCAGAGAAAACAGAAAACTGTCAAGACAAATTCATATAGTAGCATTCATAATAAAGCTTGGTAGAAGGGCTGTGCGATTAATCATAACAATTATGAAAACAAGATAATCGCCAAAAAAGTGAGTGCTGTAAAATGCAGTTGACTGTTGCTAAACTGTGAACATGTTTGATATTAAACAGTGTTATTTAAAGTGCATTAAGCTGTGAAAGAGATGCTTCTGTGCCCAGGTGGCTTTCTGTGCGCACGCACCGTGTCGGAGCTGAACGCGAATAAGCACAGTATACTGTAGATCCGTGCAATAGGTCTTAAAGTGACAGCAGCCTAATAAACTGAAGTTTGTCATTAGATAATTAATAAAAGACAGGAAAATCACTCACTGATCTCTACTGAATATCTTACGTAGCTTTAATAAGGATTAAGCTATATTTAATGTATACAGTAGAGTAGGGATGTGATGGTGAGAAAATTTTCCCACTGGTTCAAGGTGCTAAAGAGGATGTTTTGTTTTATACATTTTTGCAATTTTACTTGAAACGGTCTTTACTAACTGATAAAAGACTATTTATTAGGTACACTGAAAGGAATAATATTAATATACATCATCTGTGCACGAGGTAGGGCCTTAAAAACATCAGCCAATCGTTTACGCGCGTAAACGATTGGCCCTCTGGCTTGTCAATCACTGCTATGACGTTCCTTTTGAGAGACGAGCGCGGCTGCGCGCTCCAGTAACTTTCCACACTCCACAGGCGCCGCATGCAATGTTTTTGTTAGGAGACAGGAGTAACAACTGCAGATTATGAGGTACCTGCGGTGAGCCCGACATAATGAATCCACTAACACAACACAGCGAATGCCAGTGGTAAACACTCGTGTTCCAATACGAGTGTTTACGAGTTTTGGGAGGCATTCCTTCGAAGGAGGGGGGTTGTTCTTACGCTCATTTCAAAAACTCAGTAACAGTCTTTGGTTTCTCAGTCAACGAAAAGATCCTCTTTAGCACCTTTAATTGACATGTGACAACACCGGGGGGTGGGGCCTCTACCTCTTTTTTTTATTTAGCTTATGGGGCTGTCACATATCGCGTCTAAAAAGGCATGGAAAGCGCAGCCACGTCTCTTTCTCCTGGTTTCCAAAGCGCTTGTGCTCCCGTGGCGTCTGTCATTGCTATGCAACCATGAACTGTGCTCTCCACGTCGAGGAATTTTTTTGATGTGAAAAATAAAAACCCACCCTGTGCAGCTATGATCAGCTGTTCGGCTGAGCTTTCGATGTTTTGTTACGGAAAGGCCGACTTTCACTTTCAGATTAATGGCAATTGCTTGAATGGTGGGTTACTCTTACTGAAAAACACTCAACAAAACGGACATTTTGGCATAATTTGTGTGTGCTGTGGTTCGTTAAGAGCAGAAGAGAACTCATACTGGTGTGCACGCGTTGTGTGTCACATAGGCCGGACATTCGCAGATAACGCGTTGTCTTTTGCCTTGTCGCGCTTGAATGGTTTAAAAGCATTAGCATGAATAAGAGCTTGATCATATAATGCAGAAAACGGATATCACTAGTATAGTCATTACTGTAAATCATTTAGTACAACCAAACACGAGCTTCCTTTAAATTTGTGTCTAAACTGCACAATTATTTTCAATTTGACAATATTCTAAATAATTAATAATAAACTTTAATATGATCACAAAAGACCATGAAAAATGTGCGAAGGCTGAACAAAACAATCCATACCCTTTATTTATCTCAGTAATTCAATTATAGTAAATCAATCTGCTTTTATCTGTCGGCATGATGGGATTGCTATAATCTACTAAAAACAGAAAAAGTGCTTTCTGAACCATTACAGCTGTCACATGCCTCCACAACAAGTAAGAGAAAGTATGTTGCAGCACGTCTTTTCACAATTTGACAGCAGGTGTTGGCGGGAGTCTCCACTTGTATATATAGTCTATGCATGTTGGCCCACTTGGCTGCCAGTATGATACACTTATGTCACTGGGCAAATGGTTGAAGACTGCATTGCTCTTACTGCTGCGATGCCCTGTCCATGTGCTCATGGGTATTTTAAAGATGAACTGGAAAGTTTCCTAATAAGGAAATACTATTCATAGCACATTTTAATTTGTCTAACGCAAATTAAAAAGGATTGATTGCTGATTATTGGAAGCATTTATAATACTTTAGAGTAAGAAACTGAAAGTACATTATCCTCATGCAGGGCAATGTGGTGTGTGGCCAGCATGCGGATGCCCAGACGAGACGTCAACGTCGTGTCCAAGAAATTGCGAACCAGAGTCTCGTCCTGAACAAACAACAACAACAACAACAACAAGTTAGATTCACTGATTACTACCAAAATGAACGTATAATATGGACCATGCAGAGTGAACAAAACACTAGGGTTTTTGAAATCTTACCAAAATGTGTTTACGACACTCCCTGAATCCTTCAGCTAACATGGTGACAACATCTTTGTGATCATCAAGAAGCTGTTTTACAAGTTTGCTATAGCGAGCCTCAGTCTCCTGGTCTTTAATCTGAAGATAAAAACATTACTGGAAAGGTTAGAAAATAATAGTAATGTTAATCTTTCATATGTAATACACAACTTACAGTCCATTTTAGCTAAATAAACCCTGGGAGGGGTGATCATGTCGTAACCGTCGGTCTGCTTATGTGGCTTGCTTCATACCAAGCAAATAAACTGATCCAGTTACACTAGCAGAAAATGGTTGGACACACTTCAATGAATTTGTTTCTCATTAGGGAAGCACTGATACCACTGTTTCCAGAATTAATCAGATACCTTCACTTTCATTTTTGGTACTCGCCAATACAGAGTACCAATACCTGTATTTTCTATGCATTTTATATCAATTAAATATACTATTTAAACATAATAATTTAAATAAATTATTTTTATAAAATGTAGATATTTTTTAAATTTTGGGTAGAGAAACCAAAAGAATATGAATCATATTAGTTGGGTTAATGTTTTAAAAATGGACATTTCCTTCAGTTATTGTCATGCTTAATTATAATGTATTGTATGAGCTTCTGTAACTGTTCTGTTCACTGTTCATTCTCTTGCTCGTATATACATAGAGATACGGATACAGCGTACATTTAGAACCATGGCACAGTAATCCCTATATTATTACAGGGAAACATCATGTGAATCATGTTATACAATCATGTAACATTTTTTTTTACTAATGCTACATATACGATTTAGTTTTACTCCTACGGAGGTGTGTGTGCTGAGTGAGCGATCAGCAATCAAGCACATGCAACAGAAGTCTCTCTCTCTTAAAGTTAGTATTAAGTGCATCGTTTTACTTTCTTTGCTACTGACATATCCGAATGAACTGCAAACTTTTCAGCGATGTCTGTGAGAACCACTTCACGTGCTTCACCTATCAGCTTGCGCACAGCAGCTGTACAGGCATAAATGTTAAATTTATGCTTAATATTCTATTAATATTCTACATTTCTCCATAGACATCTTTAATCTCTGATATCCCCAAATGTCTGTTTGTTCTGTGTTTTTTGTTTGTTTATCTGGACACGAACATGGTACTGTACACACACTGCCTGTTATCGGTTTTTGGTATCAGAGCACAGTACGAGTACACGAGCACAGCATCAGGCCCGATACAGATACTCTAAAATGAGGAAAAATGTGACAATAGTAACAAAGAATGAGTAGGTGTCTCCAAAATTGACTCATAATGTATGAGCCACCAAAATAAAGAGAGCAATCCCTTCAGTTGCCTCATATTTCCAGTCAGCAGATATTGTGCAACATGGGTTTTTTTAAATTGGTCACATTTGACATATTCATGAGCCAGCATTTTACACAGTCAGTCAACAAAGACTAATGTTTCACTGGTGAGAGGTGATACCTCCACACAATCTTCTACAGCGGCTGAATCAGTACATTTTACATAGTCAGTGAGTCAGTCAACAAACACTTATGTTTCTTATGTTACACTAAACTCACAGGTTTCTCAGGTTACAGAATTAATTATGGAAATTTGCAAGCTGGTCAACAAGGTTGACTAAGCAGTGTATGAATTAATATGTACAGGTCATCTTGAACTTACAGCTGGGAAGTCACTCAGCATGTGGTAGGCCCTGATATAAAGCTCGTGCTGTGGAGAAAGAGAGAGAGAGAATGGATGAGCACAATATATGGGTAACAAATGTGCTGTGGTGCTGTTCCTGGAGCTGGTGTTCCCAGGGGTCTGTGTGCCTCATCCTTCCCTGAACCCCATTCCTGGCCCCTCACAAACCCTCCATGAGCGCATGGCTTACATTCTTCTATGGATTCGAGGAACAAATGCCCATAAGAAAGAAGGAGTGATTGGAAAACACAAATGTGCTGAAGGTTTTAAACAATCTTAATGGAGATGGCAGTTTTCACTCTCACAGTTTCATGGGTCATGATGATATACACTGCAAAATAATCATTTCTTATTTTTTCTTTTTCTATTTCTTCCAGGGGTAAGGCAAGGCAAGACAATTGTATTTGTATAGCACATTTTTCATACACAATGGTAATTCAAAGTGCTTTACATAAAGAATAAGAATAAAAATAGAACATAAGGAATAGAAATAACAGTAAAAACAGAATTTTGCTATCTAGCTCTACCTGTTAAGGCACTTCAAACTGATAAACAAAGTTTCAATCTCCCCTTTTGACAAGACACCTCAAACTGCACCACACAGCCCTAATCCCCCTTCTGGAGATATCTTATCTATGCAATGCAGTTCAAATTTCCCCTTTGGAAAGTGTCCTGACTGTAATCCAGAGATATTTTAACCATGCACCACAGCTCAAATTTCCCCATGGTTTGCCCCCTTATCTAAATTTACCAAATTTTAACCCAATCACAAATCCTTTCTTCCTAATTCTTCCAGCTCTTTCAACCAGACAGTAATATTTAGAAATAACAAGATGATACATAAAAGATATAAAATACATTAAAAATGAAATAAAAACAGGAAAAGGAATTTAAAGATTAAAAAGATAATACGTATAAAATAAAATGCAAACAGTTCGGACATAGCAAATCTATTTGTTAATCAAAGTGGCATCCACCACTGTTTTTTTTTTTTTTTTTAACAATGTTTTTTATGCTTACCAAGGCTGCATTTAGGTGATCAAAAATACAGTAAAAACAGTAATGTTGTAAATTATTATTTCAAATTGTTCAAATGGTAAACTTACAATTAAAAACAAAAGTCAATTAAAATGTGATGTAAATTATTTACTCCAGTCCAGGGATATTATAGTTAACTAAAACCATAAAAAAAACATTTGTCACCTGAAATAAAACAAGTGCTGACTGAAATAACACACAAAAACTTGAACCTATTTTTCTTTAGCTAATTGCAAATGCAACATTCTCATTTACTTCAACTTGATGTATTAATATAACCCATATTATATTATATTATATTATATTATATATATATATATATATATATATATTATATTATATTATATTATATTATATTATATTATATTATATTATATATATATATATATATATTATATTATATTATATTATATTATATTATATTATATTATATATATATATATATATATATATATATATATATATATATATATATTATATTATATTATATTATATTATATTATATTATATATATATATATATATATATATATATATATATATATATACACACACACACACTACCACTCAAAAGTTTGGGATCGGTAAGATTAATCCAGTCTTCAGTGTCACACGATCCTTCAGAAATCATTCTAATATGATGATTAGCTCCTCAAGAAATATTTGTTATTATTATCAATGTTGAAAACAGTTGTGTACTTTTTTTTTTTCAGGATTCCTTGATGAATAGAAAGTTCAAAAGAACAGCATTTATCTGAAATACAAAGCTTCTGTAGCATTATACACTACCGTTCAAAAGTTTGGGGTCAGTAAGATTTTTTATTTTTTTTAAGAAATTGAAGAAATTAATACTTTTATTCAGCAAGGATGCATTAAATCAATCAAAAGTGACAGTAAAGACATTTATAATGTTACAAAAGATTAGATTTCAGATAAACACTGTTCTTTTGAACTTTCTATTCATCAAAAAATCCTGAAAAAAAAAAATATTGTACACAAATATTTTGTACAATTGTAAACAATAAAAGGTTTCTTAAGCAGCAAATTGACATATAAGAATGATTTCTGAAGGATCATGTGACACTGAAGACTGGATTAACAATGCTGAAAATTCAGCTTTGCCAACACAAGAATAAATTACATTTTAAAATATTTTCAAATAGAAAACAGTCATTTTAAATTGTAATAACATTTCTCAATATTACCGTTTTTACTGTATTTTTAATGAAGTAAATGCACCCTTGGTGAGCAGACGAAACTTTTAAAAACATTAAAAATCGTACATATTTAAATAAATAAATAACGTAAAAATGATAAAAACACAACAAAATGACTAAACTTTAAAATTAAAAAGGAAAATATACAAATAAACACTAATACAAAATATTAATAGGAACTATAATAGTATCTCAATGATACCAAAATAACATTGCTCCAGTCTTGTCACATGATCCTTCAGAAATCAAAATCATTCTAATATGCTGATTTGGATTTCTTATTATTATCAATGTTGAAAATAGATGTGCTGCTTCATATTTTTGTGGAAACATTGTTCAGAATACTTCGATGAACTGAAAGTTTAAAGGAGCAACATTTGTTGGAAATCTTATGTAACATTATACATGTTTTTACTCTTTCTTTTGCTCAATCGCTGAATGAAAGTATTATTATTTTTTATTTGTTTATTTTTTTAAATCTCACTGACACTAAACTTTTGAATGGTAGAGTAAGTTATTAAGGCTTTTAGAGCTTAAGGATGTTGAGATACTTCTACAGGAAAAATACTGATTAATAAACTGAATTGAATTGTTCTCTGAGTTCATGCTCCTCAAAGAAAACAAAACAAAAGCTGTAGACAGACTCTCTTTAGAAGCAGATGTGGGTAAAAGTTCACAGAAGGAGGAGGACTCGCAGAAGGAAGTAAACAAGGAGGAGAAAGGGGAGGGAACCTGTATCCTCTTTCTGCGTATTACTTGCTGATTGACTTTTTGTTCTGTCTTTTAGTGGACCATGAAATTGAGGGTTAAATGGGATGGTCATTATTGTTATTTATGTTTTTGTTTTGTAGAGAGGAACAGCTCAAGCAGGCTAGGACATCTTGACATACAGTGGGGTCCAAAAGTCCACACTGAACATCTTGCAATCAAAATCTAATAAACCTTGAAATACATGATCATCAGCTTTTACACAAACTTGTGGAGTTCATGAGGGTTCTGCTGGGCAAAATGTTGGAATAATACAACGTGCAAATAAAGCATGATTTTATGTGGAGTTTGTACTATAAACAAACCATGAGAGCAGGTGTCCAACGGCTCAGTCAGTAAACCAAGTTTATAGTCAACATGAAGAACAGCACCACAGAAGTAAAGTAGATGATGTCATAGAATGTGTTACCAAATACCTGTCAACATCAAATTATTTAGGGAAAATTGTGATAAAAGACACATTTAAAAATTTGGGGTTGGTAAAATTCTTAATGTTATTGATCATCTTAATGTTATACATAACTGTTTTCAGTTTTAATACATTTTAAACTAATTTATTCCTGTGATCAAAGCTGAAATTTAAGCATCAATACTCCAGACTTCAGTGTCACATGATCCTTAAGAAATCATTCAATTTAATGATCAATTTAATCATCAATTTAATGTAGAAGTACTAAAAACAAAAATCTAACTGACATCAAACTTTTGAAAGGTAGTGTACTGTTATGAAATAAGAAGGCAAGTAGATTTTTCTGAGGAAAGTCACATGGTCTGATGGATGTTCACACAGCAGCAGAATACGGCTGT
Source organism: Chanodichthys erythropterus (assembly GCF_024489055.1). Taxonomy (NCBI): domain Eukaryota; kingdom Metazoa; phylum Chordata; class Actinopteri; order Cypriniformes; family Xenocyprididae; genus Chanodichthys; species Chanodichthys erythropterus. Next base: position 8,987,455 of record NC_090233.1, on the reverse strand, counting down.
CAGTCCTGTTTTTGAGTTCTTAATACGTTTACATTCGCACACAGTTCAGTTATTTACGGGAGTTAAGACTGCATTCTACAAAGGCAGGAACACACCAAGCCGATGGTCGGCTGTCTGGCAGGTTTTGTTCATCAGCCGACTTAGTTTTCTCAGTGTGTTCCGCACCGTCTGCTTATTTTTGGTCGGCGTTGGCTTTTTTCGGCCGATTCGAAATGTTGAATCGGCGTCGGAGCTCGTCGGCCCGTTGGGCCATCTGATCATTCTGATTGGCTGTTCAGATACTGCCACCTGCTGGTTCGGAAAAGCACTGCATCTCACGCAGGCGCAAAACTGACGTGCTGTTTGGCCGTCGGCTGTCTAGCGTTGGTTTGGTGTGTCAGTGCAACTTTGGACACGGGCGCTGTCGACGTGAGCCAACCCCGCAGTCTGTTATCGTCGTTCGACGGAGTTGGCTTGGTGTGTTCTGGCCTTAACCAAACTCACAACCATTAATTTTTTAGGAATCACAACTACATTCTCGGAAAATCCGCGCTGTTTGAATGGAACCAGACTGGACAGCTAGTTACCGCAAATGCTCCACTCTCCAGCCAGATATGAAAGATGCTGTTGGTTAGATTTGACAGATGAACTTGCGGCTCGATTGGACACTTGTCGTATCAAAAGTGTTAAGACTTTTTACTCAGTTTTATGGACGTCGCCCATCTTTAATATTACTTTGGTCACTGTCGCTTGACTCCCATTGCAAGTTCATACAGACAGTATTGGAGATGCTACTGTGAGAACAGGACATTTCGATACTCATACCAGTAAGTAAATGTAATTTGTCAATCCCAAAAACTGACAAGTGTGAACATAGCCAATGTGACCTCACCAAATGTATCAATGCACTAAATAAAACCCCTGCATGTATCGATAAAGCACTTTCCATACATGCCAAATCAAAACCAGGACTCGAGCAGAGTCATGTTCTGCAGAACACTAGGGGTTTTGATCAACATTGGCACTGAATTGAACATGGTCAGTTCAGTTCTCTGTCTGAACACTGTATATTGTGCCAAAGTTAACCAGCCCCAGCTCCTCATCACCTAATATACCCTCTGAGAGCTACTCCAACAAACCCTCTTGTAAGAGAGAAGGTAACCCTACCCGTCACAACAGAATGAATGATAACACAGAAATCCTACAGAGACATAGGGGAACTCACCACTTGGAGAATGGTTGGGTTGCAGCCGATAATGAAGGGCAGGCTGCGGAAGCCCTTAATGCGATGTGCGATGCGGACAGGCAGCTCTTTGTGCAGATACCTGGCACTGCTCTGCATTGAATCAAATGACACACAGCTCTCATAATGAAAAGATGAAGCATTTCTCCAGCACTAACAGGATAAAAAGGACTTTATGCTCAGGGTACTATGTACATACCATATGAATATGCCGGTTTGACTTTATTTTACATTATGTGCACTTACGTGTACTTACAGTGTAAAATACTGGTAATATAAGGCAACTACATTGGTTAAGGTTAGGTTTAGGGGTAGGTTCAGGGTTAGTACCTAGTTATTATTACCCAGTTATTGTAATAACAATAATAAGTAGCCTACATAGTATGTACATGCCATGGGAAACAGAAGTGCTACCAATATGCTCATATACTATGATATATACATAGTACCACCATGTATCATCTAGAAGTCTTCACATATACACATTAAAATCCCCTGAGTTAAATCAGCTCTGCTCAGAGAACAGATGGTCCGTCTCTACATATAGTTTAAATAACACTGAAGCAGAGTTAAAGTTTATGTGATGATAATATGCTGTTTGTGGAGTTGTTTAATCAGATCTTGAGAGATTTAATGTCTTTTATCTTCAGCTGATTTCATCTAAGGCTGTGGCTGGAAGTCATTTGTAGTTATTGTGTTTCTCTTCAGTAATTCTGCTTGTTAACAGCAGGTGTTCATCACTAATGCTCAATCATAACTTAATCTCAATTAACTTTAACTCCGCTTCAGTGTTACTTTAAAGGTGCCCTTGAACTTTTTTTTAAAAAGATGCAATATAAGTCTAAGGTGTCCCCTGAATGTGTCTGTAAAGTTTCAGCTCAAAATACCCAATAGATTTTTTTTTAATTAATTTTTTTAACAGACTATTTTGGGGCATCGTTATAAATGAGCTGATTCAGGGCTACTGGCCCTTAAATTCTCGTGCTCCACGCCCACGGAGCTCGCGCTTGACTTGAACAGTGCATAAACAAAGTTCACACAGCTAATATAACCCTCAAATGGATCTTTACAAAGTGTTCGTCATGCATGCGGCATGTATGCGTCGGATTATGTGAGTATTGTACACGGTTATATTGTTTACATTGCCCTTCGGGGATAAATAAAGTATTTGAAATTGAAATTTGATTCTGAATTAATTTGAGGCTGTGCTCCGTGTCTAATGGCTAATGCTACACTGTTGGAGAGATTTATAAAGAATGAAGTTGTGTTTATGAATTATACAGACTGCAAGTGTTTAAAAATGAAAATAGCGACGGCTCTTGTCTCCATGAATACAGTAAGAAACGATGGTAACTTTAACCACATTTTACAGTACATTAACAACATGCTAACGAAACATTTAGAAAGACAATTTACAAATATCACTAAAAATATCATGTTATCAATGATCATGTCAGTTATTATTGCTCCATCTGCCATTTTTCACTATTGTCCTTGCTTGCTTACCTAGTCTGTTGATTCAGCTGTGCACAGATCCAGACGTTAATACTGGCTGCCCTTGTCTAATGCCTTTTATAATGTTGGGAACATGGGCTGGCATATGCAAATATTGGGGGCGTACACCCCGACTGTTACGTAACAGTCGGTGTTATGTTGATATTCGCCTGTTCTTCAGGGGTCTTTTAAACAAATAAGATTTATATAAGAAGGAGAAAACAATGGAGTTTGAGACTCACTGTATGTCATTTCCATGTACTCTTGTTATTTGACTATGCCAAGATAAATTACATTTTTCATTCGAGGGCACCTTTAACACTATATAGAGAGGGACCATATGTAATCTGAGCAGTGTTGATTTAACTCTGGGGATTTTGCTGTGTAGGTGATTGGTGATCTCCAATGCAATAATGGCCCAGTTTCCACCTGGTATTAAGATGCATTTTAGTTGATTGGATCACAAGTAGACGACACTAAATACAGGTGTAAATGGGGTCTAAAATATTTTGAGCTTGTCCACTTTCGACCACTTCCAGAGGTAGTCGAAAACGCATTAGACTGGATTGCTTTCGTAGTGTAAATGCTCATGTGGTCGAATGTTTTCATACAGCCACTAACAATGCCTACTCTCCGCCTACTGACCTAATGCCTAAACATTAGCCAGACGGGATTTAAACTTTGTCGGCTGAAGACCCAAGTTTGGTTTGAAAACGAAAAACATACTAAGCGCAATGTTCTCTCACCATTCCCGATACACACACACAATGCGTTCAATGTGGTCTTGCGGCTGTGTTTTTCTGTTGTCTCTGGACACGTTGATATGTAAATTGCGCAAGCATATTTTGTCCATTCGATTGAAAGATCTGAAAAAAATCCCATACGTTTACCCGCTCATAAACCCTCCCCTCAAAGAAATCAGGACAGAATTCGGTGAAAGTGAAAAAAAAAAAAAATTAAAACACCAGGTGTAAACATCTATGTGTCTCGCTCGTCCACTTGTTATCCGATCGACCAAAATGCATCATAATACCAGGTGGAAACAGGGCCAATGATGAAATACAGATGCAAAGCAAAGTTTTTGTGCTGACAAATGGCTGGAACGAATGCTTTTTAGAAGACTGGCACCAGTGTGGGTTGGGATAAATGTAGGACAGTGGACAGGAGTGTGTAATTACCAGGACATGCTGTCCATCAGGAGACTTCCCTGCATACAGCATTGTGGCTGGTGTCAGTCTGACTGAAGGCTGTGAAGAGAACATTGCAGTTAAAAATAGCATACTTTAAATATAACACTGCTTGATTTGATGATGTACTTGCTGAGAGACTGGAAAATTCACTCATTTGAACAGTCTAAGACTCAAGGTTTCAGGCCGTTTTGTAAAAGTACCATTTAGTTCAAATCTATTAAGTTTTAAAGCATATGACTAAGGGGTAGACTAAGGGGTAAAGTTACATGACAATGATTTCAACTTAAAACAGAAAACTTTTTTAGCATATTAATGGCTGTTCATTTACATGACAAAGGCGTTTTTAGTAGGGCTGGACAGACACAATTTTCACGATTCAATTCGATTTCTGTTCACATGCTTGTGATACGATTCAGATTTCAATGCATTAAACATTGAAGATCATTAAAAATGAATTAGCTGACTAATGAGTTTATGGTCACTGAATATGTTTTTCTGAGGTAAATGTGACATTGTTTACAAGCTGTTTTACATCTTTCTGAGGTTGAAACTCTGATCGAGCGATTACGCAAGACATGATAAGAATCGATATCAGTTCATAAAAATGAGAATCGATTAAAATCAAGAAAACTATATTTTTTACCCAGCCCTAGTTTTTAGGGGCCTGAAAATGCAAACTTTTGATAAATGTTTACAAAGTGCAAGTTTTCAAAAACTATATCATTATAGTCTCTGTTTAAACTACAAAAATGTGAATTTGTGAAAATTGTGGCCGCGTCATGCGCATGTGTATGATGTGATCAATCTATAGGAGTGTAATGTTTCTTTACAAAGTGACATCGCCAACTACTGGCCTGTCATGAAAAATACAGTGTTTTTAATAGCTTCCGTGGATCTGTGTGAACAGGGATCATTTTGACAGCATTGATGTCTGTACGTGAAAAAGGCAAAATATTTTTTTTTTCATTGTTGTCATATAAACATACCCTAAATGTATATCCTATGAATGTTATTATCCATGGAGTGATTCATGGGTACAGTTACATCTTATTTATAGGCCTATTTGTAATGAATGGAGTACATGACAGTTTATATTTAATATTTTCAATTCACAATGTTAATGTTAAATGCTGTTAGTTTCGGTGTCTTGTCTAACCACATGGAAGAACGAATGAGACTTGAGTAAATTGTTGCTTTCATTTTTGTGACGCTTCTCATATAAAGCTATGATATTGCTTCAAAAGACTTGGAATACAGTCCATGAGTTTGTTGTAAAAATCTGCCACATGCCTTCTGCCCTCTGATTGGCAGTTCATACTCTTTTAGCAAGTAAAACCCCTTTTATGATAATTCCAAACATATTTACAATTAAAACTACAGAGATTTTATCATAAAAGACCATTTACATATCATCTTCTAAGACATATCATTAGGTGGTGTAATGAGGGTGAGTAAATAATGACAAAATTGCTTTAAATTGATTACATTACGTAAAATGTGCATAATGAACCAATTAGTATTAAAAGCAGCACTGGCAGAGCAGTAATCACATCGGGCTTTGTTGAGTCACCAGTGCAGTCCCATTGAGATGCTCAAAGTAGGACAGGTTACATAAGGATACCATGCACACCAGCATGACTTGGACATTCAGAAGCATGTTTTAACAAGCGTACAAACAAATAAAATAAATGTGTCTAATGGTAGAGGGTGTTTTTAAGCTTGCTGCCCTTGATGTGACCTGTAAGTGAATGTAGACCTCATGGCTGTTTGACTGCTGACACCTAATACTAGATGTTTGCCTGCCTTTATGTAAGAAACTCAAATCAAGACACAGCTTAAGTTTGCATATCACTGAACACTGGGGGTAAAGTAAATGTTTAAACATTGCAGAACAAACATTATTATTATAAAAGGATTAGTTCACTTTCAAATAAAAATGTCCTGATAATTTACTCACCCCCATGTCATCCAAGATGTTCATGCATTTCTTTCTTCAGTCGAAAAGAAATTAAGGTTTTTGATGAAAACATTCCAGGATTTTTCTCCTTATAGTGGACTTCAATGGAGCCCAAACGGTTGAAATTTTATACGTCTTAACCATAAATCCTCATCTTGAACTAGCTCTCTTCTTCTCTATTTGAATCAAGCAGTGTAGACACTGCTAAGTGTATCACTGCCCTCCACAGGTTAAATTTTTAACTAAATTGTCATATACAATATGCTAGTGCAAGTATATAACAATTAGTTCAAACTATGACCTGTGGAGGGCAGTAATACACTTAGCGGTGTCTACACTGCCAGAATTCTAATAGAGAAGAAGAAGAGAGCTAGTTGGAGATGAGTATTTATGGTTAATTATATATATATATATATATATTTTTTTTAGAAAATGAGTGATGGTTTCTCTAGATAAGAGCCTTATTCCTCATCTGGGATCATGTAGAACGCTTTAAAGCTGCAATGAAACTAATTTTGACCTTCAACCGTTTGGGCTCTATTGAAGTCCACTATAAGGAAAATAATCCTGGAATGTTTTCATCAAAAACCTTAATTTCTTTTCGACTGAAGAAAGAAAGACATGAACATCTTGGATGACATGGGGGTGAGTAAATTATCAGGAAAATTTTAATTTGAAAGTGAACTAATCCTTTAATCACCATTTTGCCCAAAAGACAAAATGTATGTGAACACTTTCTGGTTAGTGGTTTGTGTGAACTGACACTAAAATCACCTCGTCGATAATTGTAAAAATGTCTCAGAAAGTTAAGTTTGAGGCTTTATTAGTAAGAGTTCAATTATTTGGGGTCCATTGTATTAATTTTTTATGTTCATGTGATAGATTATTAGCAGCTAAATAGCTAAAAGGCATTTGACTACATAAATCTTATGTGGTAGAAAATATTAACTTACCCATTGAAATTACGTATTTTAGACTATTTAATGAAAGATAAACTAGAAGCAGTGTAGCTGAGGCTCTCGGTTAGCGCGATGACAACACGAGTAACGTTAAGTTAACCGTCAAAAGTGGGTTCATTAGGCCATCCTAATCTTGGATGGAGACCACAGCGTATCGCGGGGGTAGAGAGACAACAGTTGATGGAAAATGATCGGGAAATGGTGACTGACCTTCTCGGCAGATGCGTCGATGGCAGACTGATTGTAAAAAGACGTAACGGTTTTGGACCGCTCCCGAGCCAATTCAGAGTAACTGGACATGGACGATGTGGATCTAAATCTTTTGTCGATGCCATGTAGTGTTACTCCGGTAGACTGCGGAGCGGTTGCTTTGGCTGAAGCGTATAAAAAGAACCTGGTTACGCTCATCCTGGAGCCGCCGCTGCCCAACAGCTCCATGGCCTGGCCCGTCACGCGTCCCCGCATTTTACGCCGCTAACGCAAATAACAAAAAAAATCAATTCCTTGTCTGTTACGTTAGTTTATACGTGCACAAAGGCATGTCTCTGGCACCATCACATCGCTAGATGTGAAAATACCGTCTCTTGTGGTGTTTATCCGAAGACACTTGTGATCAGCCAATCAGCGATCAGAGGAGGCGGGGCTTTTGGGTCATCACGTCCTCAGCAGCAACTGAAAGCCAATGAGTCACGCGCAGCAAGGACAATGAGACAGAGCCAGTGCAGCCGTGACTGGGAACAGCGCGTACTTCCTTTGACTACACCACATATTTTCACCGATTATATCATATTTTTTTATTGTGTAATCCGCATTAACATTAAAAAAAGCAACTATACTTTATATATTATGATAGAAATTTATGTATGAATACATTCTAGTTTCTGTTTAAATGACCAACACCCATTTACAGACTTGGCTTTGTTAGCAAGAGCAGAGAGTGGGGTAAATTGTGTCACGTTTTTCTTAAAGGTATAGTTCACCCCCAAATAAAAGCAGTTTCTTCATTTAAAGGAACACTCCACTTTTTTTGGAAATAGGCTCATTTTCCAACTCCCCTAAAGTTAAACAGTTGAGTTTTACAGTGTTCGAATCTATTCAGCCGATCTCTGGGTCTGGCGGTACCACTTTTAGCATAGCTTAGCATAGTTCATTGAATCTGATTAGACCGTTAACATCTCGCTCAAAAATGACCAAAAAGTTTAGATATTTTTCCTATTTAAAACTTAACTCTTCTGTAGTTACATCATGTACCTAGACCGAAGGAGATTGAGATTATCTAGGCCGATATGGCTAGGAACTATACTCTCATTCTGGCGTAATAATTAAGGAACTTTGCTGCCGTACTATGGCTGCAGCAGGCGCAATGATATTACGCAGCGTCTCTCACAAATGTCTCCATGGTTGCAAGGCACGCTCCCCATGCAAGCAGGGGGTCACAGGTGCTGCGTAATATCATTGCGCCTGCTGCACCCATGGTACGGCAGCAAAGTTCCTTGATTATTATTACGCCGGAAGGAGAGTATAGTTCCTAGCCATATCGGCCTAGAAAATTTAAACTTTTCATTTTCCGCCGGTCTTAGTACACGATGTAACTACAGAGGAGTCCAGTTAGAAATACGAAAAATATCAAAACTCTTTGGTAATTTTTGAGCGAGATGCTAATGGTCTAATCAGATTCAATGAACTATGCTAAGCTATGCTAAAAGTGGTACCGCCAGACATCGGCTGAAAGGATTCGGTAAAACTCAAAACGGTAAAACTCAACTGTTTAACTTTAGGGCAGTTGGAAAATTAGCCTATCTTCAAAAAAAAAAAAAAAAAAAGTGGAGTGTTCCTTTAACTACCACACGGTGTTAAAAACTGTGCTTGTTTATTTCTTCTGTGAACGCTTATCTCAATCAAAATTTACTTTCATTGTATGGAAAAAAAGATGCAAAGGGAATGGTGTCAGTCGCTGTCATTCTGTTTAACATCTCCTTTTGTGTTATACTAAAGCAAATAAATCCTGTAACATTATGGTAATTAGTGAGGAAGAATCATTCCTTTTAGTTGTCAGCCAGCGGAAATGAGAAATATAAGTAAAATCAATATTCCAAAAATAGTTCACCCAAAGATGAAAATTCTGCCATTAATTAATAACCCTTATGCCATTCCATCCAGACCCGTAAGACTTTTGCTAATCTTCGGAATGCAAATTACAATCTTTTTCATGAACTGAGAGATTCCTGTCCCTCCATAGACAGCTTATGCAACTGAAACTTCAAAACGTGCGTAAAGAGATCGTAAAACTAATCCATATGGATTGAGTGGTTTAGTCCAAATTTTCTGAAGAGACTCAATCGCTTTATATGATGAACAGATTTAATTTAGGCTTTTATTCACATATAAACATTGAACATATACTTGTGTTCCAAAGATGAACAAAAGTAATATGGGTTTGGAACAGCATGAGGGTGAGTAATTACAGACAGTATTTTCACTTTTGGGTGAACTAACTCTTTAAAATAAGACTATAATCTATATCACAAGACCATAAATCGCACTTCTAAGAAAAAAAGTCCAGTAACACAAGTTGCCTCACATAATGTAAAAGGCTAAATTGAATCTCTAGGGAATAAGTGAAGTAAAGAAATAAATGCAATCCCATTCCAAAATCTAATTTTGCTGCACATTTCCATAAACCAGTTAAAGAAATACTCTACTCACAAATGATGCTAGAGCTCACCATCCCTTTTTGTGTGAAGTCAAAAAGTAAATGATGAGAAAATTTTATTTTGGGGTGGAGTATCCCTTTAAGAAATATTTTTATCAGTATATTTGTAAAATCTCAATCACGGGAAGCAATATATAATGAGATTTTTCTAAATATATGGTCACATGGCCAAAATTATGCAAAAAAAAAAAAAAAAGCATAATTAACTCAAATCTGATATAAATGCCTTTTATAAATATAAATCTGAAACTACTGAGAAACCACCAAAATATTGATCCACTTCAATAGATAGACGTCTAAATAAACTTAATCACCCTGCAACAAATTTCAGAGCTTCTAGAATATTTTAAGTTGTAAAGTGAGTTAGAAATACAAAGTTTAGCGTATGGCTTGAGCAGGCAGGTAGGCTACAGTATGTAATGATTGTACTAAGAGGGCAGAGTCTCCCTCCCAAACTCAACACCACCCTACATTTTTATTATATCTATGGTAAAATAATGAAGTGCAGCACACCTGACTGAGAGCTGCAAAAGCAGAAATCAGACTGCACCATTCATTTTTGTTACACATAGTTCCAGATCAATCGATCTGCTTCAGCAACATGTGTATATGTGCATCAATTCAGCAACAAGTCAGATTGTGAACATGTCCTACAACTAAGTGTGAAGCATGAATGAGTCATATAAATAAGATAATGGTGTATGACACCAGTTTATTCATTAAAACTAAAATATAACAAGTCCTGTTTTGAATAATGTCATTCTTTTCTGACAATATTTCTCTGAAATGAAAGGGACAAATAACTTAGTCCACTCCAAAGGGAGTTATTCTCTATATCCTGAGTTTTCTTCTGGGAATGTCAACGTCACAATATTCCTCTTAAATAATTCCCACCCAAGGCAAACTAAAAAAAGTTGTGTTAGTAATATGCCAAAACTCGTGGTTATGGTAAGGGGCGTGACTTTTCCGAAAAAAACTCAAAGCAGCTGACCAATCTCAACACACTGGTCCAGTCGACCAATCAGAGCACACTGTGCTTTTCAGAAGGAGGGGATTCATAGAGACAGGAACTAAACAGGGCTGTCCTTCTCAAATGCATCATGAGCTAAGCTGATCTTAGAGCCCATTGGTGAAAAAAAAAATAAAAAAGATAGTTATTCTTTGAACATTCAATCAAGAAAACCAATTCTAGTAGACCCCAAAAACAAAATAAAAAAGGGGCATAATAGGTCCCTTTTAATATATATTTTTTAGACAACATAAAAAAGGGGGAAAAAAATACACTAACATTTTTTGAAATCATGAACGAGTATGTAATAACAGTTGCCTTTCACCTACTAAAACTCATAAAAGTGGAACAGGGACAAATTTACATGATGGCTAAATTAATCTTTCTCTGTCTCTTTGAGACAAAAAGTCTTAAAAACAGGTGAAGTCTTCATTTTCTTTATAACTCTGGCTTTCGTCACACAATCATGATCTCAATTCAAGTCCAGTTCAGAAATGCAAAGCAATAAAGAGAAATACTGCCAGCAGCTGAACATCTCAGTGATTCTCTCTCTTCCAAACCACGGCCATGTTCTTGTCAGTAAGAGCAACCAAGTACTGTAGATCAGGATCCATGGCAATGCTGTTAATAGAAGGCCCCTCTAATGCACCCTTTCCAGCTCTAACCGGTGACGGCCACTCCAGCACCTGAAATAACACGAGCCAGAGAGGAAAATGAGACACAGGAGCTCTCTATACAAACATGAACAACAATCACTCCCCTAGAGTTAACATGTTGACACTTTCTTAAAGGATTTAGTGCGTGTCTATACTGTAGCTAACAAGATTATTTTAGAGAGAGATAATGCCAGATTATTTGGAGTGGATTACCATCTTTTCTGCATGACAGAAAATGGCTAAATAAATAAATAAAACAAAACTGTACTGAAACAAAACACTGTAAAAAGAGACTGCAATGGATACCTTAAAAAGCTATGGTTTAATTAACCCATAAACATTTATTTTGTTGATTTAAAATAATGCATTTAGGTTGATTCAGCGATATTAAATAATACTTCTGACTTTGAATAAAACTAGTCTATTAGGACGTTATCATTTTTAGTTAACCATTTTTTTCCGTGCATGCCCTAAAAAATTATCATTAAATCTGTACCGTATCGCTCACCAAGCAGTGGTTAACTCACCTCAGTGGCGGAGATCGTTTTTCCACTCTTGAAGTTTTCCATCATGGTGTCTGTGATATGGTACATCCATAGGCTGCCTTGCTCATCCCCACACACCACATAACCATAACCTACAAGAAAAAAAAAAAAAAAAATCACATCAGTTTTGCCTTCAAATTTTCTAAATATTCTGCATATTTATATTGACACAAGAAAAATGTAAAAAAGATTTTTCTTTTTTTTGGCCCCTATATTTGACCATGACATTTAGTACACACAACATGGATACCTGGACAGGTGCCTAGAGACAGGTATGGGACATCAGTGCTGGACCACTGCAGCTCTGCCAGAACAACAGCTGCTACCTCTTTCTTTCTGCCATTCCAAGATGCCCACGTAGCACTCCAGCTCCACAGGTAGATAGAGCCCTGCATGTGGCTCTTGGATGCTGGGAGGAAAAATGACAACCATCATTATCGCCTTTAATATCAGAACTAAGGCCATAAAATGTGTTAAAGGGATAGTTCACCCAAAAACTAAAAATTCAAAACGTTCATTAAGAGATTGTAAAAAAATCCACATTAATCGAGTGCTTTAAATGGTTAGTTCAACCAAAAATTAAAAAAAGGGTAAAACTTTACAATAAGGTTCATTAGTTAAACATTAATGTATTAACTAACATGAACTAACCATTAGCAATACATTTGTTACTGTATTTACTAATCTTTATTAATGTTAGTTAATAAAAATACAGTTGTTCATTGTTTGTTCATTAACTAATGTTAACAAGATTTTAATAATGTATTAGTAAATGTTGAAATTAACATTAACAAAGATTAATAATATGAATCATTTAAAGTTCATCATATAAAGCGATCGTGTCTCTTCAGATCACTTGGATTAAAATGCTGGATTTGTTTTACAATCTCTTTATGAACTTTTTGAATAGTCAGAGTTTTGGGTGAATAGACTTTCAATAAGACAGAAATCTCTCAGATTTCATCAAAAAAGTGTACCAAAGAAGAACGAAAGTCTTACGGGTTTGGAACGACATGAGGGTGAGTAAATGATGACAGAATTTTTGGGTGAAATATCCCTTTGTCACTTTCAAAAAGAATAAGCCTAGCCTTATACTAGGCACAACTGTCAATGGAAAATGGTACAAAATGTCCAGAAAAAAAAGACGACCTTGAAGAAATGATCAGTAGTTTTAACAACTTTATGTTTAAAATGATGTGCAAATTATATATATATTGAGTGAATAATAACAACAACAATTATTAATATTTTAAATATATAATTATTAAAGAAATAATAAGAAGAATTCATATATAATCCATCTTTAAATATACATTAAAATAAACATTATATATTAAATATATAATTTGGTCAACTAGTCTTATATTTTCGTTATTGTTTACTCACCCACTATATCATCTGAGAGGAAGCTCAGTCCGTCAATAGTCCGGTATGTGTTTTTCTTGTCTTTTTTCTTGTAAACTGGAAACACAATCTCCATCTCCTCATTTCTGGAAAAAACAAAAACAAAAAAAACTAAACAGTAAATTTCAATAAAGATTTTTTTTTCTTTGCCACAGATTAATCAACAGAGGGATGATAATATCTGAACTGATGGAGAACTCAAACCTCTTCTGTGTGTTTTTACTGAGCTCGATGTCAAAGACACACAGTCCGTCATCACAGGCCGAGAGGAGGTGCGTGTCTGGAGACGTTGGGAGCAGAGAGAGATGCAGAGGAGTGGAGCACGTCTCCAGGACTAGCAGCTTACTGTGGTTAATATAAGAAAAACAACAGTTATGGAAAAGTGTGTTAGAATTTAAAAATGCTTTTGAACATAAATGCAGGACATTTTAGCATTTCTAAATGCAGTATTACAAAATAACGGAAAAATAAATATAAATAACCTGATTTTAAAGTTGTAATCATGATCCAGTCCACCAATGTCCCACAAAAAGATCTTATTTTCATACGTTCCAGCTGTAAATAGAAACAAAGCGATTTTTAGTTAAGTCTATATAGCTCAAATAAGTCCATTTAATTAGTCTCATTAGGGGCTTTTGCACAAGGTAGTTATAGGTAGAAAGTTATTAACTCAGTTATAGAAACTAGCAACCTGGGCGGTCCCCAGAGAACTAAATGTTACCCTAGGGCAGGGAGAGGCAACATCGGTCCTAAAGAGATTGCAGGGATTAGCTCTCCAACCCTAATCAAACACACATGAACAAGCTAATCAATGTCTTCAGGATTACCAAGGCTACAGGCTAAACTCTGCAGGACAGCGGCTTCCCAGGACTGACGTTGTCTACCTCTGCTCTAGGGCCATTATCCTGATTGCATTTGCACCACCAGTAGGAACTCTGAAGTAATTTATGCTGGCCAACAGCTATGTCATTTAAAAGAAACATTCCACTTTTTTGGAAAATAGGCTCATTTTTCAAATCTCCTAGAGTTAAACAGTTGAGTTTTACCATTTTTTAATCCATCTCTGGGTCTGGCAGTACCACTTTTAGCATAGCTTAGCATAGTTCATTGAATCTGATTAAACCGTTAGCATCTCGCTCAAAAATGACCAAAGAGTTTCGATATTTTTCCTATTTAAAACTTGACTCTTCTGTAGTAACATCATGTACTAAGTAACCAGCGGAAAATGAAAAGTTGTGATTTTCTAGGCCGACATGACTAGGAACTATGCTCTCATTCTGGCGTAATAATCAAGGAACTTTGCTGCCGTTCCATGAGTGCAGCAAGCGCAATGATATTACGCAACTTTTCATTTTCCGTCAGTCTTAGTACACGATGTAACTACAGAAGAGTCCAGTTTTAAATAGGAAAAATATCAAAACTCTTTGGACATTTTTGAGCGCGATGCTAACGGTCTAATCAGATTCAATGAACTATGCTAAGCTATGCTAAAAGTGGTACTGCGGCATTCAACAATGTCAACAACTCCATAGCGTAAAGGTTGTCAGTCCATCTACTGTTGTTTTCCATGTTTGTGAAGTAAGTATTGTGACAGAACAACTGTCCCTAAAATAGCCACCTTTGCCAGGTTCTTGTCTAGAGTAGGTGTGAGAGGCACCATAACAACCAGTATTGGGGGCGGATGATGAGTCACACTAAAGTCATCTCCGCTGTTAAGTACTGAGCGCACCTCTCCTCGCGAGACCGGCCTTTTTTCCCCGTGCATGAATGCTGGTGTCCTTGTAAGCTTAAGAGCTCCGAGCAGGAAGCGGGCTGCCCTGCCCCTCAAACGCTGCAGGGAAGCAGAGCCACTACAGAAGCCGCCGCTGTTCACGCCATGGACTGGAGAGGCGAGCACGTGGCCGTTGGACCCTGTCTCCTTTTACATGGGCTGAATCCCCTCAACACTCCCTGTCTTCACGTCTCCCAGTCACAGCGAGGACACCAGATACCCTGTTTATTTGGACACTTTACTCCCCTTACGATTTTTATGTTTTAGGTTAATAAATGCCTCTCTGAGGCCTGACGCCACACTCACTGTCTGTCATTTGCTCTTCCCGCCACAGTATATGTAAACTCTGTGCTTACATGGCTTTTAAAAAATGTTGGGTGCCAGTGTTTCATAGGGCATGCGTTCGGGCAATGAACGTACAGTTACATCACTGGTAGTTCCTATTCTGCTGGATTAGACCCTACTCTAAAGTAGGAGCCTATTTAGTCCCCCAAAAGGTGTTCCTATAACTAAAATCGTTTCCCAGTTCCTGCAGTGGGAATACACCAAAAAGTGTGTGCTTTCACCATTAGTTATAGGAACTGTGAAATTCTCTGGTGTGAAAGCCCCGATTGTATTAACTGCTAGTTTCACTCACTGAAGAGAAAGCTAACGTTGCGTGGACTGAAGCGCATAATGGAAATGGCACGTCGACTGACGCGAAACTCTCCGAACGCCAGGTTGACTCGGGGATGGATGAGCTTTACAAGACCCCTCTTTCCCCCAGCAGCCAGGATATTGCAGGGTCGGGTAGAGCCACCGGTCCTGGACATCAGCACAGTGGACCATGCTAGTGAGAAGAACTCCTACAAGACAACAGGGAATGCAAAAGTGAATTTACAGGCATTGGATGCAAATGTAGACTATTGCTTTTAAAGGGAGAGTTCACCCAAAAATAACATTTCTGTGATTAATTAGTTACCCTCATGTCATTCCAAACCCACAAGACCTTCGTTCATCTTCAGAACACAAATAAAGGTATTTTTGATCTGAGGGTTTCTGACCCATTCATAGGCAGCAACGTCATTGCACCTTTTAAGGCCCAGAAAGGTATTAAAGATATCGTTAAAATAGTCCATGTGACTAAAGCCGTTCAACCTTAATGTTATGAAGTGACGAGAATACTTTTTGTGCACAAAAAGTATTCTCATCACTTCATGACTTTAAGGTATTGACATTAAGGTATTTTACTATTGTCTTTACTACCTTTCTGGACCATGCAGTGCTTCCCACAGGTTTGAAATATATGAAGAGTTTGGTTCCAAAACGCTATAAATCCATTTTGATTAATTTGAGTAAAAAGGTGTTTTCTTTACCAAGAAATTGGCAAAATGAAAACCACTCTTTTCTGTTTCAAACTTTCACATAGCATCTTTTGGTTATAAAAACATTAAAAATTCAAATCTAGATTTTGATTTTCAAAGGTTTATTATAAAAATTTATTATTTTTTCCCCAAAATGCAATAAATGCATGACACGTTTTTTTGTTTTTTTCAAAATGCACTTAATCCATCAATATAAAAGTTATTTTTCATATTGAAAGTAAGTTAATTCACATATATGACAGCCTCTGAACTTTGTCAATACTAATCGTATGTACATGCATTTGACTAAAAATACATTCATTCGTCGCTCCCAAAATGAATTCAACGAGTCATCTTGTTAATCTTATAAATGAATTATGTCTCTGTTTGTCATTACCGATCAAGGCGTATCTGGCGTCACCGCATGGTTAAAATAAACAGTTCAGTTTAGGGAGCGTGATAGAAGTTTGATGCTGTCGTGAAACAAGCAACAGCCGGCATTTTTCCTCCTCCCGACTCGAGTGCCTCGCCTTCTTAATCTCCTCACGTAAATGATTTCGATGGCTTGCGTTTCTTCCCCACCGCAGAAAGCACCACAGGTTCAGCAATGTTCATCGAAATTATTCATTTTTCTGTTTTTGTTGATCACAAAGTACAAAGTAGATAAAGGATGCGGGGTGTATTCAGAGCGCCGCCATTACTGTTTACAGTGCATGGAATGGTGCGCTGTGATTGGTTGAGCGGATATATCGCGTTCTGCAGAGAAGGGAGACTGGCGTTTGTCGCGTTTTGGAAAGAAAGGGAGAAAACATGACAGAATAACACAACGGATATCGCATTTTGCGCAAAATTAATAAATGACTTTTCAATACCGACCAGATACAATACTGATTTTGGCGGAAACTCAAATTTTTTGAAAATGGCGTTTATCGCGTTTTGGAACCAAACTCTTCATATATATATATATATATATATATATATATATATATATATATATTATATATATATATATATATATATAAATAACATTACATTTTATTACACATACTAATATTATGCATTATTATGCATTGTAACTTATGCAAAATTACAGCATTTAAATGGTTCACATTTTTCTATGTTCTCCTTGCTGTCATACAGTGTCTCTCTCAGTGAATAGGACACAGATTTTACTAGTAAAATTTATAAAATGAATAATATGTGTCAAATAATGTTCTTAGTCTTTTCTTCCTGTGGGGGAGACTACAATAATTTACTATGAATTAAATGAAAATCGAATTAAATACAATTTATAGTGTAACCAAAATACCAATAATGCCCAAAAGAAAAAAACTTAGTGTGTGACTTTTAACTATAAAACAAGCCCGAAATACACAGAAACTCTTATTTTGAAATGTCTGTACTATTGCAGGCTGATCCTTCAGATTCTTACAATCGTCTAAAACATTTTATATAAAGGCCATAAAGTAGACTTTGTAATAATTCATCAACTTGAGTTCATTAGCAATCGCTTGGCATAAATCTGCGCTTTTCATTGATTGAGAATCACTTTGAAGCAGTCTGAAGCGCTGTTGCACAAGCTTGTAGAAAGCGCAACAGCGTCCCCTTGTGACTTTGCAAAATGCAGTGCCCGTGGGAATGTCAGCGGGAGTAAACAGTTCTGACGCACACGTAACGAGCAGGTATGAAACGACTAGTTAATCGATCGCGGACGGTTTCATTATCTTGCGCCGATATGAAAGTATAAGAGGATAAAAATAATAAAAGCAAAAATGTGTCTCCGAATATACTTGGGCGGCCGTTATTATACGTGGGCGGCCCGTCCAAGTAACGTTAAAGTCTATGTGTGGGAAACACTGCCATGAGTTTGGTAATTACGTTGCTTTTTATGGGGGATAAAATAACCTCTCGGATTTCATCAAAAATATCTTAATTTGTATTCCGTAGGTGAACGAAGGTCTTCGTGAATGTGTTTGGAATGACATGAGTGCGAGTACTTAAAGGTCCCGTTTTTCGTGTTTTTTTGAAGCTTTGATTGTGTTTATAGTGTGCAATATAACATGTGTTCATGTTTCGCGTGTAAAAAAACACATATTTTTCACATAATTTACTTGTACCGCCGTTTCCACTGTCATAAAAACGGGCTGATGACTTCCTTGTTCTATGAAGTCCCTCCTTCAGAAATACGTAACGAGTTCTGATTGTGCCAGCGGTTCCTGTGTTATGATTCGACAGCAGCTTAGCGAACCTTGCCCGGAAAGGTCACGTCTCTTACCATAACGTGGAGATGCACGCGCTCAGTGTTATTGTAAACATGTCTTTAATTTTACCCTATCAATTTGAGCCGGAATCAGACCCGGTGATTGGACTGCGGGATGAAAATAACAGCGTTTTGACGACATGGCGACAAACACTCTCTATAAACGCAACTCTTGTGTATTCCTGTGGGCGGAGGTTAGTCAAAAAACTGTTTTAGTGACATCATTAAAAAAGGAAGTAGATGGATGTAGTCCAAACTGGCCGTTCGATGTAGGCGACTTCTGTTAAATAAAATATCTCGCTTGGCACTGAACTTTGAGCTTTAAAATTTTACAGATTTTATTTATACTCTAACAACAACATTACACACTAACTAAAGTTTGAAACATGGGATCACGAAGAACGGGACCTTTAATGACAGAAATTTCATTTTGGGGTTAACTAACCCTTTAACTCTTGAGAAACAGGCTAGGTTGGATTCTGTGACATCAAACCAAAGAAAATGGAAATAGATTTGTCAGTGGCTAACATCTTCAAAATGGAATACAGTACTGTGTATTATTTTAAAAAATAGTATATGGAACAGTAGGCATTATGCAAACATTTCAACTGTAGTAGTGCTTTCCAGTTTATCTTGAAAATACTGAGTCACTAAAATGTAAAAAAAATTGATAGTTCCACTTTAACTACTATATACTAACATTTAAAATTAAGAATTTGGTACAATGCATTTAGTGTGCATAAACATTTTTACATTGCACTTAAAAATACCTGCATGCATTTCCCACATTGCATTGTGGGAAAATATTTCTCATAGTCTGCTCTGTCGAATACTGAATTGTTTGGCAAATTCACTCAGGTATTTAATGCATATGGAATATTTGCATTCTGTGCACATGTGCATACTGTATAATGCAGAAATAGCAGAACTGAGGTATGATTTTCTGAATAGCCAGTGTACTCCATGTCTCATTTATGTGATACAGAAAACTAATACACCAAAGCCACCTGGTGGTAAGAGATGGTATCGTACAGAACTTCTATGCACTCACCTCACCAGGAATCTTGTATTTCTTCAGCACATGTCCTGACTCACAGTCAATCACACACAAAGTTTCCCCTCCACATGTGGCAACTGTCCGAGAGCCACCTCTGACATCTAACAGACCAAAAGCAATGCCAGACGTATAAGATCAAAAATACATTCAAGCATACAGCTGATTTAATTTAATTCAATCACATGACAGCGCTCACCACCACCACTGCATTCCAGCGGGGGCTCAAAGGCACAGGCCCAAAGCTGGGTGCTGAAGTCGTCTGGACTGTCCTGTCGACTGTGACACTGCAGGACATGGAACGGCTGCAGACTCACCGGCTCCTGTAACGGCAGGGGAGAGAGACGCACATCAACGATACGCTAATGACCGTGTGATGAGCAATCAACAGTACACACAAGCAACAACAGGAATCCACAACTTAAGAGTGATTCAGTGACAATAGACATGCAAATACAATAATCTGGCGCAATAAGGAAACTGTTTAGACCAAAACCATTGTCAGAAATGGTTGATAGAAGTTCAAAACAACAAATAGGAGTGTCTGAGTCTGAGATAAAAGAATTTTTTTTAATATAGTTTACAATACATGTTTTATATTCATGTTCAAAAACATTTACATCACTTTCAAGAAATTTAATTTAATTTAATGAAAATTTCATGCAGTTTAAGTAAAAAGTAACTGTAATACCATACTTGCATTACACCGTGAAAATGTATAAATATTTTCAAAAACTCTTTTACAAATATCTTATATTATTTATGCATAAATAAATATCATTAAATGCGGGCTGTGCTACATGATATTTAACAACTGAATCCAACCTTACCTTGTCATAAAAGATCAAACTATCTGATATTTTAAAAGACTTGGCATAACAAGAGGGTCAGCAGGGCTCCTCTCTATGATACAATTTCTAGTTTTATGTTGTTGCTTTTTTCCTGCATGTTGGTCACCCCACATGACTTTAATTTGGCATAGAAAAGTTCTGAAGACCTTAAATATTTTTTTTATGCCCCCAAAAACATGAAAATGAGTTAGAACTCAGCATGTTTTTAATTTCTCATCATAGAAGATGTATATTCAAATCCTTTAAATAAGTCCTATTATGCTTTTTTACATTTTCAACTTTATTGTGTAATGTTGCTGTTTGAGCATGAAAACTGAGAACAAAGTCACTCCAAACGGAGTTATCCTCTATATCAGTGCGCGCTGTTTCTGAACTCTGTTTCTGAAACGATTGTAGTCCTGAGTTTTCTTCCGTGAATGAACACATTCCAATATTCCCTGTTTAAACAATTCTCGCCCAGGGCATATGCAAAAAAGGAGTGGAGGCGTGGTTGACTTGGATTAATAGTGTGTTGAAACTCTCAGTTACAGTAAGGGGTGTGACATTTCCCAAACACGCTCAAAGTGGTTGACCAACCACAACACACTGGTCCAGCTGACCAATCAGAGCACACTGTGCATTTTGGAAAGAGGGGCTTCATAGAGACTAAACAGACAGCGTTACTGACAGACTGGGAAGAGAGGTGCAGCAACAATGTTAAATATGTGAAAAATAAGGTGTTTTAATATGTAGTTAAGCATGAAAACCTATTCTAGTAGACCCCAAAACAATTAATAGGCATATTAGGTTCCCTTTATTAAATTAACAGATACAAAAAAGCATCATGTCTTTGACCCACCTGAGGAACTCGGAGTTTGACTCTGGTAGTTTTCCGAGGCGTGTCAGCAGTGGTCTGCTTGCTTTGTTGAGCTGTAGTCTGATCTTTAGCCATTTTCCTTGGGCTCTCACATTTCGCTGGCCTTGATGTGGGCATAGAGATGCCAGGGCTCTTAGATGCTTTTCTGGGGCTTTCAGTTTTGCTAACAACTTTCTGAGAAATATTTTCCAGGCGGCTTGATTTCCTTGGACTTCCCTCTGGAGTGTCCACATTGGTCATTCTGGCATGCTTTCTGGGGCTGGACAATATAGGGTCAGTTTTCTGTGGAGTGCTCGGCACTCGAGTGGATTTTCGTGGACTAGGCTCAGCCGGAACTGCACTCGCCAAGCGACTTGACTTTCGTGGACTGGCCTCTGCAGACACCTCGGTGTTGTTTCGGGTTCTTTTCTGAGGACTTGTGACACTGTTATCACCAAGATCACAAGCCTTTCTCTCTGCAGGAGTCTGTGTAATGTAAAAAAAACAGGTTTCCTAAACATGACATTAACATGGGATGGGAAAATCATTAAAAAGCCTACAGTATCATCTTTAAAGCCCACAGTATTGTATTTGATTTGCAAAATTTTAAGGCCTCTAAATGATCAACATGAAGAAAACTTTGCAAAAAAAAAAAACCTGTTTTACACAATCTACAACATGCCTTCTGTCGTCTGATTGATATTTCAAAATTTATTAGCAAGTAAAATTAGTTTTATTAGTTTAAAGGTGCCATCGAATTGAAAACTGAATTTACCTCAGGATAGTTGAATAACAAGAGTTCAGTACATGGAAATGACATACAGTGAGTCTCAATCTCCATTGTTTCCTCCTTCTTATGTAAATATCATTTGTTTAAAAGACCTCAGAAGAACAGGCAAATCTCAACATAACACCGACTGTTACGTAACAGTCGGGATCATTAATGTGTACGCCCCCAATATTTGCATATGCCAGCTCATGATCAAAGCATTACACAAGGGCAGCCAGTATTAACGTCTGGATCTGCGCACAGCTGAATCATCAGACTAGGTAAGCAAGCAAGAACAACAGCAAAAAATGGCAGATGGAGCAATAATAACTGACATGATCCATGATAACATGATATTTTTAGTGATGTTTGAAAATTCGTTAGCATGTTGCTAATGTACTGTTAAATGTGGTTAAAGTTACCATTGTTTCTTACTGTATTCACGGAGACAAGAGCCGTCGTTATTTTCATTTTTAAACACTTGCAGTCTGTATAATTCATAAACACAACTTCATTCTTTATAAATCTCTCCAAC
Organism: Chanodichthys erythropterus; assembly: GCF_024489055.1. NCBI lineage: Eukaryota > Metazoa > Chordata > Actinopteri > Cypriniformes > Xenocyprididae > Chanodichthys > Chanodichthys erythropterus. Next base: position 8,964,888 of record NC_090233.1, on the reverse strand, counting down.
AGTGTGTAATGTTAGCTTTAGCCACGGAGCACTATCAAACTCATTCAGAATCAAATGTAAACATCCAAATAAATACCATACTTACGCGATTAGACATGCTGCATGACGAATACTTTGTAAAGATCCATTTTGAGGGTTATATTAGCTGTGTGAAGTTTGTTTATGCACTGTTAAAGGCAAGCGCGAGCTCCGTGGGCGGGGAGCATGAGCATTTAAAGGGGCCGCAGCCTAAATCGGCTCATATTTAATTATGACCCAAAATAGGCAGTTAAAAAAATTCATTAAAAAAATCTATGGGGTATTTTGACTTCAGGGTTTGATTTCAGGGACACCTTAGACTTATTACATCTTTTAAAAAGACGTTCTACAGCACCTTTAATTCTAAAAACCACCTTTGTGTCATGGCACGCATGTCTTTTTGCTGTGAAATCTTTACTGTTTTTTTATGAAGTAAACATAAGAAAAAAAATTATATTGCTAGAAATATTTAAGATTTAACACTTAGTATCAACTTAGTATTACTTGATTTTCCATACATAATTTTATACAAAAATCATTTTAAAATGTAAGTATCAAATATGATACGTTTTTGAGGAAAATTTTTTTTGAGGAACATATGTTTTACCCCCACAATAAAAACTACAGAATTTTGATCATGCAGAGAGATACAGAGTGTCAACTGATATTTATATGCATTTTATGCAAGTAGTCTTCTATACTGTTATAAAGATCTCACTGATTTACACAACATGCTATCAGAATCTTAATTTTTGGCCATATAAATATCAGCAAATGCACCAAATTGCATATTTCTGCTCAGATTGGGACTCTGAATATGTGTGTGAGAGAGATTTTTTATTTAATATTCTGTCAAGGGGTTCAATAAACTGTACCATTTAAAAAATTTGATTGGCTTAACATCGAAGAACTATGCCAATGGCTTTACCTCATTCTCCTTTGTTGGAGTTATGTCTGTGACTTTGCTTCCGTCTTCACTGCACATCAGTGACTTAAAATATTCATTTGCAATCATTTCAAGCTAAAAAAAAAAAGCAGAAGTAAAATTAGTTAAAATGCAACCACAGTAATAAATGCTTTATTATCTGCATCAGGACCAAGTGAACGCAATAAACACGCTAGAGTACTGACCCTCCACTTTGTGTAATCACTCAAGGAACTGGGGCCATATTTGATTTGGCTTTGCACAGCATTAACAAAACTCTTCTCCATAGCAGCCAGACTTTGTGTCGTGATGGGATCAGGGAGAGTGAAGCTTCGTTCCCACAAACCAATCACCTGAAGGCGGTCAAAAAAACATTCAAGAAATAAGATTGCAATTTCATAAGATGCTTAAAAACAGGCAAACTAACAAAAATCAGACAGAAATATCACATGGATGAAAGTGATATGAATGAGTAGAAAAATCAGTTCTCACTCTCTTCCTGAGGATCTCAGTGCTGCCATGGCGAATATGATGGGCCGTAGAGCTGATATCCTTCCCGTTGAACATCCTCAATTTAGGTAACAGGAAGATCACTTTGTGTTCATCATTGACCTTTAAAACATTAAACAATTCATAAAGAGAGCAAGATTCATAGCGTCTACAAACTCCACTTATGATGCTTTAGATTTAAAATAAATATGATGTTTGAATATCAAAGTGTGAGGCTCACTGTGAGGTAGAGGTTGTCCTCTAGTCTAAGCTCTTCGATGTTTCTCAGGGCTTCCAGTGACGTCACATCCTCCATATCATTGTTTGAGCAGTTCAGGATCTTCAGGCAGGGCAGACAGAGGCCTTTGGGAATCTCCTGCAACATGTTCCCAGACAAATCCAACTGCTCTAGACTACACAGTTTAGACAGCAGAGGCACAGGCAGATCCTCGCTCTTCAGACCCATGCGTGACAGACTGAACAGAACAGAGAATACATGCATATATCAGATAATATATTTGAAACAATTCAGCTTTTAACCTAAGGGCATTCAAATAGTTCAAATATATCAAAAACATTAAAAAATTTAATTTGACCTACGTCTCTTATGCTCACCAAGGCTACATTTATTTGATCAAAAAATACAGTAAAACAGTAATATTATTACATTTTAAAATATCTGTTTTCCATTTTAATATAATTTAAACTGTAATTTATTTCTGTGATGCAAAGCTGAATTTTCAGCATCATTATGCCAATCTTCAGTGTCACATGATCCTTCAGAAATCATCCTAATGTTCTGATTTAGTGCTCAGTAATTATTTGTGCTCAAATATTAATAATGGTTCTTATTAATATCAATGTTGAAAACAGGTTTTGCTGCTTGGAAACTGTGATACATTTTTTTTCAAGGTTCTTTGATTTCAAAAGAACAACATTTATTTGAAATAGAAATCTTTTGTAACATTATAAATGTCTTTACTTGAATCAATTTCACAGACACTTGCTGAATAAAAGTATTAATTTATATATATATATATATATATATATATATATACACATACATAGAGAGAGAGAGAGAGAGAGAGAGAGAGAAATTAAGTGTCTGTTAAATTGATTCAAGTGATATATATATATATATATATATGTTCAACTTGCAAAACCGATAATAATAAATGTTTCTTGGTAACCAAATCAGTTTATTATAATAATTTCTAAAGGATCATGTGACACTGAAGACCGGAGTAATGATGCTGAAAATTCAGCTTTGCATCACAGAAATGAATTACATTTAATAATACATTTTAAATTGTAATAATATTTAACAATATTATTTTTTTACTGTATTTTTGCTCAAATAAATGATTGGTGAGCATAAGAGACTTTCAAAAACATCGTAAAACTTTTGACTGACAGACCAAAACACATCATAGTGTGCCTTGAAATCACAAAAATAACTCTTACTTGAGGGTCTTGATCTGGTCCAGTTTGTTTGTCTTTGGAGAGCTTTTCTCCAGCAGTATCTTCTCTGTTATCTTCGCCATGGCTGCAGTGAAAGTGAGAGTATTGTGTTTAATCAGACCTTATAAAGGTGGGCTGTAATGACTGCAGGTTTCAGAGACTTTGTAAATCTCCTGCTATTGGCTATTTAGGTGTCAGAAACTTGTATTGTTATGTAATGTTACAGGACAAGTGGTCAATTCACACCCTATGGGGCTCTAAACACAGGAGATTGTCGTGAAACTTTTGTAGAGACTACAGAGCGACATCAATCATTTGCATTGCGCAAATACTGGAAAATGTAAACAAAGAAAAAATGTAATTTAAAAAGAAAGTTAAAAATATAAACTAATCAAAAGTTAAAAAGGTTTAAACCCTGTGGTTTAGAATCACATATTACGCACAGAAAGCAATATTATTGGTAAAGTCATGCTGAAAGCAAATTTGAAATCATAAAGATGAAGACATTTTGTGTATATTTCCGTAATAACGTATTTGTTAACTGACTGCTAAACTCCTCACTGCAAATGCTTGTGCGGTTGACTTTAGTTTTATCAAATAAAAGTTAAGTTTTACAGACTGTGGAGATTTACACAGCTTACCTCTATATGCGGGGTCAGAAATCTTTATATACACGCGGTCATGTGGATTAGAACGTCAGATAGTTTTCCCGGGAAAATACAAATGAACTTTGACCAGCTTTGACGTAGAAGTTGGTTTTGGCGTCATCATTCCGCCATATTGAGTGTGGCATTGTAGTCAGAAAAACTGAACGTGCAGTTATGACTGGGAAAAAGTAATATTCCAAGCACACTTATAACATAAATATACACCAGCGAATCTCCACCGGTGGGCAAACTTTTTTATTATTTATTATAATATATTTCTTTCTTACGTGTATAGTACATTGCACTGTTTCACTGTACATATTATTTGCCATATTTGCACTGGTTACATTTGTTTAAATTGTACATTTTCGTATGTGTGTGCATTTGAATGAGACTAAATTTCGTTGTACAGCTGTACAATGACAATAAAGGTTTTCTATTCTTCTATTCTAAGGGCCCCGGCGAGTTCTTTATTTTTAGAAACTAAAAATAAAGATGCGCAACATGAAACTGACATCTATATTTTTTAGTTTACTTCTTTTTATTACAATAAAAGTACCAGAGGTACATAGCAGCTTAGATGGTTTGAGAACAACTGATATAATAACCAAATCAAAAATATTTCTAAAAAGTGCTGAAACATTTAAAGTCACTGTGGAATTGGGAATTCATATATTTTTATGGAACAGTATCTATTATGATTTATCTGTGCACAATGCAATTTTTTTTTTTTTTATGTGCTTTTATAATTTTAAATCTAAATAACTTCCCCTCCATCTTACAGTAATATCTCTTCTCTGTTGATGTGTTTACTGGTGCAAGGGCATCATGACATCACAGTAATAGAAAATTACAACCATCCAATCAATTCCTGATGAACAAAATCAAATCCCGCCCCATTTTCTTCCATTTTGAGAAGCCGTTTCACTTGGATATTCATCACAATAGAGAAGAAAAGACTATCGCAACTACTGTTTCATGCCAACTTTAAAACATTTCTTGGATTACATTATGCAGGGCATGTTTTCATAATCATGAGTTTGAACCACTCTCAAAAATATATAAATATTACACAATTTTATTTTGCTCTAAACATAGAAGGGATTCATTAAATCATAATTTTTTATTTTAAAGAAAAAAATTGCTAGTTAGAAATTATAGCAGCATTATTAATTCACAAAATAACATAACACAGAGTAAAAAGAATATGCATTTATTTAAATTAATAATTAAAAATAATCACTTTACAGTCGTGCGTAAAGAAAACCGAACATACATTCACTTATCTAAGCAAAGGCAACTTACAGAGGTGCACCCTTGAAGCTCAGTGCTATATCTAACAACTCTGAGCCCATTTTCTCCTGCTCTCCTCCCTGCAGGAACTCAGCAGACAGTTCCCGGAAGGTGCTGCACACTCTGCGCCCGTGAATGTCTTCTCTGTGGATGGCATGTTTCCACCGGTGACGTGCCTCTCCGTAGAGTACAACCAATGATCTGCGTGGTAAATGCACGGCCACTCTCACCTCACCGCGGTCCATGTCTCCCCAGCCTTGATCTAAACTCATGGTGAGGACAGTGTCCGAGAGCATGTTAATGGTGACCAGATGCTCGCCCCACAGCCAATTGTCATCCAAGTGAGGGTCAATAGCAGATCCTCTGTCGGGATCATAGTCTAGGTTGCACTGCTCGACTGGTTTGAAGGAGGCCAACTGAGGTACCTTTGACATCCTGTCCACCAGGTGGCGACTGATCGCAGGCAGGCCAGTGAAATCTCCCACACGGACACGCCGCTTCTTGAAGTTCACCTTTGGCCCAAAGTCCTTTGGAGATATATATACTGTTATTTAGATGTTATTACAATAGTACTGATTTATATAACCTCACATTAATTAAGAAACTACACAGAATGTGTTTTTACATTTTCAACTTTCTTTAGTGTGTAATGTTGCTGTTTGAGCATGAAAAAGGTCTGCAAAGTTACAAAACACAAAGTCACTCCAAATGGAGTTATTCTCTAATATCTCTATATCAGTGCGCTCTGTTAATGAACTCACAACAACACCTCGATTGTAGTCTTCAGTTTTCTACAGGAAACGAACATGCCACAATATTCCTCATTTAAATAATTCCCACCCAAGGCAATTGCAAAAGAAGGGGGCGAGGCCTGGTTGAGTTGCATCAGTAGTATGTTGTCATAATGTCCAATGTCATAATGTTAAATCTAACGCAGTTATGATAAGGGGTGTGGCATTTCCGAAACATGCTCCAAGTGGTTGACCAATCACAACACACCGGTCCAGCCGACCAATCAGAGCACATTGTACTTTTTGGAAGGAGGGGCTTCATAAGGGCTTTTCACACTGTGCTTAACCCCAGGTAAACGTCATTCTAAACATCGCTTTTAATGCCCGGAATGTTTCACATTTGTAATTTAGATGCAGGGTTAGCACCACTTTTTACCCAGGGTTATGAAACCCTGCTCTGGAGCAGAGTTAGTGCCACTTTTGCGGTGTTAAAGGTTAGTTCACCCAAAAATGAAAATAATGTCATTTATTACTCACCTTCATGCCGTTCCACACCCGTAAAACCTTTGTTAATCTTCGAAACACAAAATTAAGATATTTTTGTTGAAATCTGATGGCTCAGTGAGGCCTTCATAGGGAGCAATGACATTTCCTCTCACAAGATCCATAAAGGTACTAAAAACAGTTCATGTGAGTACAGTGGTTCAATATTAATATTATAAAGCGATGAGAATATTTTTGGTGTGCCAAAAAAAAAAAAAAAAAACCGACTTATTTAGTGATGGCCGATTTCAAAACAATGCTTCAGGAAGCTTCGGAGCATTGTGAATCAGCTGTTCGGAGCGCCAAAGTCACGTGATTTCAGCAGTTTGGCGGTTTGACACAGAATCCAATCATAATTCAATACGCTGATATGTGCACCAAATATATTCTCGTCGCTTTATAATATTAATATTGAACCACTGTACTCACATGAACTGATTTAAATATGTTTTTAGTACCTTTATGGATCTTGAGAGAGGAAATGTCATTGCTCCCTATGAAGGCCTCACTGAGCCATTGGATTTCAACTAAAATATCTTAATTTGTGTTCCGAAGATTAAAGAAGGTTTTACGGGTGTGGAACGGCATGAGGGTGAGTAATAAACATTATTACTGACATTATTTTCATTTTTTGGGAGAACTAACCCTTTAATAACACTAATGTATAATTAATTCAAGTGCTAACATTGTACAGTGTGAAACAGAGCGGTGTTACAATGTTAAAACTAGATGATTAGCAACCAACAAATCAATCAAGTGCCTCCTATTAACATGCTTTGGACAGTGTGATGGAATTTTTAAACTAATTAATTATGAACTAACATTTCTTTTCTCCTACAGGCCTAACAAGCTAACTTGAAAATAGAGAAATACTCACTAGCACTGTGTGTTGTAACAAGTGGAAAATTTTGCTGTGCTGGTTAGACAGCATCCTTCTAGATATAAAAAGTCTATAAAAATTGTTTTGACATATTGAGTAATCAGTGATATATTAACCCGGTGATTTTTGATGATTCTGTGATTCAGTTGTTCTAATCTAAATTTACTCTGCCAGTAAGCGTGGCAGAGGAACTATGTTGTTTTTCTCAAATCTCAAGCAATCATATTAAGACTGATGTATGAGTAATAGATCATGTTATACTGACTGTGTGATTTACCTGAAATCCTATAAAACTCCCCGGCCGTGATCTGATGAATAAAGCCTTCAAGGACAACAACTGAAGTCTCTGTTTTTGTGCAGCGCTGCAACTTAGATACTTGAAATCTATTTCCCTGGTTCAGTGTCAAAAGGGTCAAGATGTTGACTGACTTGAGGCCAGTTGTCAACTTGTAGACGCAGAGCTAGAGTATAATTGATTGAGATGCTCAGGTGTCGATTGGGAGACACCCCAGGTAAACTTAAGTCAGGCGAGTAGGGGAAAATCTACCACAACAGTCACAGAAACACAGTGTGTTGTATAAACAGTAGTTTCAGCGTTTGAGGGGAAAAATGTCAAACGGCGGCAGAAAACGCGAAAACTGCACTGAAGAAGATTGTTTCATTCTTACTTTTATAGTCTGAAAAGTGTATTCAAGATTAACTTCATAGTGCAATCAGTCAGCAAATTCTGCAATATAACATGTGTAATGCTAAAGCCTGTATGTAAACATATCAAGTACCGCGTTCATCAAATCAGTGACACTGACACCGCAAATATGCAAATAAAGACGTCCACAGAGGGTTTAGGAATGTACAGTGTAAACCTTAGTCTATAAATATCCAGGATTAATTGTTAACCTGGGTAAAGTATAAGCAGTGTGAAACGTGAAGCAAGAAAACCCAGGATTCCGTTTACCAGGGGTTTACAATGACCCCGAGTTAATTATTTTAAAGTCACCCTGAAATCAAAATTTAAGTTTTTTAGCTTTTAGTATGAATATGTTAGCCTTAAAGGAACACTCCACTTTTTTTGAAAATAGGCTCATTTTCCAACTCTCCTAGAGTTAAACAGTTGAGTTTTACCATTTTTGAATCCATTCAGCCGATCTCCGGGTCTGGCGGTACCACTTTTAGCATAGCTTAGCATAGTTCATTGAATCTGATTTGACCGTTAGCATCTCACTAACATTCATTTTCCGTCAGTCTTAGCACACGATGTAACTACAGAAGAGTCAAGTTTTAAATAGGAAAAATATCAAAACTCTTTGGTAATTTTTGAACGAGATGCTAACGGTCTAATCAGATTCAATGAACTATGCTAAGCTATGCTAAAAGTGGTACCGCCAGACCCGGAGATCGGCTGAATGGATTCAAAAATGGTAAAACTCAACTGTTTAACTCTAGGGGAGTTGGAAAATGAGCCTATTTTCAATAAAAAAAGTGGAGTGTTCCTTTAATGTATTTAATGAATAAGCTGGTGTGTTTCAAAACAATGACAAAATTCGCATTTAGGAGATATAAGCATTCAAATCTTACAGTCTCTCACTTCCACTAAAATGGATCACGGATTTTCATGACATCACATCACAATTCACTTTCTTGTCAAATCTTCAAGTCCAATCAAATGCTCTCTACAATCTGAAGTCCCGCCCCCTCCTACACTCTTACAGACGCTGAAGCCTCAGCTGAAATCGGTCATTTGTTCACACATTTACTAGTTTCTACATGGTGAACGGCACATAGTGCACTATATAGAGAATAGGGAACGATTCAGACGGTGTAAATATGCTTTCCTTTGATGCAAATGAAGTCCGTTTTCATGTCAGTGTCACGTGAACTGCCGAAATGCAAGCACAGTCTGCTCCCGTCCAGAGACATGAGAGCACAGAGCTGATCATATGCACGAGTCGGCACAGAGCACAAAAGATATCGGACCCATTGAATGCTGTATATAAGCAATATAAAGGACATTATGAGTTGTCAGAACGGAAACGGTTAGAGATTAGAAGGAAACAGAGGTTTTACGGAGTCTAAAGGCTCTGGCAAGCTGTAACATAAACAAAACGCTATTGGCTATTTAAAAAAAGGGGCGGGGCTGTTCGATATATTGCCCTGTCTTCCTGTTTCAGTTGAAATTACGCCAACACACTGAATAATGCTGCTCGTTCTAACACTCTTCAGTGGGCTTTTAAGTGTGGAAAGCCCTGTAGAGAGCATTACTGACAGACTGGGAAGAGAGGTGCTGCAACAATGTCAAATATGTGAAAAATAATGTTTTTGAGCAAAAACAAAAATCAACGTTTTGTAAAAGGGCATAATAGGTCCTATTTAAATTCATGTCACACACCAGCACTGTTGTTGTAATCTGCACACATCCTCAGATTATTTAGTCTAGTTATGACAATTAAATTATACAATTCTTCGTTATACATTTATGATTATTTTAACCTTAAATCATAAATGTTCTTATATACAATGTCTACAACCTACAGATTGTGCTTTTGATGAACAAAAAGTGAAAGGCATTTATTTCGTAGTACACCATCTCAGGTTTATTCACCTGTTTCCGTCGACCTGACTGAGATTCTCTCCAGACGTCCTGATCCATTCTGGCTATCAACTCTCTCTCTTCATCTTCTGACACAAAATTCTCCCACAAAAATATTCCAGGAAACACAAAGGACTGTCGAGCACCACTCTCATCCTCTCGGACTGCGGTCTTTGACACTGGATCATAGGTGAAATCATAATGTATCTGCAATAAAATATATATACACTACAGTTCAAAAGTTTGGGAGAAGTACAATTTATTTTTGAAAGGAATCAATACTTTTATTTAGCAAGGATGCAATAAATTGTTCAAAAAGTGACAGTAAAGATGTTACAAAAGGTTTTTATTCCAAATAAATGCTGTTTTGGATTTTCTATTTAGTAAAGAATAGTGAAAAAAATAATTAAACAGGACAACTGTTTTCAACGTGGACTGAAATGTTTCTTGAGAAGCAAATTAAATCATTTCTAAAGGATCATGTGACACTGAAAACTGGAGTAATGATGCTGAAAATTCAGCTTTGACTTTAAAAGAACAAAATTATATTACAATATATATTTAAATGGTAATAGTTCACAATATTACTGTATTTTACAATAAATTCAGAGGCTTGGTGAGCATAAGAGACTTTTGTTCACACAAATCTTATTGAAACCAAACCTTTGATCGGTAGTTTGTAAAGCTAGTAGCGCAGTTTTGAGAGTCAGGGCAGAAAAAATGCTGTTTGAACTTTATTAAATGGAGGATCCTGTTTAACTTTGATTGTAAATGAGTACAACTTCGGCTCATTTGTGCGCAAAATACAGGCGCCAGGACAATCGCTTTTGAAGGTAGTGTTGTTGACTCACCAGGTCATTCTTCTGCAGTAAATGTTGTTTAGTCTCCTGTGCCTCGCACCTCAGACATGTTCTTATTCCTTTACAACCACAATTAATACTCTGAATTTGTCCGGCAGCCATCAAGCCACATTTGTGCTTCACTTTATTGTGTCCCCTTAAACATATGAAGGCCTATCAGTTCCCACCTCGAAAAGCAACACGTATTACAAACCCATGAAACAATACGACAATATTGAAGGTGCCCTAGAACTTTTAAAAAAAAAGATGTAATATAAGTCTAAAGTGTCCCCTGAATGTGTCTGTGAAGTTTCAGCTCAAAATACCCCATAGATTTTTTTAATTCATTTTTTTTAACTGCCTATTTTGGGGCATCATAAACGAGTCGATTCAGGGCTACTGGCCCTTTAATTCTCCTGCTCCACGCCCACGGAGCTCGCGCTTGCCTTGAACAGTGCATAAAGTTCACACAGCTAATATAACCCTCAAAATGGATCTTTACAAAGTGTTCGTCATGCATGCGGCGGATTATGCAAGTATTGTATACTGTTATATTGTTTACATTTGATTTTGAATGAATTTGAGGCTGTGCTCCATGGCTAACGGCTAATGCTACACTGTTGGAGAGATTTATAAAGAATGAAGTGTTTAATAATGAAAATAGTGACGGCTCTTGTCTCCGTGAATACAGTAAGAAACAATGGTAACTTTAACCACATTTAACAGTACATTAGCAACATGCTAACAAAACATTTAGAAAGACAATTTACTAATATCACTAAATATATCATCGTATCATGGATCATGTCAGTTATTATTGCTCCATCTGCCATTTTTCGCTGTTGTTCTTGTTTGCTTACCTAGTCTGATGATTCAGCTGTGCAGATCCAGACGTTACTGGCTGCCCTTGTCTGATGCCTTTCAGAATGTTGGGAACATGGGCTGGCGTATGCAAATATTGGGGGCGTGCTTATTAATGAGCCCGACTGTAACAGTCAGTGTTATGTTGAGATTCGCCTGTTTTTCAGAGGACTTTTAAACAAATGAGATTTATATAAGAAGGAGGAAACAATGGTGTTTGAGACTCACTGTATGTCATTTCCATGTACTGAACTCTTGTTATTTGACTATGCTAAGATAAATTCAATTTTTCATTTGAGGGCACCTTTAAGACTAAATCACATATCAATGTTTTTCATAAAAAAGTCAATTTATTAATAACAAAAAAATAAAGTACATAACAAATAAGTGGGATGCTAAAGAGGAAATTATTTTCTTGTACATACACTTGATGTGCAATGAAATATTTTGCAAAGAATGTTCCAGATTTGCTTCATTATACAAGCATGCTTTGTTAGAAGAACAATAATAGAATAGGAACTTCAAAGATCTTTAACAGCCTCAATGTTGTTAGAGGCTGTTAAAGATCTCATTATTTCTTCTGAGAGCTCGTCAGCTGTCATATTCTAAGAAAATAAATAAATGGGACATTGTTGCCCATTACAGTGACGGTTCGTTGTGAATAAGCTGTTGTTTTCCAGTGGAGTGTGATGGTTCTTCATTCTATTCCCTCCTGCTTGTCTTTGATGGCAACCTAAAACAAAAAAAGGTCACTTAGTAAACAAGACTGATATAAGCAGTACTGCAAAATCAAATCACATCAGCCCTCACTGGCCAGAGGAGAAATGGACCCCTGACTGAGCCTGCTTTCTCCCAAGTCATTTCAGTCAGCCATACATGACATTTCTTTATTTTAAAGGGTTAGTTCACCCAAAAAATTAAAATAATGTCATGTATTGCTCACCCTCATGCCGTTCCACACCCGTAAGACCTTCATTCATCTTCGGAACACAAATTGAGATATTTTTGTTGAAATACGATGGCTCAGTGAGGCATAGCCAGCAATGACATTTCCTCTCTCAAGATCCATTAATGTACTAAAAACATATTTAAATCAGTTCATGTGAGTACAGTGGTTCAATAATAATATTATAAAGCGACGAGAATATTTTTGGTGTGCCAAAAATAAAACAAAATAACGACTTATATAGTGATGGCCGATTTCAAAACAATGCTTCAGGAAGATGAATCAGCGTGTGGAATCAGCGGTTTGGAGCACCAAAGTCATGTGATTTCAGCAGTTTGACACGCAATCCGAATCATGATTCAACACAAAAGATTCATAACGCTCTGAAGCAGTGTTTTGAAATTAGCTATCACTATATAAGTCGTTATTTTGTTGTTTTTGGTGCACCAAAAATATTCTCGTCGCTTTATAATGTAATTAATTTAAATGTCATTGATCCCTATGCAGGCCTCACCGAGCCATCAGATTTCAACTAAAATATCCTAATGTGTTCTGAAGATTAATGAAGGTCTTACGGGTGTGGAACGACATGAGGGCGAGCAATAAATGACATTATTTTCATTTTTGGGTGAACTAACCCTTTAATATAAATGTACGATTAATTTAGATAAAGAAATGACAGTAACATGTGACTGTGTTCAGAGTGAATGTGTGTGTTCCTGCAGAACATTCCTCTCATCAGTTAACACTGAGTTTGTATTTTTCTTTATTATCTTTAATATTATCTTCATTTTATAATGCAGGGATTTAAACTGTGCTTTTGCTTTAAAGCTCTTTTTCATATAGCATAGATATTCACTATATATATTCATAGCATATAGTATATATCATAGCATTCAGTTGGCACGTTTGTTTGAAGGACAGCACTGAGCAGGATGTGGAACAGTGTGTTTTAGCAATAAAATCCAATTTTATCCGTTTAATCGAAGTTGTTAGTTGCAGCCCTACTCGACTCACTGAATTCAAACAGACTGCGATGAATGAAGCACATACCCTGAATCGCTCCTCCAGCAGGGACAGCTCACTGATCAGATCAGTTATGGCATTAGTGAAGGCTTCCTGGGGACTGTAGTCTGGTGTCGTCTGAACACGGATCACAATCTTGTGTTCTAGAGGATGAGGGACCTTATATCCAGCAAACAGCACCTGAGGGTCCTTCAGCAGTTGCCTTATGGAAACATGTTGATTACACAAACCAGCATTAATCACAACAAGTCAAATATGTACAGCCATCGAAGACTTACGAGCGAATGATGTTCCCCAGCGTGTGATCCTCTTTATTCAGTGTGAACAGACAGGCATTCGGCACCTTGGTGTCTTTAACTATTGTGATCCTGTAAAAGGAAGTTAAACAGGATTATTAGGCAATTACTTATCTTTACAAACAGTACTGTGGCAGTACCATGATGGTAATAATTGTGATACTTTTGATAAATACAATAGTACTGACTGAGTAATTACCATACACATGTACCATGTTATTCTGATGAATGTCCAAAAACTTTGATATACATATATTTACAGATGGACTTACTATCTGTCGTTCATTAAGAGTCAAAAAATTACTATTTATTAAAAAAATAATAATAATAATAAATAGTAAATTTTATTTCATTTAGTTATATTTAAAATGTATTATGTGGTAACACACATTTTGAAAAAAAATACAAGAAATCTTATTCATGAACAGTATTAGTTCCAGTTTATATTTTATATAAATTTGCCTTGTATGGCACATTAAAAGTGGAATATGTCTACTTAAAAATCTATTTTTTTTTTTTTTTTTAGAGATGGACTTACTATCTGTCGTTAGCCAACAAGCTAAGCACTTTTCAAGCTTCCTCTTGTATTCCAGCTGACTGTTTATGTAATTATAGGCAGCTATCAGTTAGTATCACTTAATAGTAAAGATTTATTTGCACTGCACTTACTTCTTTTCTCCCTCAAACAGCAAAAATGACTCGAATGCTGGTGGCGCGTTCATCCTGTTTGAAAACCAGCAGCGATCCTGCTGCTAATGGACGCACGCTGTACTACGCATGCGCATTACATGACGCTAAAACGCGCAGTGTTGGTAAAGACCACTGGAGGGCAGTGATGAGTCGTAGGATACTTACGGTAAATAAAGTTGAACAGTAACAAACGTGTCAACCTTACTTTTATTATACATCTCTTACTTATTTAATGTTTTAAGATTCTTTCTTCATAAATTGAAATGGCTGGAAAATAAACCTAATTTTGACTTATTTCTCATCATACAATGTTATTATAAAATGGTAGAACTAACAGCAAAACAAAAAGATTTGTTGAAATAAAATTTTAGATAAATTAACATACCAATGTTTTAAACCCCTTAATTATATATTTTGTTTGTTTGTTTTCTGTGGTTTTTCCACTTACTTTTTACACATTTCTTTGTACTTTTTATATTTTCAAGTTAAACATACATGTTTTAATAAAAGAAATCTTCATATATATATATATATATATATATATATATATATATATATATATATATATATATATATATATATATATATATATAGGTTCATATAAAATTCTAATTTTATGTGTGTATGTGTGTGTGTATAGGCTATTTTATTATTTATGAGCCAAGCAGGAAATAATTATATGTAAATCACAAATAAGTAAATTAACATCCAAATATAAGCATGAAAATAAATAAGCATAAATGCATAAATGTAAATCTGAATAGTTACGCCTATAAGTCTGAATATATAAATGTAAATCTGAATATATAGTTAGCCTATAAGCAGAGATGGGCAGTATTTTAATTAAATGTAATTCAAATGTGTATTCAATTACTTTTTGAGTAGTTTTTTTAATTAAGCCTATATTTCGTTGGACAAAAAAACAATAATCAGATGTAATTTGTAATTAAATACTTTGAGAGATTGTATTTTGATTTAAAATAATGGGCTATTTAATTAAATATGCCATTTTAATCTCAAATAATACAAGAACTTTCATCACCAGGTTTAAAAGGACTAGCTTATCACAGTTTCTGTCTAGACGCAAGTAAATCACGTGACATCCTGCTGGATCCTCTTTGTGAACTGGAAAAAAAACAAGGAAAGAAGCTGCTTTGGTGCTCAGTGCAAACTGCCTTAAAGTACAGTGGCAAGAAAAAGTATGTGAACCACTTGCAGAATCTGTGAAAATGTGAATAATTTTAATAAAGTAAGAGGGATCATTCAAAATACATGTTATTTTTTGTTTAGTACTGTCCTGAGTAAGATATTTTACATAAAAGATGTTTGCATTTAGTTCACAAAACAAGACAATAGCTGAATTTATTAAAATAACCCCATTAATAAGTTTGTGAACCATTGGTTCTCAATACTGTGTGTGGTCACCTGATGATCCACGATTGTTTTTATGTTTTGTGATGGTTGTTCATGAGTCTCTTGTTTTTCCTGAGCAGTTAAACTGAGCTCTGTTCTTCAGAAAAATCCTCCAGCTCCTGCAGATTCATCAGTTTTCCAGCATTTTTTGCATATTTGAACCCTTAGCAGTGACTGAATGATTTTGAGATCCGTCTTTTCACACTGAGGACAACTGACTCAAACACAACTATTAAAAAAGGTTCAAACATTCACTGATGCTCCAGAAGGAAACACGATGCATTAATAGATGGGGGGTGAAAACTTTTGGAATTTGAAGATCAAGGTAAATTGTACTTATTTTTTTTCTGGGAAACATGCAAGTTTCTTCTGTTGCAACATCTCTTCTCTCCTTTGATGACGTGTTTACTGGTTTGAGGGCAGGACAACCTGTCACTCACATGAGATCGACCAATAGCAAATCACAACCGTCCAATCAACTTGAATTGCTTCACACCAACCTTAATGTTTTTGACATGTTAAAGGTGCTCTAAGTGATCCTGGGTGGATGTAACTTCCTGTTGACGTTCAAAGTGTTGTCAAACAAAACAGAGGCTAGCTAGACCCTCCCTCCTCCTCCTCCTCCTCCCCCTCCCCTACGTGCTTCCTGAAACAGTCATGAACGCGCATTTAAATTCATTCTTTCTCTCATTGGCTGGAGCGTGTTGATTCGTGGTCCAGGCTGCACCAGTTTGTTTTTATTGCCGTTTTTGGAGCTTGTGGCGACTACAGAGACCGCGTTTTTTTACAGTGTGTTCAGGGGACAGGCAGCTAGCGGATAGTGAGGAGATGTTTGCTGTATGTGACAAAAAAATGTTTTGGCCTAAAAACGTGTGACATCACTTAGAGCATCTTTAAAAGGCACAATATGTACTTTTTAGAGGTCGCCTATTAAAAACAAAGGCGTAGCTGAGATTGAGCGGAATCATGGAAGTTGTCATCTTCACCTCACTGAAAGTGGAAAGAATCCTACCAGGGACTTGGGTAGAAATCATATTCATGGATGAGATTATTAACATTACTGTAGCATGAAGCAGAGCAGGACTGAGTGTTGTACGAGCTGTCGTGGGAAGCTAAAAAATGTGGGTGGGTCCTCCCCCCAAATTTTTTTACTGGAGTAGATGCAATTATATATCTATAGGCCTATACCGGTCAAAAGTTAAGCAACACAACTGTTTTCAACATTGATAATAAGTGAGTATCAAATCAGAATATTAGAATGATTTCTGAAGGGTCATGTGACACTGAAGATTGGAGTAATGATGCTGAAAATTCAGCTTTGCATCAAAGAAATAAATTATATTTTAAAGTATATTAAAATAGAAAACCATAATTTTAAATTGTAATAGCCTAATATTTCACAATATTACAGTTTTTTCTGTGTTTATTATGAAATAAATGCAGCCTTAATGAGCATAAGAGACTTCGTTCAAAAACATTAAAAATAGTAATATTTCCAAACTTTTGACCGGTAGTGTATAAATATTTTATAGATAGATAAAATGAAATCAATCAGTAGTTATTGATATTTTGAATAGAATAAGGAGACACAAACCTTTACATTCAATCACGTTTTTGCTCCCTTTTTTTTTCTTTTTTTCACACAGTGTATACACAAACGTTTAGTCCAAAAGCATGCACAAATAGAGCACGTTTACCTTTGAGGGGCTGTACGCGGGGTTTCATAATTACCGAGGTCACAAAACGTAGTTTGCTTGGGGGGTTCGGGGACATGCTCCCCCGAGAAAATTTAGATTTCCCTGGTGTATGTATGTGCATTTTAAGACATTTTAAGGCCAACAGATTGGATAACAATATTTTTAAAACCATAGATAGATAGATAGATTTCCCCAATATTTCAAATCTATTGTCACCATGTGAAAATTGTCAGAAAAGCAAACTGTATCTTCCGCACAAGATGTCAGGAGAAGCGAAACTGAATATACTGGCGCATGGGAAATACTATGAACATGCTGAAAAAGGGGAAAAACCAGAATGGCCAAACTTTTTTATAGTCTAAGCTATAACAAATAATAATAAAAAACAGTAATGTCGTTTCTACGACTACTTCATTTCCTCAACCCTTCTTAATCAGCTTACGTGTCTGTAATTTCAGTAAAATAAGGGAATTTATTAGTTGTGGGAAAAAATTATTAATTTGTGGCCATGATCTATCTTACCGTGTGAAAATGTAGGTTCAAAATATATTATAATAAAACACATAATATATTAAAGCATCTTTGGTGTTTCCATGGTTTCTAATAAAACCGGAAATCGAGGGTGACGCAGGTATGATGCCAACGATAGGCAACTCACGGACACGGTCTGTGTCCTGGTTAACATTGCTTATTTCTTTAAATTTAAACTTTCTTGGAAACATTTGGGATAATGTAAGTACACAAGGCCACAAAATATATAACATTGTTCTAGTGGATTTTAGATATTTTAATGTAATTGTGCCTTTAAGAGCAATAAAGAAATGCCCGAATGAAAAAACTAACTGTCGGATGTGCTTGATCTTAAAAGAGTAAGTTAATTATGAAGCAGCACAAGCAGACAAAATGACTCATGCTAACTGACACACACCAAACACTGCCACAGACACAATGCAATCTCTTATTCAGTTCTCCTTAGTGGCTTATTGTGCTTGAACTTTCAAATACCAACAAGGTTATGTCAAAACGCCTGTCTTGGCTAGTATTCAAGCAAACACAGTTGGTTATGTCTTAAGTGAACATGACAGCTGAGAAAGAAAAACCGTGTGTAACAGTAGCCTATATTGGATGGATCCATGCAGCTCTTAAAGTGACAGCAGCCTAATAAACTCACTGCTGTCTGTGTCCTTAATTTTAATCAAATAACAAAAGAAAAAAGAGAATCAATGGAACGTCACGGCAGTGACAAGCCAGAGGGCCAATCGTTTACGCGATTGGCTGATGTTTTTAAGGCCCTACCTCGTGCACAGATGATGTATATTAATATTATTCCTTTCAGTGCACCTAATAAATAGTCTTTTATCAGTTAGTAAAGACAGTTTCAAGTAATATTGCAAAAATGTATAAAACAAAACATCTTCTTTAGCACCTTTAAAGAGATCAACCTGGAAAACGTAAAGGGTTAGTTCACCCAAAAATGAAAATTCTGTCATTAATTACTCACCCTCATGTCATTCTACACCCGTAAGACATTCATCTTTGGAACACAAAGTAAGATATTTTTGATAAAATCCGATGACTCAATGAGGCCTGCGTTGCCAGCAATATAATTAATGCTTTCAGATGCCCAGAAAGCTACTAAAGACATATTTAAAACAGTTCATGTGACTACAGTGGTTCAACCTTAATGATATGAAGCGACGAGAATACTTTTTGTGTGCCAAAAAAACAAAATAACGACTTTATTCAACAATATCTAGTGATTGGCGATTTCAAAACACTGATTCATGAAGCTTTACAAATCTTTTGTTTCTAATCAGTGGTTCGGAGTGCGTCATACTGCCAAAGTCACGTGATTTCAGTAAACGAAGCTTCATTACAACATAAGTTTATCGAAATTTCAATTGTTCACCACTGGGGGGCATGACTGGCTGTTTGATATGCCCTCTAAACCACTGATTCGAAACAAAAGATTCGTAAAGCTTTGAAGCTTCATGAAGCGTTTTTTTTAAATCGCCCATCGCTAAAATATTAAAAAAAAAAGAAAGAAAAAGAAAAGTCCTTTTTTTTTCAGGATACTCTCTTTTAAAGATAATTTTGTAAAATCCACTAAAATTAGCATTAGAGAAAAATTATTGGAAAGTGTTTAAACTGTTTTTCATGCTCGTTCAGTGAACCATTAACAATTATTGCACACACACCTGTGGAACAAGCCTTAAGACTCTAACAGTTTACAGTTTAAAGGCGTAACAGGCAATTAAGTTCCAGTTCCAATAACTAAGGACATTAAAGAGACTTTTGTACCTACTGAAAAACACCAGGAGAAAGATGCAGGGTCCCTGATCACCTGTGTGAACATGCCATAGTCCTGCTGCAGGAGGAATGAGGACTGCAGATGTGAACAGAGCAATAAAGTGCAATGTCTGTAATGTAAGTCGACTGAGAGACAGGAAGGACAGCTGATCGTCCTTGCAGTGCCAAACCACCTGTAATGTGTGTGTGTCCCTCCAGACGTGTTTGAGAACTTGCAAGTGTAGAAGAGTGGAGCAACATCTCACAGCGAGAGCTGGCAAATCTGGTGCCATGAAGATGAGATGCGCTGTAGATGTTAAAGCAGATGCTGGACACTGACTGCTACATTTGATATTGACCCTCCGTTTGTTCAGAGACTCATTATTCCATTTCTCTTCATCAAATGTCTGTGAAAAGTTATGTCTTAGTTATTGAATCTCTTTACACATTTACAGTTTACACATAAAAAATTTCCTGGACAAAAAAGCGTGCACACACACACACACACACACACACACACACACACACACACACACACACATAATGTATACGTATATGCAATAGAGAAAGTTTGAACCTATTGTTCAGCCATGAAAGACACCCTTGTTCCAACTTGTCCTTATGACCTGAACTTCAAAACACACGAGTCTACTCACAACATCTGAGTCATACATTTTACAACTTGTTTCACCATGGTGAGTAAAATCTAAACTTTGATTTGGCAATTCAGAAACCTTTAGGAAATGAGATGACAGACAGCTTTCTTGGATTTTTGTCATTAAAGCACAATAAATAGATCTCGCTGAAAACAGCTCTTAGACGTTAGTCATTCTTCATAAGAACACATGAAAAGTAGCGATGTAAGCAGTGACAGTAGTTCACTGCTACAGTAGTTGTTTAATGAAAGCTAACTGGCCACATTAACTGCCCACAGAGGACACTGTGTAGATGCAAGAAGATTGAGGAGCTGCCATAAAGTTGTTTTTATCTGATTTCAATCTTATTTTCTTATTTGTATTTTTAAAATTGGTGTGAAAAAATTTATTTAAAAGTGACGTCATAAATCTCATGCAGATGAGTTATCGGACACACTGAGTCAAATGGAAAAGACATCAGCAACAAGAAGCAAAAGATGTGTGTTTACATTCGGGAGTATGTCCTGTGTGGGTGAAGAAAGGAAATGAAGAAGTCTCTCAGACCACTAGTCTTTCACAAGTTTCTTCACTTCTTCCACATTTGATGTGACTTTAATAATGACTCAGAGCTAAATGTTTACTTTTTTTATCTTGTTAATGTGGTAACACACTTTTTGAAAAATGTCACTATTTTTAGCAAGATTTAGGAATCTTATTCATGAAAAGCATTTAAAGTTAAAGGGTAAGTTCACCAAAAAAGGAAAATTCTGTCATTTATTACTCACCCTCATGACGTTCCACACCTGTAAGACCTTCGTTAATCTTCGGAACACAAATTAAGATATTTTAGTTGAAATCCGATGGCTCCGTGAGGCCTCCATAGCCAGCAATGTCACTTCCTCTCTCAAGATCCAAAAAGGTACTAAAAAGATATTGTGTTTAGAAAATGTTACTATATTATAAATGTAATTTTAATTTTTGCTTAATTTCACAAACATAAATGTAAGTACAGTAAAACCCATCCTCTGTTTTTGGTTCTTGAAAAAGAAATGCAAATATATATCAAGACTATTCTTCATTCACATAATAATAGAAAGCAATTAAAACAGTTTCTGTCAGTGGGTCCTTTAATATATTTATATCATTTTATAGCGTCCCCCCTGGCTATCTGTTTACTGTATATATTACTATATATATTGTATTCTTGACTGTACATTGACTTTGTTCTGTTTGAAGTTCTAAAAAAAGTGCTAAAAACATATGTAAATCGGTTCATGTGAGTACAGTGGTTCAATATTAATATTATAAAGCGACCAGAATATTTTTGGAGCGCCAAAAATAACAAAATAATGACTTATTTAGTGATGGCCGATTTCAAAACAATGCTTCGTGAAGCTTCAGAGCACAGATGAATCAGTGTGTCGAGTCTGCTGTTCGGAGCGCCAAAGTCACGTGATTTCAGCCGTTGGCAGTTTGACACGCGATCTGAATCATGATTCGACACACTGATTCATTTGTGCTCCGATGTTTCATGAAGCTGTGTTTTGAAATCGGCCATCACTAAGTAAGTCGTAATTTTGTTATTTTTGGCGCTTCAAAAATATTCTCGTCTCTTTATAATATTAATATTGAACCACTGTACTCACATGAACCGATTTAAATATGTTGTTAGTAAGTTACCTTTATGGATCTTGAGAGAGGAAGTGTCATTGCTTCCTATGGAGGCCTCACGGAGCCATCGGACTTCAACTAATATTTGTGTTCCGAAGATGAACGAAGGTCTTACGGGCGTGAAACGACATGAGGGTAAGTAATAAATGACAGAATTTTCATTTTTGGATGAACTAACCCTTTAATATTTTATATAAACTATATTTATATGGCACATCAAAAACTGAACATGTCTACTTGAAATTGCTATTTTTTAAATTATTATTATTACAAACTTGAATTATAATATGGTCCTGGCATTGTTTATTTTTTATTTTATAATATTAAACTATAATAATAACTACAGTGACAAATTGATATGTAGCTAGTTTTTTGATGCCAGTGACCCCCAAATATGATGATCACCTTGTGAGGGACCCTCTTCCAAAAATATAAATGCAACATAATTTTGTGAATAAAGATCCATTTACGCTGTGTTACAAAAAATGACATTTTAAAGAAAACCTGTTGGTAACAAACTGCTTTTATATGGTTACTGCAGGCAAAGCCAATAATTGTGTGTGTGTGTGTGTGTGTGTGTATTTAGGGTCAACCTCAAAGATATTATATATCATTTTAACCTGTTCATTTTTGTGGCAGTTAATATCTGAGGTGTCATTTAAATCCTAAATTGCAAACATTTTGCATTCTTAAAGACTCTACATGTAAAGTGGGGAGGTTTGTGGTTAAGTCTTTCATCACGTATCTTTCAAAATCCCCATGTAAAAACCTCTAGCTTGAGAAATGCTGTCACTGCATAGGAAAATAAATGTGAAAATGATTATGAAGCTTTTATAAAATGTCTTCGGAATAAGTATGTATTATTTCATCAACATAAGAGTCATGTCTGTTTCCAGCTACTTAATAATATCTGACAGTAAAGACATTATTATGATAATGAAAAAGAGGAACAAGCCATAAAAGGCACTGACCACTTGAAAAAGATTTTGTTTTTACAACTGCTTCCTTCTCATTTTCGGTAAATAAGGACCTCTAGACATCGATGTGAACGTGAGGAACTGATCATCCATAATGTCTGCATTAACCGTAAGCCAACAATGACATAAACTATGAAGGACTGTAAATATTGTTGAAGTAAATAGTGTTGAAATATACACATCTATGTTTAATATTAATACCTGTGTTGGGGGTAACGCATTACAAGTAACACAAGTTACATAATCAGATTACTTTTTCAAGTACATCTAGTTTCATCTAGTAAAGTGACAGATATTTTTAAATTTACAACAAAATATTTAGTTACTTTTTCAAATAAGTAATCCAAGTTACTTATTTTTCGGAATTATTGACCGACACCTCTTTTGTCCCCATAATTGGTGTGTGTGCTGGAAGGATTATTTCACTTTTTCACATTTGCTAAAAATAGAATAGAATTTTTATTATTATTATTATTTAAAAACAAACAAACAAACAAGCAAACTCATCCCCAGCAAGGAAAAGTAACGCAAAAGTAATGTAATTACCTTCTATAAAAGTAACTAGTGCTGTGTTCGAAATCGCCCCATTGAGCGTGCTGTTTAACATTTTAGCAAACTGGCAGCCCCAGTAGTAAGATGAAAAGATTTATCTTGAACTCGTCATGGAAACTTGCACGCATAAACCATAATTAAAGGTCCCCTAGAACTTTTAAAAAAAAAGATGTAATATAAGTCTAAAGGCCTTTGCACACTGAGTCCGAAATTTTCGCATGCGTTTTTTCGTATTCGCAATCCTAAAAATTCGTCACGCACCGAGACCTTGCACACTGAGTCCGATGCGTAATAATGAATGCGTTGCGAAAAAATCGCAAAACAAATCGCAAAACAATACAAAATGAAGTCTTCAAGCAGTGAGCACGATTAGTTGTCTCCTAGAGAAAAAGAAAGAGAAAATATTGGGTCTATTCAATCCCGAGATTGCATAGAGAGAAAGGAGAATTCACCTCATCAAGGAGCTGCGGGATTATCCGAGCGTTTCAAAGTTTACTTCAGAATGTCAGTGGCTCTGTTTGATGCTTTACTACTGGCACAATCTGTCTTTATATTCGGTCTCTTTGTATTCCTCACGTTGTTAGTCATTCAGTGCTGCTGTTTTGTGCTGTAGACGACGTGGATCAACTTGTCAGATGGCATTCTGGATTTTTGCATTCGCGTACGGTGGCTCTGAATTGTCAAAACATCTCTTAAAATGCGTGCCACGTATGCGAAAAACGCAGAAAATCGAACCTGATCCGAATATTTTTTTGACGGACGAAAGTTTCGGAGGCAGTGTGCAAATGCGATTGACATAACGTGAGGTCGAATTTATTTTTTAACGTGCGAAAGTTTCGCATGCGAATTTCGGACTCAGTGTGCAATGACCTTAAGGTGTCCCCTGAATGTGTCTGTGAAGTTTCAGCTCAAAATACCCCATAGATTTTTTTTAATTCATTTTTTTAACTGCCTATTTTTGGGCATCATTATAAATGAGCCGATTCAGGGCTACTGGCCCTTTAATTCTCGTGCGCCACGCCCACGGAGCTCGCGCTTGCCTTGAACAGTGCATAAACAAAGTTCACACAGCTAATATAACTCTCAAATGGATCTTTACAAAGTGTCCGTCATGCATGCGGCGGATTATGTGAGTATTGTATACTGTGATATTGTTTACATATGATTTTGAATGAATTTGAGGCTGTGCTCCGTGGCTAACGGCTAATGCTACACTGTTGGAGAGATTTATAAAGAATGAAGTTGTATTTATGCATTATACAGACTGCAAGTGTTTAATAATGAAAATAATGACGGAATCTTGTCTCTGTGAATACAGTAAGAAACGATGGTAACTTTAACCACATTTAACAGTACATTACCAACATGCTAACGAAACAACAGAAAGACAGTTTACAAATATCACTTAAAATATCATGTTATCATGGATCATGTCAGTTATTATTGCTCCATCTGCCATTTTTCACTATTGTTCTTGCTTGCTTACCTAGTCTGATGATTCACCTGTGCAGATCCAGATGTTCTGCCCTTGTCTAATGCCTTTCATAATGTTGGGAACATGGGCTGGCATATGCAAATATTGGGGGCGTACACCCCGACTGTTACGTAACAGTCTGTGTTATGTTGAGATTCGCCTGTTCTTCGGAGGTCTTTTAAACAAATGAGATTTATATACGAAGGACATTAGTCTACCACATTAGTCTACCAACTCCCCTGACTGCTTTGTCGGACAAAACGGGTCAATTAGTTACTTTTTTAGTGAGTATCGCAATATTGTAATGCGTTAATTTTAAAAGTAACTTTCCCCAACACTGAGTATAACTCACAATCAGTTTATCTCTAACACATTTGTTAGATCTGTCTACTTACATTTATTGTTGGACTGATTGTAATTGACTATTTTCCACACTGTCCCATAGCGTCTGTCAAGAAAGACCAATGTAATTCAATTAGAAATTAAAGCTATTTAATTATAAAAAAAAATAAAATTAATATATGGGGCTCCATCCTTGAACATTTCTGTAAATGTTTGACTTCTGTACAGTGTACCTGTTAAATGTTCTTTATGTTCGTCATCATGCACTTAAAAGTAGCACCTAAATTATTTGATTGGGAGTCTTTATTTGGTATTTCATGATTAAGTGAGAATTACTATTTTCCATTGCATTTATTAATCAAAATACACTGTTTAATTATACAAAATGCACTGCGAATATATTATTTATTATTCAAAATGTGTTAATCAATACATAAAGTTAAATGTACATTACTGTACAATGTTAAACACTAAAGTAATTGTGGAATTCCTGTATTTCCTCATCAGGGTTTGATGGCCAGCAGTGCAGTAGGAAGTGTCTGGTGCGGGTCGCTCCTCCCACGGTCAGAGTCTATAACAATATAAACCCCCAGTTATCAGATCAGCGCAGCACAGTCCCTTAGATCTCGCGGTGTGACCTCTGTTCTGCAGGATGGATGAATCTTATGTGCGACACGTGGAACTCTTAGGCTTTGAGAAAAGATTCTTTCCCAGCCAGCACTATGTAAGTAAACTACTCAAAAATCAGCTTTTCACATATGATTTTTAACATTTGATATTTCACACTCTATTGTGAAATATCAAGACAAGTGCATAGACACTGTATGCTATACATAATACACATGTAAAGTGCTTTGATGGTTCACAGTTGTCATAGAGTATGTTTTATCTATAAGGCAAAATAAATATTTTTTTTTTCTTCTAAAGGTGTACATGCTCCTGGTTAAATGGAGTGATCAGTCTGAAAAGCTGGTGTACAGACGCTATCCAGAAATCCACACATTTCATGTAAGTCTCTCTTTCAGTTTTCTACAGTTGAAAGTTTGGTTCAGAGTGTTACATTTCCCTTTTCCTAACTGATTTCTTTTTTCATTGCTGCAAGCATTTCCTGTATTTCTAATCACGCTTTGTCACATTTGTAACACTTTACAATAAGCTCCCATTAGTGTATCAACTAACATTAACTAACAATGTACAATACATTTATTATACAGTAAAAAAAGTACAACTATTCCAAAACATAAGTTCAGAATACTCAAAATTTTTGCATACATCGATTACCTCAAAAAATGTAAGTAAAGCAACTCAAATTTTTGAAGTAAACAATAATTATAAATAACAATAAGTTTTTATTTAATGTTTAAGTCCACTGTACTTAAAACTAATGTTTACCATACATAATGTTTCTAATTATTCAATTATTTTGATGCAGTGGTTGTAAAACCTGATAAGTTCAGAATACTCAAAACAGTTAAGTAAACAACTCAAAGATTATTTAGTAGAACTTAAAAAAATCATTTTGTTCCACACACTGTAATTGTTTTAAGTTGCATCAGTCATTTAACAGACTTTCATTGCAGTGTACTCAATCTTTTTAAGTTAGTAGTACTGCTCGTGCTCAGCGTGCATGTTGAAATTAACATTAACTAAGATTAATAAATGCTTTAGAAGTATTTTTCATTAGTTAACTAATGGAACCTGATTGTAAAGTTTTACCAAAATTATTTTCTGCAACATGTAATCAATCTACAAAAAGTAGATAGTAGATAAAAATGAATGGAAAAGCTTAATGTATTAAAAAAAAAAAAAATGTTAATTTGCAGAAAACCTTAAAGGAAATGTTCCCTATTGAGGCAGGAGACATTGACGCAAAGGACAGAATCATTCCCACATTACCAGGTACATGTCTTTACAGTCACTTTTGACAGTAAATATCTTTTGGAAAGTAAAAAATGTTGTATCATAAATTATTTACCAAGTTAAAAGACTTATCAGCCAGAAATAAATGTGTCTTCATGATGTGATACTTTCATTTTTCAGAAAATACAGAAATAAGTTTTAGGTGTAAGATTTTCTCAGAAGAGGAAACACCTGCTTTATATCAAGCATATCAGATCCATTTAGATTTCATGAAAAGTGCCTAACTCGTAATGTTATAACCTTTTCTATTTGCATGCCTTCTTGTTTTGGTTTTTTTTTTAGTTTGAGTTTCAGTTCTGCAAACGATTTTTTATGGGGGATATTGTGACTGAAGCTGATAAGCTGTACTTTCTTTGGACTTTCCAGTGTGACAGACAAAATACAGATATTGTTACAAAAAAGTCGAAAGAGTTTGTGCAACAAGGTCACACCACAGAGTTGCATGGTTTAAGAGAAAGACAATACAAGTGAAACATTTCATCTGACGATCTGTAATTAAATCTCTCTCAGCTCCTAAATGGCTCGACAATCAGAAAACGACAGAGACGAGGCAGGTGACCCTGGCTGAATACTTTCGTTCCCTTCTCAACCTGCTGCCGAAGATCTCTCGCTGTCAGCTTATACATGACTTCTTGAAAATGCGGCCTGAAGATGAAACTCCACCAGCACCGCACCCGTAAGTCTGGTTAAAGTTAGTTGCAGCTGTGGCATAGTGCTTCACGTTGTAATGCTTTAAGCCATAGTGGTTATATGGGCAATCCTCAAATATTGCTCATCTCACGGGAAATCCTAACATTTTACAAAGTGGAGATTTCGAATGAATTTAACTTAGTTCAGGGTCCAATTCTCACTATTAACCATTAAAAATGACAGAAACCATCTTTGGAAAAAACTTATTTGAAGTGTAATTTGATTGATTGTTTAGTTTGTCTCACGTCTCATAAGATTATGGAGAGGGCTGGGTTTATGACCTATACTGGGACCAGCCACCTGGGGGTGATCGAAACTTTTTGGCTTCACTTTTCAGGACTTGCGCAGCACACTTGCTATTAACTAGTTGCTTATTAGCATGCATATTACTAGGATATTGGCTGTTTATAAGCAAATATTAAATGATTAGTCCATTTTTAAATAAACTTTCTTAAACTTTCTTTCTTTAGTCGAAAAGAAATTAAAGTTTTTGATGAAAACATTCCAGGATTTTTTTCCATATAGTGGACTTCAATGGGCACCAAACAGTTGAAGGTCAAAATTAGTTTCACTGCAGCTTCAAATTGCTCTACATGATTCCATACAATAAATAATGGTCTTATCTAGAGAAATCATTACTCATTTTCTAAAAAAAAATAAAAAATTAAAATTTTATACATTTTAACCAGAAATGCTCATCTTGAACTAGCTCTTCTTCTTCTCTATTAGAATTACAGCAGTGTAGAAACTGCTAAGTGTATTACCGCCCTCCTCAGGTCAAAGTTTGAACTAATTGTTATATACTATTGAACTAGCATATTGCATATAACCCGTGGAGGGCAGTAATACACTTAGCAGTTTCTACACTGCTGTAATTCTAATAGAGAAGAAGAAGAGAGCTAGTTCAAGATGAGCATTTCTGGTTAAAATGTATAAAATTTAATTTTTTTTTTTTAGAAAATAAGTAACTATGAGTAACTAAACTAATTTTGATCTTCAACTGTTTGGTGCCCATTGAAGTCCACTATATGGAAAAAAATCCTGGAATGTTTTCATCAAAAACTTTAATTTCTTTTCGACTAAAGAAAAGTCGAAATTTCTTTTCGACTTTTCGACTTTAATTTCTTTTGGACATCTTGGATGACATGGGGGTGAGTAAATTATCAGGAAAAGTTTATTTAAAAGTGGACTAATCCTTTAATGCCTTATTCTGCACGATGGTATTCTACATCCCTTAATCCAACCCAATGCCTAAACTTAACAACTACTCTACTAACTATTAATAAACAGTCATTAGGAGTTTATTGAGGCAAAAGTCATAGTTAATAGTGAGAATTGGGCCCTAAACTAAAGTGTGACCCAAAAACATATGATTGTTAGAAAAAAACAAAAAACATACTCAACATACCCATAAGCAGATCGTACAAAAATGTATTAATGAGATTGTACAAATTCATATGAATTAGCCACCAATTTGCCAAAAGGTAAAATAGTTATGAATTGCCAAGAGATTGTGCTGTCCCTTGTGGAAGCTTGTTTTCACCACTATAGGCCTAAATAAAAAAATAAAAAAGCTAATTCTGACTTTTTATCTCACAATTCTGACCTTTTACCTCGCAATTGTGAGTTTATATCTCACAATTCTGACTTTTTCTCAGAATTGCGAGATATAAACACAATTGTGAGTTATAAAATCAGAATTGCGTGATAAAAACTCACAATTGTGAGAAAAAGTCAGAATTACGACTTTATATGTCGAGCTTCCATAGTCCCTCATGTAGGCTTTGTAATATGAATTTAAAAAGCGGAAAAAAAATCTCAACTACAAAAGTTGAAACTTGAAAATTTTACTTTAAGAATGCAGTATTTACAGAAAAATATTTCTTTCTATAGATTCAAAAGAAATGAGACCTTCATTATGTCCACAAACAGAGCACGGAGCAACACCACATCAGGTAAGATCAACTTTCCTGTTTTTGATGATATCATTTAATTGCAAAATATCTTATGCCATTTCCCGGCAGGTTTTTATAGCTGTTGTTCTTTGTACAGAAATCACAGGGCCTATTATGCTCGAGAGCTACAGAGTGATCGCAGACTACAACAAGAGCTCAAAGTATGAGCTCACACTAAATATGGGAGACATGGTGGACATTGTGGAGAAAAGTCCCAATGGTGAGGTTAAATTACAAGAATTACAAAATATTTCATTGCATCAAACAACTTCTCCATTGCATGACCACTGAAATGTTCAGGCACACCTACTCATAATATCCACTTTCCACATAACAGTGAAGAGTAAAAGTTATCTGATGTGTGATCTGATCTGATGTTTACAGGCTGGTGGTTTTGTCAGTGTGAGTCCAGGAGAGGCTGGGTTCCAGCTTCATACTTAGAGCCACTGGATGGAGCAGATGAATCCGAGGAACCAGAGCCTAATTATGCAGGTCAGTGTGTATCGCCATAATGCCACTGATATGAGCCCCAAAACACTATTTTGGGAGTGATTCATTGTGCTGTTTGGGTTGTGCTGATGATATTTACCCACAACAGGAGAGCTCTATAAAACCGTTAAAGGCTATAAAGCTGCCGAAGAGGATGAGCTGACTCTCGAGGCAGGAGAGATGATTGAGGTCATCCATAAACTCCTAGATGGGTGGTGGGTGGTCAGGTATGAGTCAGCTTACTTGAACTTCAATCGAAATGCTTGCAGTTATTTGATGATTCACAATTGAATCAGATTCCCAAATAACTGAAAAAAAATGTCTTATGCAGGAAAGGAGAAGATACAGGCTACTACCCGTCCATGTTCCTGTGCAGGACGGGAGAGAAGAAAGAGGTGGATGCTGAGAAGGATGTGGTCAGAAGAGCAACACCACCACCCAGAAGGTATGAAATACACCTCATATTAACATAACAATAACTGAACATTTTGGCTGATCATAATTCACAAAATATCAAAAAATGTAATACATTTTTTTTTCTTTTCATTTTGGCCATCAGATCTACCATACGCAATGCCCAGAGCATCCACCCCAAAGGACGTCAGCGAATCAGTCAGGACTCCTATCGGAGACAGAGCCGACGGTTCTTACAGCAGCGAGGAAGAGTAAACTCCCATTCCAGAATTGTGACACGATCTCCACTGCAGGAGAGGAAGACAAACGGAGGTGTGTATTCTCTATAAAAAATATATCTAGTCCACATATATATATATATATATATATATATATATATATATATATATATATAGAGAGATAGATAGATAGATAGATAGATAGATAGATAGATAGATAGTGTACAACATGTAAAAAGTGAAATATAAAAAAAAAAAAATTCTTTTAAGTTTTTTTTATATATAAATATTATATAGAATATAAAATAGAATAAAATATATGTGCACAAATATATAATACATGAATAAATAGATCTTGAATTATATTAAATTAGACCACTACAAATACATAACGTAGTTCACTTTTTTATTATTAAGTAATTTTATATTTTATTATTTCATATACATTTATTCCGTAATTTTTCATTTGTTAACATTAGTTAACTATGTTAGTTAACACAAATAAATAATACTTCTACAGCATTTATTATAGATCTAAATTAATGTTAATCTTAATATTTCCTAATACATTTTTAAAATCAAAAGTTGTATCTGGTAACATGAGTTAATCTACTGTGAGCATGAACATTTTTATTCACGAACATTTACAAAGGTTAATTAATGCTGTAAAAATATATTGCTCATTAGTTCATGTTAGTTAATGCATTACCTAATGTTAAAGGCATAATATGTAAGATTTTTAGATTAAAATATCCAAAAACCACTAGAACAGTGGTTTCTATTTTGTTGACTTGTGTACATTATCTTAAACGTTTCCAACAATGTTTAAATCCAGACAAATCAGCCATTTTAACCAGGATACGGACCGTGTCATTTTGTCACCTGTCAATGACAGTTTTTACGTCCGTAGAAACCATGGAAAAGTCAAAGACGCTTTAATATATTCTGTGTTTTATTGGACAGGTGAGCAATTGTTTGGAGACATTTATCAACAGAAAATTAATAATTGTTATATAGCTCAACACAGATAGAATTATTGTTTGAATCGCTTGTTTTCTTCTCGCTCATTCACGAGTACCATGTTTTTACCGTGCCTCAGAGACAACACTGTTTTGTCAAGGGGCTAACATAGCATAATCAGAGAGAGCTTTTTCCATCATACAATATATATTTTTAAATTACCAACATAAGTCATCCAGTTTTTATTAATATGACATTCTAATATCGATCTAGATTACTGCAAAGTGCAACAAGTGTCTCATACCAGCCACTGAGTGAACACATAGAGTAATGTTATAACAACTTTCAACACACTCAAATGTATTTACATGGATTGTTTTAACCATGTAAAACAGCGCTGAGTTACCCCACATACGCAACGAGTGCATAAGCATAATAAAAGCTCAGCTTCATACCACAGTAACGTTATTAAAACTTTGATTTGAACATTTCTGCCTGAGTCTCGTTGGATTGCTTTCCATCGGCTGTGGAGGTGAAGGCGAAAACTCCCATGACTCAACGCTCATTCACAGCATTTTTTGAATTAGCGACCTCTAGTGGCGAAAATTGCATATTGTGCCTTTAACGAATCAGGCCTTATTGTAGACATTATTGTCCTTATTTATTTATTCAATTATACCTATTATTTCCTCACATAGTAACTGACTGTTCACTTCATGCTTCTTTTATGTTTGCTGTAACATTAATGCAAATGTTACAGAATATGCAGCTCTAGTTGACAAAAATGTTTTTTAAATGCTGTATTATGTTTGTGTTTATGTAGAGAACATTGCAAAATCAGACTCTCCTCCAGCAGAAGATCTGGATAAAGGTATTCCAGTCATTCCTCCTCGGCCCAGTCCTCAGCTCATTCTGGAGCGCTGCACTGAAAACACATGCAAGAGAGTCAGCATGCATGAGAGCGACTGAAAGGATTCAACAGCCCACATTAAAACTTGACTTGAAAATGTGTTAGAAATGTTCACAGGCATTCAGATACTTGTATATTCAGATGCTCTGTTTATTCCTGCCTAGCCTAGAACCTGTTATAAGCTATGTGTGTTAGACATTTTTGTATGTATAAAGATGTTTATGTCTAGCCTCACCATGCCAACCAGCTATGCATTATTATGACTGTGTTTAACCCTGTGTTTTTAATGTTTTTATAAACAGTGATAAATAAATAATTATTAATTTGCAAATGAAATGCGTAGTGATATGAAGTCAAGAATTTCCTTCAAAGCAAAATCCCCAGAGTTAAATCTACTCTGCTTAGAGTACATATAAGTAAACAACCTAAGTTTCCCTTTTCTTTCGCTTGTTAACAGCAGGCGTTCATCACTAATGCTCAATCATCACTTAATTATCTCATTAACTCTGCTTCAGTGTTACTTTAACACTATTTAGAGAGGGACCATATGTACTCTGCGCAGAGTTGATTTAACTCTGGGGATTTTGCTGTGTTGGTTCTGTGAGTTGGTCAGATGGTATATCTATCACATAGGATTGCATGATTAACATATTGAAGTACAACCGTATTTCCTTACAAAAAAGTACTTTGTCAGTACGTTAAGTCCAAAGATGATGAAGAAATGGCAAAAAGGCTCAAAATAACACAAGGTTTATTAAATAACTCAGAATCAGGTAATCCAAACAACAAGCAAACTCCACGAAACCATACCGGACCATGAGGAACTGAAAACAGGAAGCATTTATACACAAGATAACCAACTAAAAGACAGTTGATTGAATCAATGTCCATAGAAACAGATCAGTGAAACTAAAACTAAGACAAAGGAAACAGGAAACTGACAATAAACAAACAAACTAAACTAAAACTAATTTAACATGATTGTGACAGGTATCAGATGGTAATGCAATGGCAATTCGTCACAAGCCACGGAAATGAAATTCATACTGCGATCATGTTTCGGCAGTGCCATGGTGGGTAACATTTTAATACTGTTCCATCGTTAATAATGATTAACTACACAGGAACAAATGAGTAATGCAATATTATCACTGTAGTAACTACAATTAACTAACAAGAAACTTTGATTAATGAATTAGTGAGTAGTTCTTAGTCAAATGTGGTAGTTCACTATTAGATAATCAATAACTACTATTTTTTCATACCTCCCAGAGGACTAAGAACTACTATAGCCGACATGTTCATACATGAATAATGCATAATATTTAATTCTAAAGTAAAGATCATGGTAACCCATTAGTAATGACTCAAGTATGAATGAATGAATTATTGATTATTTAGATCAGTATTCTAAAGTGAAAAGCATAACTCTCTAGTAATGACTGAAATCACTGTAAGCTTTTGAGGTTTTTGTAAGGTTTTGGTTAGTAATTCCTCAGATTTGGTAACACTTGAGTCATTAGGCCTACTAGTGGGTTACCATGATCTTCACTTTAGAATACTGTTATTAATATAATTAGTAATTCCACAAGGATGTAGTTATTACTATCCAAAACCTTACAAAAACCTCAAAAGCTACAATGACTTCAGTCAATATTAAGGAGTTGTCATGCTTTTCACTTTAGAATACTGATCCAAACAATTAATAATTCCTTGGATTTGGTAATACTTGAGTCATGGTCTTTACTTTAGAATTAATTATACATTACTGTTATTAAAGGGTTAGTTCCCCCAAAAATAATGTCATTTATTACTCACCCTCATGCCGTTCCACACCTGTAAGACCTTCATTCATATTTGAAACATAAATTAAGATATTTTAGTTGAAATCCGATGGCTCAGTGAGGCCTTCATAACCAGCAATGACATCCCAAGTGAAATTTATAGTAAATAGTAAATGTTTTTTAACCATATTATAGTAAATTGTAGTATACTGTATATATTATAGTATTTACAACACTTTGTTAATGAATGCTACAGCATACTGTAATATTAATTATAACGAACTGATCAACTGTAATAAATACTGTAGTGTACTTTAGTTTACAGTAAACTGTAGTGTATTGTAGTATAATATACCCTATAGTTGTAGAAAACTTAACACAGTATTGGGTGAAGATTACCACAGCAACTAAGAATTACCACACCAAATTAATTCAAGTACTTTACTATGGTTCAAAAACACAATAGTATTTACTATAAATTACTATTTTTTCACCTGAGATTTCCTCTCTCAATATCCATTAATGTACTAAAAACATATTTAAATCAGTTCATGTGAGTACAGTGGTTCAATATAAATATTATTAAGTGACGAGAATATTTTTGGTACACCAAAAAACAAAATAACGACTTAGGCTATATAGTGATGGCCGATTTCAAAACACTGCTTCATTAAGCGTTATGAATCTTTTGTGTCGAATCATGATTCGGATCGCATGTCAAATCGCCAAACTGCTGAAATCACGTGACTTTGGCGCTCCGATCCGCTGATTCGACAACGCTCCGAAGCTTCCTGAAGCATTGTTTTGAAATCGGCCATCACTAAGTAAGTCGTTATTTTGTTTTTTTGGCACACCAAAAATATTCTCGTCACTTTATAATATTAATATTGAACCACTGTACTCACATGAACTGATTTAAATATGTTTTTAGTACCTTTATGGATCTTGAGAGAGGAAATGTCATTGCTGGCTATGCAGGCCTCACTGAGCCATTAGATTTCAACAAAAATATCTTAATTTGTGTTCCGAAAATGAACGAAGGTCTTACGGGTGTGGAACAGCATGAGGGTAAGTAATAAATGACTTTATTTTCATTTTTGGGTTAACTAACCCTTTAATTATGAGCCTGTATAGCCTAGTTATCCTTTGAGGTATGAAAAAAAAATGTAGTTATGATTATTAGCTAATAGTGAACTACCACATTCAACTGAGCTCTACTTACTAATTCGTTAATCAGAGTTTCTTGTATTCACTAGAATGTTACTCATTTGTTCCTGTGTATAGTTGTTCATTAATGACTGAACAGTTGGCCTATTTCTAAAGTGTTGCCCCATCGTGCTGTTTGGTACTTTTTATAAGTTCTCATACTTCAAGATACTTCAAAGAATGCCAAGGCAATGTACTTTTGCTAAATCTTTCTTTGTGTCGAAAAAAGAAAGTTACTCAAATATAATTGAAAACACGGGAAACGTCTGTCACCTACAGGTTATTTCGATCATTACACATAACGTTACACTACCAGCTTCATTGTACGTCATGCGTCACACGTCACGATGCACGCGGAGAGCTGTCATGGCCGCCTCCATAGAAAACATGTCAGAGCAGCAAAAATCACAGAGTGGACTTAATTCACATTATATAACCGTATATTTTTCAATTTGCAGTTTACAGATGTACAGATATGCGCATGTGTGAATCATATTATGTGACAAGAAGTATCTGAAACAACTTATAGAGGATTTTCCAATTATTGAGCGGTGAGTAACTGTAATTAATTCACCTCGAAACAAAATAGAGTACAAAAATACTCTGATATGATATGCTAATACAGTGCTGTCATATATAATGTACCATGTATTTACAAGGTACACAACGGTACCTCCAAGAATACCATGGTACCAGGAAATCATGCTAGTATTACTTTTTGTAATGTGATTACCATATTTATGGTAATTATTTACATGCTGCTCCAAGGTACTTAAGACAGTATGGAATTACCATGGTACATGTTCAAAAAAATCATACCACTGGAACTTTTTGTTAGTGTTGGATAATTCTCTTCATTTGCATAATAATCAGTATTGGTATTAAGTATATCAGAATTTATGTTGTATTTTATGCAGATGACTGTCATAATGGCTTTAGTCAACATTCGCTCCTGTGGCCGTCATGGTTTTCATCTGGGTCTCCGTGCGTATGCCACACGACCCCTTGGCACCCCAAGAAAGCGGGAGCATCAAGATGACACACCCGTGTTCCAGTATGTGGGTCAACACAGGAAGCCCCAAGAGAAGGTGTTTGTATGGGGCTTCAGCTACACTGGAGCTTTAGGGATCCCAAGCTTTGTTGTGCCGGACAGTGGCAGGAAAAAGCCCAGGAAGTACCAGCTCACACCTTACCGTCTGGATACTGAACAGAAGGTTATTTCCTACCCAAACATTTTTTTATTTTTAAACCTGTTTATTGAACTTTTACAATAATAACAGGATACAGATACAGGATACAGATACAGATACCCCACTCCTCCGAGGAAAAAAATAAAATAAAAAAAAAATAATAAAAAGAATTAATAAAAAAATATAAAATAGAATAAATAAATTATAATAACAAGTAATTAAACAAACTAAATAAATCATAAAAAATAGGGAAAAAACACAATACAAATTGTAATACAAAGAATGTCAAGCATGATGTCTCGAGTATAGAATATATGCTGGAACATAAACGTTTAGACAAAGGGCCATTTATCAAGTGTATGTATACATCCACAAACAAAAACTTACAGCTATAAAGTATATACATATATAAGTGTCCACAATTATAATCACACACTCCTGAACAGATTCAAGCCACGATTATAATGACATCTTAAAGGTGCCCTAGAATTAAAAATTTAATTTATATAGTTAAATAACAAGAGTTCAGTACATGGAAATGACATACAGTGAGTCTCAAACTCCATTGTTTCCTCCTTCTTATATAAATCTCATTTGTTTAAAAGACCTCCGAAGAACAGGCGAATCTCAACATAACACCGACTGTTACGTAACAATCGGGATCATTAATAATGTACGCCCCCAATATTTGCATATGCCAGCTCATGTTCAAGGCATTACACAAGCCAGTATTAACTTCTGGATTTGTGCACAGCTGAATCATCAGACTAGGTAAGCAAGCAAGAACAACAGCAAAAAATGGCAGATGGAGTGATAATAACTGACATGATCCATGATTACATGATATTTTAAGTGATATTTGTAAACTGTCTTTCTAAATGTTTCGTTAGCATGTTGCTAATGTACTGTTAAATGTGGTTAAAGTTACCATCGTTTCTTACTGTATTCACGGAGACAAGAGAGCCGTCGCTATTTTCATTATTAAACACTTGCAGTCTGTATAATGCATAAATACAACTTCATTCTTTATAAATCTCTCCAACAGTGTGTAATGTTAGATTTAGCCATGAAGCACTATCAAACTCATTCAGAATCAAATGTAAACATCCAAATAAATACAATACTCACATGATCTGATGTATGCATGCTGCATGCATGATGAACATTTTGTAAAGATCCATTTTGAGGGTTATATTAGCTGTGTGAACTTTGTTTAGGCACTGTTTAAGGCAAGCGCGAGCTCCGTGGGCGGGAAGCGTGAGCATTTAAATGGGACGCAGCATGAATCGGTGCATTTCTAATTATGCCCCACAATAGGCAGTTAAAAAAATGAATTTAAAAAAATCTATGGGGTATTTTGAGCTGAAACTTCACAGACATATTCAGGGGACACCTTAGACTTATATTACATCTTGTAAAAAAACGTTCGATGGCACCTTTAATGCTCTAGTGATACACAAGAAGTACTGACATATTCAGAATAAATAAATAAATAAATAAATAATGAAGGGATCTCAGAGCTCAGAAAATATGCCAGTGTTGCCCTTTAATGTATACCTGATTTTTTCCAAATGAATGAAGCTCATAACATCTCTCAGCCAGTCATGGAGGGAGTTTTTGTTTCCACAGTAGGAGAATGCGCCGTCTAGCTAATAATGTTAAGAAAGAAAAAGTCTGTGCAGTATTTCCAGGCAAACCAGTGACATTTAAAGGAAGTCCAAAAGTGCAACCAAAGGGCAAGGCTCGATCTGTTTCTTTGTCACTAAATATAAACAATTGAAGATTGATTGCCAAAAAGAAGTTACGGATGGACATAACCAAAACATATGTTTTAAATCCGCAGGGGCCTGATGGATCGATCACAGAGAGGATCAATACCAGGCTTGATTTTTGCCAACCTCACTTTTGTCCAGTAAATTCGATGAATACATTTTAATTGCATAAGACTCTGATGTGCACAAATAGAGGAAGTATGAACTTCCTCCTCTAACTTTAACAAAAGTTAGCAAAAATATTTGGAATGGGTTTTCTATTTATTGCACTACTGTTCAAATGTTTGAGGTTGTTTTTTAAAGAGAAAATTCTTTCATCATTTATTCACCCTCAAGTTGTTCCAAAGCTGTATGAATGTATTTCTTCTGCTGAAAACACAAAAAAGAATATGGTTAACCAAACAGTTCATTGACTTGATTGACTTTTATAGCATGGAAAATACTATGGAAGTCAAAAGGGTCCATCAGCTGTTTGGTTACTGACATTCTTCAAAATATCTGTTTTTGTGTTCAGAAGAAGAATAAAATTCATACAAGTTTGGGACTACTTGAGGGTGAGTAAATGAATAAAAATTTTTGGGTGAACTATCCCTTTAATGTATTGAAATGTCTTATGCTCACCAAAGCTGCATTTATTTGATCAAAAATAAATAAATAAATGATAACAGTAAAACAGTATTATTGTGTAATATTATTACTTGAGTTGCTTAATATGATTTATTTCTTTTTATAATGTAATATATTTAATAAATTCCTGTGATGCAAAGCTGAATTTTCAGCATCATTACTCCAGTCTTCAGTGTCACATGGTCCTTTAGAAATCATTCTAATATGCTGATTTAGTGCTCAAGAAACATTTCCTATTATTATCATCAATGTTAAAAAAGGGGTGCTGCTTAATAAATATATATATATATAGAATAAAGAATATATATATATATATATATATATATATATATATATATATATATATATATATATATATATATATATATATATATATATATATATATATAATATATTGTAAAAACTGATTTTTTCCTCCAGGGTTCTTTGATGAATATAAAGTTTAAAAGAGCTGCATTTTTTGGGGAAATAGAAATCTTTTGTAGCATTATAAATGTCTTTAATGTTACGTTTGAATCTTTTAATGTGTCCTTGCTGAATAAAAGTGGTAATTTCTTTCAAAAAGCAAGTCTTTTGAATGGTAATGTATGTTGTGTGTGTTTTTTGGCAGATTTCCTCAGCAGCCTGTGGATATGGCTTCACCTTACTGGCCTGTAATACAAAAGATCTGACCAAACTGTGGGGCATGGGCCTTAACAAAGATTCCCAGCTGGGCTTTCAGCGTACTCAACACGACCGAAGTAAGAAACCCCACAATCCCATTGCATTCCTGTTAGGAACTCACATGCTCTTGGTAAAAATTACTCTAACAAGCAAGTTCCAGTAATACCAGAAGGTTCAGAACGTGCCATGTATCACATGGTACTTCGAAAAATACTGTAGTGCCATGGAAGTTTTTTGTTAGGGAAGTAGGATTGTTACGTTAAAAAGTATTTTTTTTTTAGTTCTGGTCTGATTTTTGGGGGTAGTGAAAGTGTTCATCAGCACTTCCTACTGTACATAGGAAGATTCATATTCTGGCTGATGTTGATGAGCCGTTCTGTTCCTCTTTGAGTTGCCAACCGTTACACAATCAACTGGGGCCATTACAAGTTTCAAGAAACAACCTTTTTCTCAAGCACTTTCCTAAATCAACTGCTTTGTCTTGTGATTGTAGATAAAAGTTATGAGTATGTCCTGGAACCGTCTCCAGTGTCTCTCCCGCTGCTGAACCCTCAGGAGACACGAGTGCTGCAGGTGTCATGTGGACGCGCTCATTCTCTGGTGCTCACTGACTCTGAGGGAGGTGAGCAAACATTAGCGATGGTTTCATCCAAAGTTGTTGTTTTCATCACATGTGTTCAAGAGAACAAAATCATCACTTCCTGGGAAATTGGTGCAAAATATCTATAGGGTCATTGTTTCGAAAAGGGGAAGTTTCGAAATTTGGTTGATTTGACACCGAAGACCCTATAACAAAAATAGAAGTTGCTGCAGTCGGGGAAGCCACTGTGGCTCTTTTTTTTTGTACATCGTAAGTGCCTCAGATCAATAAAGACTGTCAATGCCTGGTGTTTGGGAGCGCAATCATGTGAGACACTACTCGGAGGTCATTATACCCAACCATTTTGATGACAGATTGTGGCTCAGGCATTTCAAAATGACCAAACCAACATTTGAGATGCTGTGTAATGAAATTGGTTAGTCCAGTTATCCAATCATTGAGGCAAAGTCACGTGAGTTTTTTTTTTTTTTTTGTACTTTCCTGGACAGAATAAAATGGGCCAAAATGGCTAAACACTAATCTTTTAATTGTCTTAACCACAAATTATTGGTCAGGAAATTGCAACATTTAAGCAAATGCACTACTTAAAAATCAGGAGAACATCAAGGACAGAATAAAGTTTTTGGCAGAATATGGGAATCACAACAAAACACAAGTCGCATGAAAAATCTGCTGAGAAATATAATAATAAATGCATCTCTAGCACAGTGAAACATGAAGGAAGAGGTGTCATTTTTAGCTGCTGGTATTGGTGAGCTGCTTCACTGTGAAAAGTCATTTAATTCTTTGGAGTACGAATACTGCAGAATGGCTTGCTTCCCACAAATGAAAAGTTGTTATCTAAAGAGGAATGATCAGATGTTATTTTTCAACAAGACAACCATGATGTGGCTTGAGCACAAGTCCATCAGGCTCATGTTTTGTCTAGATTTGATCCCTATAGTGAATATTTGGTCTCACATTAAACTCAAATAAGCTGAGAGACATTTTTCAACTACTCATGAACTGTTTGAAGCCATTAACATTGTGTAATAACACTGACTCTTCTTCCAGTAAAAAGTTGTCTGCAAGTTGGGGAAGGCTATTCTGTGCTAAGGTATTTCATCTACAGTATTTGTGCAATTCTTGCCAATTTCCTGACCAGTGATTTGTGATTCAAATGGTAAGACCATTAAATGAGCACTTGAATGTGTTGTCTTTTTTTTTAGCCCAGGAGTGTACATTGAGGGATTTATTAGATAAATGTGTTTTTCTATAAGAAAATATATGACTGCACACTCAACTTGCAAATAGTTTATTTACCAACGTTTCGGCAAAAAGCCTTTGTCAAGGTATAATTGTGTTTTTCTGTCGTAGTTTATGCACGTCTTCTTATCGGATAAAAAATGATCCACCTCAATTAAGCAAATAATTTTTTCATGTACATTTTTAGAATTCCTGGTGTTCCATCCAGCATTTTATATGGTTCTCGTATAAATAGCTTGATGGGAAAAAAACTGCTTTGTCATATACAATTTCTAAAATTGAAGATGTATTGTCATTTATAGAGCACTTTTTGTTTTAGAGTCCTTTGGTCTTCACTCAAGTAGTAAAGTTGTAGTTACAGGTGTTCAGATTCTATATACAGTAGATGAATTTAAAGGAACATTTCTGTCCAATCATTTAGATGTCTTAATATGCAATAGATTTTTATTACAGTTAAATCATTGTGTTGTAGTGTGATGAGTCCTTCATGTCTCTCTTCTCTATCTCTCTCATTAGTTTTCAGCATGGGTAATAACGCTTATGGGCAGTGTGGGAGGAAGATTGTGGAGGATGAAGTGTACAGGTTTGTCCTTCAGCAACATATGTCCAGTATTCTGCACCAAAGGACTCTGCTTCACATTATGAAGTGGTGGCTAAACTAAAACAATTGCTTTCCCTGTATCCCAGTAGCCTTGAATTATCCACTGTGTAACTTTAATATGCTTTATTTCATGATTAGCTTAGAGTGAAATGATTATTCAGTATGATGGGGAGTTGTTCAGACTTGTTCAGAAACATCAGAGGCAATATTATCAACTCAAATATGAACCATTTTCATCCAAGCAGAGAATGATGTATATACTCATGCTTCCTTTGCTAATGACCATTATGAGCATATGGGTTAAGCTGATTTATTATTATAACTTTTCCCCTAAAAACCTGTTTAAGAATGGAATTTCTGTCTAATGGCTGTCCTTTTTCTCTATTTCCTGCAGTGGCAGTCATCTTGTTCACAAGATTGAGGGTTTTGACAGTCAAGTCACCCAGGTATGTGATGACACTTTATTACTTTATTGGCATGATATGTTGGTAAATACAACAATATCAACATTGAAATCTGGTGATGCATAATATATGGTTTACATTACATTTTACTATCTAATCTACTTCAATTAAAATGTCTACTCTCACGTTTTCTTCTTTTGGTGGAAATTCACCATTTTAACCTCATTTTTTTTAAGCAAAATATGATTTATTATTATTTTCTTTTGAATCTGTGGTGAGAGATGTATGGAAGCTTGTTTCCGCCACTAAATACAGTGGATACGGAAAGTATTCAGACCCCCTTAAATTTTTCACTCTTTGTTATATTTCAGCCATTTGCTAAAATCATTTGTTCATTTTTTTCCCCTCATTAATGTACACACAGCA
Organism: Chanodichthys erythropterus; assembly: GCF_024489055.1. Classification (NCBI taxonomy): domain Eukaryota; kingdom Metazoa; phylum Chordata; class Actinopteri; order Cypriniformes; family Xenocyprididae; genus Chanodichthys; species Chanodichthys erythropterus. The sequence continues at coordinate 8,921,531 of NC_090233.1, read as the reverse complement.
CCCAATATTGACAGAAAAACACATAATTGTTGACATTTTTGCAGATTTATTAAAAAAGAAAACTGAAATATCACACGGTCCTAAGTATTCAGACCCTTTGCTGTGACACTCATATATTTAACTCAGGTGCTGTCCATTTCTTCTGATCATCCTTGAGATGGTTCTACACCTTCATTTGAGTCCAGCTGTGTTTGATTATACTGATTGGACTTGATTAGGAAAGCCACACACCTGTCTATATAAGACATTACAGCTCACAGTGCATGTCAGAGCAAATGAGAATCATGAGGTCAAAGGAACTGCCTGAAGAGCTCAGAGACAGAATTGTGGCAAGGCACAGATCTGGCCAAGGTTACAAAATATTTCTGCTGCACTTAAGGTTCCTAAGAGCACAGTGGCCTCCATAATCCTTAAATGGAAGATGTTTAGGATGTCCAGAACCCTTCCTAGAGCTGGCCGTCCGGCCAGACTGAGCTATCGGGGGAGAAGAGCCTTGGTGAGAGAGGTAAAGAAAAACCCAAAGATCACTGAGGATCCCAGAGGATCCCCAAATCCAGGTGTGAAAAACTTGTTGCATCTTTCCCAAAAAGACTCATGGCTGTATTAGATCAAAAGGGTGATTCTACTAAATACTGAGCAAAGTGTCTGAATACTTAGGACCATGTGATATTTCAGTTTTTCTTTTTTAATAAATCTGCAAAAATGTCAACAATTCTGTGTTTTTCTGTCACTATAGGGTGCTGTGTGTACATTGAGGAAAAAAAATGAACTTAAATGATTTTAGCAAATGGCTGCAATATAACAAAGAGTAAAAAATTTAAGGGGGTCTTAATACTTTTCGTACCCACTGTAAAATATAAGTAAGGTAATTGTGACTTTTTATCTCACAATTCTGACTTTTTTCTTACAATTAGTAGTTTACATCTCACAATTTGATCTACTTTTCTCACAATTGCGTGATATAATCTCACAGTTGGGAGAAAAAAGTCAGAATTGCGAGTTATAAACTGGCAATGGTGAGTTGAATTCCAATTCTGAGGAAAAAAAGGACTTTTTCCTCAAAATTGCGAGTTTATATCTCACAATTCTGACTTTATAACTTGCAATTGTGTTTATATCTCACAATTATGACTTAACTCGTAACATCAACTCGCAATTCTAAGAAAAAAGTCAGAATTGTGAGATTTTTTTTTACACAATTATACTTTTTTTTTTAAATTGTTTTTTATTCAGTGGCAGAAACAAGCTTTCATAGATACAGTATGACCTGTTTCTGTCTTTGTGAGATTCTCTCCAACTGTCCTGCTCCTCTTGTCCTGTAGGTGGCTTGTGGGCAGGATCACAGTCTGTTTCTAACAGAAACAAAAACAGTGTATGCCTGTGGGTGGGGGGCAGATGGACAAACAGGTTTGTTTCACCATCCTTGTCTCTTTTCTTTCAGTCCCTCTTTTTGTTCCGCTCCATTATGAAACCTGCCTAAAGGCGTTTTTCCATAAAATGTATCCAGACAACACTAGGTGACTCATGGCTGAGACCATGTGACCCTTCCCTCACAATTAATGTCTCCAGAATGTATTTTAAGGTCTGGGCCATCACAACAAGGCTTCCTGTCCAGTGCCTGTCGGAGGAGATCTGGCTGGGGTCAAAGTTCAGCAGGTGGCCACATATGGAGACTGTAGTTTGGCCGTGTCCACAGATGGGCAGGTTTTCGGTTGGGGAAACTCTGAGTACCTGCAGCTGGCCTCTGTCACTGAGGCCACACAGGTAAACCCACACAAACGAAAACACAACAACTGGTATACAAATACCAGAAATGACTGAAGTGATTGTTCACAGAATTACCCTGAATGAGATTTATGTATAGAAAATATATGTAAAAAGGTCTGCAGCAATACCAGGCTGTGCAGCTCATTTGTAAAGTCTGATTTTCAGATTAGCTCACCACGGCTGCTGCCCCTGAGGGGTGTGGGTCGAATCAGACAGGCGGCATGCGGAGGAACACAGGTGGCTGTACTGAACGGTAAGATTACAGTCTTATTGAGTTTGCTGGAACAATTCACTTTTTTTTGTTTGCAAAAGACCAGAAGAACATTGTGTTCTCTGAAAGGGGTTAGTTCACCCTTAAATGAAAATTCTGTCATTAATTACTCACCCTCATATCGTTCCAAACCCGTAAGACATTTTTGATGAAATCTGACAGCTCAGTGAGGCCTGCTTTGCCAGCACGATAATTAACACTTTCAGGTGCCCAGAAAGCTACTAAAGACATATTTAAAACAGTTCATGTGACTACAGTGGTTCAACCTTAATGTTATGAAGCACCGAGAATACTTCTTTTGTGCGCCAAAAAAAGTAAATAACAACTTTATTCAACAATATCTAGTGATGGGTGATTTCAAAACACTGCTTCATGAAGCTTCGCAGCTTTACAAATCTTTTGTTTCGAATCAGTGGTTTGGAGCGAGAATCAAACTGCCAAAATCATGTGACTTTGGCAGTTTGATACAGGCTCCATGTATTGCAATGCTTGAAAATATCTATTTTTGTTTTCCGCAGTTACTGTGATACTCTGAGTCGGATCCTACCAGTCTGGTCTGAAATAGAATATAAACACTTATTATAAGTGATCCATAATGATTTAGGATAAGACAAAAACACGGTTTGGAAAATGGATTCATGTTGTATATTCTCATTATATCATTTTTGTAAATTTTTAACACCAAAAAAGTTGCGGACTGCAGCTTTAATGAAATCTGGAAGCTTTCAGTCCCTTCATTGACAGCTTACGCAACTGACATTTTCAAGCCCCAGAAAGGTAGTAAAGACATATTTAAAACAGTTCATGTGACTCCAGTGGTTTAACCTCAAATTTACGAAGCGACGCAAGTCCTTTGTTTGCACAAAAAAACAGGTTTAATTTACGAATTTTACAAAATATTAATCTCCAACGCGTGTTCATGAGAGCACCACAAAGCATGCATGTTGTGTTGACACCAGAGTGCATGAACACGTGTTAAGAGATTAATATTTCATTAAAAAGATCTTCATAGATCATAGATCTTCATAGATGAATGAGTCTTACAGGTTTGGAAAGACATGAAAAAAGGTGTTATGAGAGCCCAGGTTGCTCTGATAGTGGCAAGACAGAGCGATATGTATCAACTCGTCTTAGTTAAGGGAATAACATAGTTTAATATGAAAAAACGGTGGAGTATCCATTTAATAGACACAGAGCTCTGTGAACAGCCAGCCTCTTTTGCAATGACCTTTTGTGTCTTGCCCTCCTTGTGCAAGGTGTCAATGGTCGTCTTTTGGACAACTGTCAAGTCAGCAGTCTTCCCCATGATTGTGTAGCCTACAGAACTAGACTGAGAGACCATTTAAAGGCCTTTGCAGGTGTTTTGAGTTAATTAGCTGGTTAGAGTGTGGCACCAGGTGTCTTCAATATTGAACCTTTTCACAATATTCTGATTTTCTGAGATGAATTTGGGATTTTCCTTAGTTGTCAGTTATAATCATCAAAATTAAAAGAAATAAACATTTGAAATATATCAGTCTGTGTGTAATGAATGAATATAATATACAAGATTCACTTTTTGAATGGAATTATTGAAATAAATCAACTTTTTGATGATATTCTAATTATATGACCAGCACCTGTACACAACTACTGTGGAAAAGCACAAACTGAAGTTGCTTTGTAATTTTGCCTTGTGTAATGAATTAAATAACTCAACTCAATCTCTATAGAGGATGGAGAGGTGTTTGTTTGGGGTTTTGGAATTCTGGGTAAAGGCCCAAAACTTTCAGAGTCGTCTGTCCCAGAAAGAGTGCCAGCCACATTTTTTGGGAGGTCAGAGTTCAACCCCAGTGTGAAGGTCTCGTCCATCCGCTGTGGACTCAATCACTTTGCAGCTGTCACAGGTAAAAACTTCTTTGCTCTCAAGATATCAAGTATTGTTGTGGAGTGTAATTATGAGATTTTAGAAATGTAAAATGTGCTCACATACAGGATACTAACACTCATTCTCCTGAAAACACCTGCTAATAGTGCTTGCATAACCATGTTGGTATTAAATCCAGCCTGTTTCCTGGCCTACATCCATGTAAACAGAGGGCTGAGTTATTTGCTACATGAATATTGTTTTCAGATCGAGGCGAACTGTTTGTTTGGGGTAAAAATGTGAGAGGATGTCTCGGCATCGGGAAACATGATGACCAGTATTTTCCATGGAGGGTAAGAAGCCAACAATGCTGCATTCTTTCTTTTAACATGGAAAAGTTCAGAGCTTTTTGGACCAAATTAATTATGTGACATGCTGATTAATTACAGTTAACCCCAGATATATAACTATTTTCTGAGAAAAGCTCTCAAATGAACAGAACTCATTAAAATGCATTATTATGACAGGTGGAAACATTCAATAGACAAAAATACTTTGAGTTTATAAATGAATGCACAATTGACGACACTATACCCAGTAGACTTTAGATGTAATCTGTTTTCTTTTCTCCTAATGTTTGTCGTTTGTTTTAGGTGACAGTGCCAGGCCACGTGAAGGATGTTGCCTGTGGTGTTGACCACATGGTGGCGCTGGTCAGATCCATCATATGAGATTGTCTTTGTAGATCTGGGCAATCTTCTCTTGAACATCTTCAGCAACCACCAACAGCACGCAAGGGTTCAATGTTTCTCCATAATCTTCGGACTTGTTAAGGGCACTCACTGAGACTTCATGTCACACTGCATCAAGCAAGTCAAGGGTGTGTTTAAGAAACACAACAGCTCCTCGGCGGTTTACAGTGTGGACCTCAAAAATACACGTGAATCTGACTCTTAAATAACTCAAGACTTCTTATGTTGGCTTCTTGATATTTGAGGTTTCCTCAATGTTTTGGTATTTCGTCATCACATGAGGTGGACACTAGTTTGAACATACAAAGACACATCAGAGTGGTTTCTGGATCTTTTCTCATTAAAATGATTGAATTGTCAGGCAACTGAAAACTATGATCTGAAAACTAAAAAGGTATATTTAAATTAAACTTTTTTTAAAAACAAAAAGTTGGCATGAAAGTGTTATTGTGAAACAGCATTTTGAACAAGTAAAAATGTAGTTTGGGACTTGCTTTTTTTTCTATCAGAAATTGATTGGATAATTGTGATTTGCTACTGGTTGATGTCATGTGAGTGACAATTCAAAGCCAATGCTAAATTTGCTAGTTTTTTTTTTAAAAGAAAGAACTAGCTAACTTTTTTGAGAGCATAACACATATATATGACATAATGCACTGTAGTCTTTCATTATGTTTCCAGGCCTGGAAAATCACTTTAAAAATTCCTTGATATGTGCAGTTTTTCCTTGACCCCAAAAGGGAAGCAACTGTGTTGTTGGATGCCTTAAATATAGATTGCAGACATACAAAAGCAGACTTTCAGGAAGAAAAATGTCATTTGAAGTTATATTAAAATTCCTCTATCCTTCAGAATCAAGTACATTTTATTTGTACCAAACTGTATTGATAGATCACATAGTACCATTTATAAAGCAGTATACATTCTGAGGGAAAAGAAGGGAATAGTTGAAAGTCACCCTCTTTAATGTGCAAGTATAAAGGAACAGTTTCTGACCTACACTTTGTGTCAAGAGACAGAAAAAAAAATTCATGAAGGTGAAACAAAAGCAATCAATTCATGATCTTTTCTGGTGTCTGAGCTGGTTTAATCAGATTCTCCAAATCAATCATTCATATGGGTAGTTAGAAGTAGCTTCAGCAAATATCATCCCACAGAAATCATTTGTAAATCACAGATATGACTAAATATCTTCATAAACTAGATAAATCCGCAATTGGCACATGGTCTAGTTTTGCATGATGTAAACCCCCACTGTACGCTTAAGAAAACATGGTTCAAGCAGTGGGGAAGAAAAGTAACGATTTAAAAAAAAAAAAAAAAAAGTTTCATGTCTTTAATTGTCTGAAAACAAACAGGTCACCCCTTCTTAACACTGATAAATGTATGGTTTTGCAAATTTCTGCTTGATAGCTGATAGAAGAAAAGCTTGTGGAAAAAAGACACCCATCCTTGTGTAAAGAGCAACAAGTGACCCCTTCAAAAAGAGACTCCTTCAAGGGGAAGATACTCGTCCCCGGTATTTCACATCAGAAGAGTAAGATCTGTAAGATAGACCTTAAATAAAGTGCAGACAAGGGGAGCTTGAAGGCCTAAACTAACGCCAGTGTCTGCGACACCTGACCTTAACTAACATTCAACAAACGACAGGTTCCCCCAACAGTTTCCTCTGTGGATGAAGAGACAGCTTTGCAAAATACTCAAAAGAGCGAGTAGTGGTGAAGACTAAAGAGGCATTTTGTGCGATCGCAAGCGCGCAACGACTCCAGGGCAGAAATAAAAAACGACGTCCCCATCAGACCGAGCGTTTAAAACCAGAATTACAGTAAACTGCACAATTCGTGTATGTGTATTTTAACCTGAACAAGGGCGTGTGAACGGTTTCACCTCACCTGAATCCTCATTTCCAATTGCTGCCAACTCGGCTGGGTGGACAGAAAACCCATTGATTGTACTTTGAAGGCAAAAACAACAACAACAACAGCAACAACAACAGCTACTAATTCATTACCCAGCCACTTGGCATTGAAATGTGAACATAAGATTGAGGTGAGGGGAAAGAAACAAAAAGCTCTAAATAAAAACGGTAAACTTTCCAAACAATGAGCGTGAAAAGCTTCTTTCACAGACTGAACTTGTGACTGGACCATTTTGGAGAACACACACACACACAAAACCCCTGAACCATCAAATAGCATCCAAAAAAACATGTTTTAGACAAGGAGTGTGTTTATGCCCCGTGTCTTGGCACTGCAAGGGAAAACAGGAGGAGGGGGGCAGGAAAAACTAAAAATAAATCTCGAGATACATTGGAGTACATTCTGTGTCCTCTAGGAGGAGGACCTGCCGCTAGTACATAATGGTTATTTGCAACATCTTAAGAATCGCTATCTGAAGTCCAGGCCCTGTTGCCATGGTACAATGATGTGCGGAGGATGAGGAGGAGTGGATAAGAGGAAGAGGGGCGGGGAAAAAAGAAGAGAAGAAAAACACTGGATTCACACTATCGCAGGGTCCCTGTAGAGGTGGGTGGGGATTAGGGTTTTCTTTTTTGCAGGAAACAGACAGGAAGTGATGTTGTCGCTCAATACCGACTGCAAGACTAGACCCCCCGCCCCCTCGCTTATTCATTCCCCTTCAAATTCTTCTCCCATAACCACCCCTCAGGTAAGATCTTGGCACTTTAAGAGTTTGACATAAGAAATCTAAATGTTTTCAGGGAAGTGGGACTCCCGTCCAAACGTCTCACTGTCCTGTGCTCTCATTGGTCCTCAAGGCTCCGATCACGCTCTGGATGTTCTCCTCAGGAACCTGGGTGGAGACAAGATGGCTGGTGTTAAACACTGCCCTCACATTCTGAATATTAGTAGATGGGAAAGCGATTATTTGTGAATGGCGAAACTCACTAGAGCGTGATCGAACTTGAAGGTACTGATATAATAGGCTGGAATGTCAGCGGTCGCCAGCGGTTCAGATATCTGAGCCACAATGCCACATTCATCTGATGGAGGACAAAAGACTTTCATTAGAAATCCAACTACCACAGCCTCAAGTTTACAGTTGTGCATTTGATCTTATTTACTGAGGTATATTGTGCATAGAAGTCTGGTCACATGATCGGGAAGGAAACCACATGATCGGGAATTTCACAAGGAATGACTTCTGGTCATGCAAATTCAACACATTGACCAACTACTGGCAGCTTGGTTTGAAAGGGACGTGTGTGAGAGCTTCATATATATCGCTGCACAATTGACAATAGATGAAGATGGACCTTTTTTGTCTCAAAATGTTGCAAAAAGTGCACCTTAAAGGGTTAATTCACCCAAAAATGAAAATTCTGTCATTAATTATTCACCCTCATGTCGATCCACACCCGTAAGACCTTCGTTCATCTTCAGAACACAAAATAAGATATTTTGGATGAAATTTGAGAGGTATATGACTCGTCCATAGACAGCAACACTTTCAAGATCCAGAAAGGTACTAAAGTCATTGTTAAAACAGTCGATGAGACTGCAGTGGTTCAACCTTAATGTTATGAAGCGACGAGAATACTTTTTGTGTGCTAAAACAAAACAAAAATAACGACTTCATTCAATCTCTTCTCTTCTGTGTCATTCTCATTTGTTGTTTACGTCCAGCGCTCCCAGATTCTACGTCAGAACGCAGACTTATTATTGGCCGGCTCCTGCGTCAGCATCACATGCATGCCTCGTGCGGCTCACATGAACAGCGTCGGCCAATACTGAGCCGGCATTTGGATTTAAACACTGAATCACTGAAGTGTGCTTACTGCGGCAACTACGCAATGATAATGATAGGGAAGATCTGAGATTGTTGAATAAAGTCATGTTTTTTTTTTTGTTTTTTTTTTACATGCAAAAAGTATTCTTGTCATTTGATAAAATTTAGGTTGAACCACTGCAGTCACATCGACAGTTTTAAAGGGTTCGTTCACCCAAAAATGAAAATTATGTCATGACTCACCCTCATGTCGTTCCAAACCCGTAAGACCTCAGTTCATCTTCGGAACACAGTTTAAGATATTTTAGATTTAGTTCGAGAGCTTTCTGTCCCTCCATTGAAAATGTATGTACGGTATACTGTCCATGTCCAGAAAGGTAATAAAAACATCATCAAAGTAGTCCATGTGACATCAGAGGTTTGGTTAGAAGTTTTTGAAGCATCAAAAATACATTTTGGTCCAAAAATAACAAAAACTACGACTTTATTCAGCATTGTATTCTGTTCCGGAATCGATTCCATTGAATCGATTCCATTGAATCAATTCCATTGAATCGATTCCATTGAACTAGGGACGCACCGGATAACACGTCAGCAGCGTCACTGCGGAGTCGTGAACCCGAATTGACAGACCCGGAAGAGAAGACAATGCTGAATAAAGTTGTAGTTTTTGTTATTTTTGGACCAAAATGTATTTTCGATGCTTCAAAAACTTCTAACTAACCCACTGATGTCACATGGACTACTTTGATGATGTTTTTATTACCTTTCTGGACATGGACAGTATGCCGTACATACATTTTTAATGGAGGGACAGAAAGCTCTCGGACTAAATCTAAAATATCCTAAACTGTGTTCCGAAGATGAACGGAGGTCTTACGTGTTTGGAACGACATGAGGGTGAGTCATGACATAATTTTCATTTTTGGGTGAACTAACCCTTTAACAATGTCTTTACTACCTTTCTGGACCTTGAATGTGGTGGTTAAATGGTTAAACTAGGGACGACTCATGATATGAATGAGGCATTTATATAGCGCTTTCATATGTACTACTGTACAATCATATCAGGGGTCTCTCCTCATCCACCACCAGTGTGCAGCATCCACTTGGATAATGCGACGGCAGTCACAGTACAACGGCACCAGTGCGCTCACCACACACCAGCTGTAGGTGGAGAGGAGAGAGAGTGAAAGCCAATTCAATGGATGGGGATTATTAGGAGGCCATGATAGGTAAGGGCCTATGGAGGGAATTTGGCCAGGACACCGGGGTTACACCCCTACTCTTTACAAGAAGTGCCATGGGATTTTTAATGACCACAGAGAGTCAGGACCTCGGTTTAACATCTCATCCAAAGGACGTCATATACCTCTCAGATTTCATCAAAAAACAACAAAGGTCTTGTGGGTGTGGAACGACATGAGGGCGAGTACTTAATGACAAAATTTTCATTTTTGGGTGAACTAACCCTTTAAGTTACACCAAAAATCTAGAGATTTACAAATCAAACTAAATATGAGTGCTATCATAATGACAGAATGTAGCTAAGCATTTGCTAACATGTTTTAGTTGTTTTTAGCATGTTGCTAGGGTGTTCTGTGTGCTTGCTTACTGGCTCAAGTCTAAAGAACCAAGCCAAAATTCTGGTTCCTAGATATTGCTCAGGTCAAAGGGATTTTCATTGTCACAGTAACAGCAGGCGGGTTACCCAGTTTTAGCCTGAACTCACCAAACCCTAAGGGTTGTCCTCCGATGCGGACCATTTTCCAAAGCTCTCCTGATGCGCTGGTGAAGAGGACATTGTTTGGAAACCTGACAAGAAAAAAGCAGCATCTAAACCATGTGTAATGATAAAAAAAAAAACAAAGACACTGTACATTTAATCAGAAATAAATTCATTAGGCAAGTTACATTTTAACCGTAAACACAAAGAAGAAAAAGCTGAAAGATGGTGCTAATGTTGATGAAACCACTGCAGACAAAGTTGACTCAAAAGAAAGAAATCCACTTTTACAACTGATGCAGTCTAATATTGTTTGTGTATATAACAATGAACTGAAAGTTCATCTTTGAAACACAAATGAAGAAATGAAAACCTGAGAGATTAAAATGTTGTCGCTTCAAAAAAGTTCACAGATCTACGGAAGAGAAACGATCACTTTATAATAATTTATTCTATGATTTAGATTATTATTAGATTTATTCTGTGTTATGCAAGTATGGTTGAGCTTCTGAAAGAACCAATGAGGTTTCATATGGGGTTTTATTACTTTACAATATCTTTATGAACTTTTTAAAGTTTCAAAGTTTTGGTTGCGTGGACTTTCAATGGAGGAACAGAAATCTCTCAGGTTTCATTAAAAATATCTTTCTTTGTGTTTTGAATAATGAACGAAAGTCTAATGGGTTCAGAATGACACGAGGGTGAGTAAATGACTGAATTGACTGTGATGTGACTTTTCATTTGAACAAGGAAAAGAGATTGGGAAATAATTGGATCAAGAAAAGTGGGCGATTAATACAAAGTGTATTACAGGTGGCTGGAGAAAATGTGTTGGGAAAAAAAAATAATGGAGTAGGTGACGTCAGCCAAACAGTAGTCATTTCAGAGGTTATTGAATTTAACGCAGATGAAAAAGAAGCTGTGAAGGATAGACTTACAGTCTTTCCAAAAGCATGCACTGTATAAACGTTCAGATCACAATTTTCACAACTTTTAAAACTTTTTTTTCCCCACAGAAAGACTGGTTAACAGAACAATTGCTATGTTGTTACACAACAGTACAATCAATTGAACTTTATTCTATCCCTCACAACCAAAAATTACATGTGGCGCTACCCTGACTAAGGTCTATAACATGCGCTGATGAATCATGCACAAGACCAGGGGTGTGTATTGAGAACTTAAATGAGGTCAAAAGTGTTTTCATGTTGACTTCAATAGAGTGTTCGAGGCAGAGCAGGGTGGGGTCTCACCTCCGGGTCGTCTGCTCATCCATAACTAGAGAGATGTAGCCCTCGATCAGGGAGAAGGAGAAAAAGCGAATGTGTCCAGAATCCTCGCTCTGTCCCCCGGTCTCTTTTGCTCTGTAATGAAGCACAGCAGGGATTCTTGTTGTTACACAAGCTTCATTAGAGCTGAACTCAGCTGACACTTTTGCAAGGAATAGAAAAAAAAAATGGGAGGAGTATGATAAAGTCAACACTGATCTGAGCTTTCCCTCTAAGGGTTGGCCTGATGCCAATGTCGGAGCAGTAAACAAGTTCAGCCTCTATAAGGAAGAGCAAAATAGTACAAATACACACTGTTCGTCTTATTTCCAGTCGTCACGTAATGCACTCCCTACTGCGACCTGTGTGTGTTATCATCATTCTCTAATAGATCTGGCAGATGGCTCTCGGTTATTGCCATATGTGAGCCAGGAGGAGAGGCCTGGCGTGGAGCTCTTACCCGCCCGAGTAGAACATGACATCCATGAGCAGCGTGGCCACCGAGGGCAGCGTGTCGGGGTCAAGGCTGGTAACGCAGAACATGTTACTGGGGCTGGAGAGAGGGTGAATGATTGGCCGAGGGACTGAGGAAAGGAAGAAGAGAGTTGTTTATTTTACAATAATGGCCTGTAAACATTCAAGCATTAACAATGCAGATCCACCGCTGGTGTGTCGGTCAGGATGTTTCATGAAGGGATGCATTTATAAGTCTGATAAGTTGTTTAACCCACTGGTGGTCTTTGGGCATTTTAGACCGAAAAATGTAACTTTCTGAAAAAATGCATATTTTTGAGTGTAATAATATATATTTATTTATTTATTTATTGCACTCAAAATATAGTCAACATCTGAAGTGGATCAAAAAAGTTTATCAAAGTTCTCCTAAGAACGAAGCTGTCCTAAGAAGAAGGTTTTAGGTCAACTTTGATGAAAGGTTGTGATCCACTTCAAATGTTGACTACTGTAATTAACATAATATGTTCATTATTAAAATATGATGCACAAAATAATGATCATCATATGGTCTCTAGAAATTACTGCATAAACTATTTTCAAGATAGACTGCATGACTTACAACAGCAGCCTGAAACATTGCTTATATTTGGCAAACAGTTAATATCACTACCAGGAACCAGGAAAGTCATTTCAGATGCAACTTATTACATTTTGATGGAAGTTCACAAAAGGACATTATTTCCTTTACAATAACGTGCACCAATGAATTGTGCACAATAAGATCAAGAACATATGTTCAGTTGGTTTCATGTTGACCTTAAACACAGAATGTCAAACATGACTGCCAAAGGCAGAAGCTAACTACACCACAAACACTTTCAGCAGATGTTTCTCTATTACACAGGTCTGGCTGCTCAATGTGACGAATCTACTGTAAGTCCAAAACTTTGCGTCATGGTAGTAAAATATGGTTTGATATACAAGATCTACACTGATCATTTGATTAAATAGCTTAAAGGAATAGTTCACCCAAAAATAACAATTCTGTCATTCCAAACCTATATAACTGACTTTTTTTCTGTAGAAACAAGATTGTGTTTCATAGAAGAAAAAAGTCTGAAATTACATGAGGGTGAGTAAATGATGATGATTTTCATTTTCGGGTTCCTTTAAAGTGCCCCTATTATGCTATTTTAAAGCCTCCTTATTTAAGTTTGGAGGTCTCCTACAATTGGATACAATGCATCCAAGGTCAAAAACACTAATTTTCTCATAATATACATTCCAGCATAACCTCTTTCCTCAGTGTCTCACACAGTTCAATCGAAGATTCTGTCTCTCCAAACCCCTCCTTTCCGAGAGCCTACTCTGCTCTGATTGGTCAGATAGCCCAATCTGTTGTGATTGGTCTACGGCTTCCAGTGTGTGGGAAACAAAACGGCCATTACCATATCTGAATTTCACCTCCAGAGGCTTCCTCAGCACTTGTATAACACTGTAAAATGAACATTTACGATGGAGTCAGTTTTATCATATCAATTCGAGTCCTCATCTTTTGGAAGTGCATGCAAAAAGGATTTGCTTTCGCAGCACAGAAAACAGTGTCTTCTCGACATATCAACAACATGAATCAAACTCTTCCAGTCTCAGCTACAACTACAGTGTTTGAGGGTCAAAGTAGACGTTGTTCACATCACATACAGCCAGTGAAGACAATAGGCAGACATTATGCAATTTTTTTACAGTTTGAACCATAGACTGTAAAAAAAAAAGATGGACGACACACCTTCACTCTCTTCCATTGTAGCAACTGAAGGTGCCAGTGTGCCAATGTGGTACTGACTGAGACTGAGTCTCGAGTCTTCGCATAGTGAACTTAGAGCCCGAGTTTGCGCAGTAGTGAGCGCGAAGTGGAGCCGCGCTATCGAGGTCCTGCCCAAACTCAGAACAACTCATTTTGTCTGTGTGAGATAAACAGTTATGGAAATGTAGAAAAGAAAGTTAAAGCTCCAATCACCTCTTGAAGATCCAGAAAAAACATCCGTTGGTGCCTCAGTGACTACTTCACTCAAAGAAGCTGTCAATCATGATGTCTCACCCCCGTTTTAATAGCAACAAATAACCAGTGTTGGGGAGTAGTTAACTACATGTAGCGGCGCTACTAGTTTAACTACATTTTTCAGTAGCTTTTAAAACAGTGTAGCTTTTCCAGTAGTTAACTACATTTTCAAGTATCGGTGTAGCGCGACCAAAAGCTACGTTCCAATTTACGTTGACGAGCTCATTTATGAAGCAGCACTTCAGATCACGGACTAAAATCGTGTATTACCGCCATCTATTGTTAAATCACGCATTTTGTGGCTATATCAGTTCATCGAGAAGAGATCTTCTGATTATGTAAAGGGCAAAGCATCCATCAGTTGAACAGAACACAAAATCGAAACATAGCTTAGTGCACTTATCACACGGCAAAGGCTGATCTAATAGGTTGCTCGGGTATGAGAATGTTCACGCAAGAAGCACATGATTTGCGTCTCAAAGCTTCATCACTGCATGTGCTGTGAGTTTAACCTGCATTTTTCCGTGTATCCAATTTAAGTGCAGGTCCGGTTCCAGAATCAAATCATTAGAGGTGCTTCTGAAATAAGTGAGGGTGCTATAGTAACGTGTAGATGTAATGTGTAAACACCATAATAAGAATAGCAATATATACAGTGAGACATTTAAGATTTTAAGTCATTTTTCAAATAATTGGAAAAGAATTTCAAAAATATTGATACAAAAATTCTAAGATTTTTCTAGTCTGCATTTACATTGCTTATTCTCATTGCATATTTTTGTCCCGTGTTATGGTTATGGTAGCAATTTTAAGTGTGAATCCTGCATTTATATGTAGAAATCACTTCTGAAACTGCAGAGTGCAATTGGTGGTCGGTCCTCTCATACTATTGCATGATAAACAAAACTTATATTAAAATTCTGAATGTATTATATATAAAGCGTGCAAAGAGAGTCTGTGTCAGATATAGGCTACATTTGAGTATTGTATCTTTTGATATAGTTTACAAAATAAAACAGTACGCTTTGAAATCATAATTGTAATGCATTGCTTTGTTTTAAACCCCATACATCTTACTTAAACATTCTTCATTAACAGTTATCCAGTTATTTATAAGCTATGTCATAAAAAAAAAAAAATAATAAAAAAAATCAAAGTAGTTTCAATGTAGTTAGCTACTTTTTGTTAGTAACCGTGCGTTCACACCAGTCTATGGTTCACACCCATAGACAGTGTTCACACCGCCGGCGGCGAGAGCGTCAACATTCGCCTTGGCCGCCCTGCCAACAACGCTGTACTGTTCGTTCAAACCGCCGCCGACGGGAGGGTCAAAGCAGAGCCAAAGTAAATCACAAGTCGCGTCAAACAATCGGAAGCCTCTCAAGCGAGGATCTCTACATTCTAATTGGTTGCCGCCGAACCGCGTCATAGCTCATTACCATAAAGTTAACCTGATTTCAACTCTCCTCGACGCTCTCACCGTCCAAGACGCGCCGCGCCGCCGCCGGCTCTCATTGAAAATGAATGACTAGCGTCACTTTGACGCTCTCGCCGCCGGCGGTGTGAACGCACAGTAACTTGTGTAGCTAACTACTTTTTCAAAAGGGTAGCTTGACTGTAGTTTAACTACTTTAATTTATGAGTAGCTTGTAGCTTGTCAAACTACAGTTTCTGAGTAGCTTCCCCAACACTGCAAATAACTAACTAAAACCAACCTTTTTTTGAAGAATGAACACTTGAACTAACACCAGCATGATAAAAACTGCCTAAAATTACAGAAACCGTCTATAGAAAAAAAAAATAATACATTTTTAAAGTGTAATTTGATGGTTTAGTTTGTGTCATGTCCCACTACATTTCATGGAGAGGGCGGAGTTTATGACCTTCATTGCTTCCAGCAACCTGGGGGCGATCCAGACGCTTTTTGGCTTCACTTTTCAGGACTCTCCTGTGGCATGCTTGGTTCGAACCAGTAGTAAGACTGGAATTACTGATGACTCATTTCAGGAAGTTCAGAAATCACTTCTTTCCTTTGGGAGACAATAACTATTTGCCGACTTTTTACATTCACAAACAGCTATATTACACACTACATGAAAGGGGATATCAGAAAAAGCATAATAGGGGCACTTTAAATTTCGGAAGCATCAACTGGTACCGTAAATGCACAAGATGCCTTGTGTCGACACACACTCAGACTAATGACTGATGGTTACCCAGTTTAGGCTTGACAAAACCATTGGTGACCCCGGTACTGTTGGCAGCAACAGTTTCTCCGTTGACAACCCTCAGCAGAGTGAATTCCGAAGACAGCGTGTGCATGACCATAGGCAGATCCCTCTCTCGAACCTATGGACAGAATCATACATTGGTATTTAGTTTTTATTTAATAAAAATATTATGTGATGTACCAGGTTTAATGAGCTCAGGTGTTCAAGGAGGGAATAAATAATTGTAAAACATATACAAAATGTTTGCAGACAGTGCCAAACCCTGTTAGATAATGATGTACTGCAGTATCTAAAGTAGAGATGACAAATACCAAGCAAGTTATCTGGATGTGTACAAACACAAACCAAACTTTTTTTTTTGGGGGGGGGGATTTATGGCAGAGACGTTCAGCATAAATGGGAAATAAAAACATGCATAAGTAGAAACCCTAATATTACACTTCTGCCATTTTCTTCAGTAACCAAAACCAGCTGATTCAAACACAAATCACAAAAGGAACATTCATTTGCATTTCAAACACCACTACCAAACCCAGAATACATTACAGTAAAAACAATACATAAGGATGGCTTAAGCAACCAATTAAGCTGAAACTCAGAGTGTTCCAGTGAGGCCTTGATGGGTGCACTAAATGAGCAGCGCACAGCATTTCAAGAGCAACTATCTATGGATATACAGTTTCCTAGGACTACTTTTATGAGCTTACAAAAGCTCCAGAGAATTAAAACATCTTCAAACATTACGTTGAACCGTCATAACCTCATTAGAAAACGAAATATAGCCAAACAAGAGCAAACTTTTTACACAGAAACAACAACAGTAGGGCTGGGCAAAATATATATACACAGACAATTAAATTTTGCTTGCAATATCACAAATACTTCAATCATTTTAATGAGGCTTTAATGTTTTAATTTGCCTATTAGGTTTATGTTGTAGTGGCATCTCTGTACTTTAAAATTGTGCTTCATAAATAAAGCAAAAAAGTATAGGCATTCAAGCGGCTGCATTTTGTACTACCTGCAAACGCAACAACACTGTCTGGGGCTGACTCCTGTACAAAGAGAATTACAATAATCAAGCCTTGAAAAAAATAAAAGGCATGAATGACTTTCTCAAGGTCCTTAAAAGAGAGAAATGTCTTGACTTTGGCCAAAAGTCTCAAGTGGAAAAAGCTGGATTTGACAGTATTTATTTGCTTATCAAATTTAAAAGCTTTGTCAAATAAAACACCCAGATTCTTCACCAGCATTTCATTATGCTAGTGAACCAAGATTAAAATTATCAGTTGGTACAAATTTAATAATCTGTTTTGTTTTCATTGAGTTTTAAATCATTTAGAGACATCCAGCCTTCATAGGCTGAAACACACCAAGCCGACACTGACGAACTAGTGGCGACGAAAGCAGACTGCGGGGTTGGCTCACGTTGGCAGTGTCTGTGTCCACAGTTGGCCTTGACACACCAAACTGATGCTAGACAGCCAAGTAGCACGTCAGTTCTGCGCCTGCGTGAGATGAAATGCCTTTACGAACCAACAGATGGCAGTATCTGAACAGCCAATCAGAATGATCAGATGGTCCGACGGACCGACGAGCTCCGACGCCGATTCAACATTTCAAATCGGTCAAAAAAAGCCGACGAGGACCAACTTCAGCCGACGATGCGAAACACATTGAGAAAACTTAGTCGGCCGACGAAGAAAAACTGCCCGACGGCCGACCGTCGGCTTGGTGTGTTCCTGCCTTTTAGACAGGCTAAAAGAGGGCATTCTTGTTATTCTGTTGAAACGGCAGATAAATCTGTGTGTCATCTGCATAACAGTGAAAAGAAACATTATGTTTCTTAAAAATAGATCCCAAAGGGAGCATATATAGTGAAAAAAGGAGTGGACCAAGAATGGACCCTTGAGGGACCCCACAGGTGAGGTGAGGTCGATAAAAAGCAGGAGCTGATGTCGATAAAAATTCACCAACATTGACTTCAAAGCTTCTATTTGACAAATAAGACTTAAAGCACTCGAATTCCGACATAGTGTGATCTACAGTATCAAACTAAGAACCAATAACACCAAGACGGCTGAACCTCCGGAATTGACAGTTAATAAAATATCATTGCAAACTTTTAAAAGGGCTGATTGTATACTGTATTGTGCTCTAAAACCCAACTGGAAAACAAACACTGATTTTTTTTATTTTTTTACCTCCAAAAAGGTCTATAATTACTAATTGGGTAAAAACTACTTTCTCCAGAACTTCTGATTTAGGCCTAATCCCAATTCTACCCCTTACCCTTTCCCCTTCCCCTTTGTTTTGTGCGTTCACATGAAGGGGTAGGGGTGTCCCAATTCTCATTTGGTTGGAGAGGAAGGGGTAGGGGGAAGGGCCAGGTAGCCCTTCAAACAAAGATTTTTCAGGACCACACTTCAGACGAAGGGGTATGATAAATTTCCAACATGGCCGACCGAGCAAGCAGAGAGACCCATAAATGTAAGTATTTTTTTTTTACGGTAAACAGTATTTTATTAATAAATAATCACTTAATCTTGTGTTCATGTATACGGTTATGTTCTCTGAAAAAAGATTTGTTAAAATCGCTATGAAAAAAGTTCGCTAATGTTTTTTACTTTATGATAGTTCCACAACATATTTTTTTATATTTTATTGAAACCCGTGTTGATTTGACAACATAAATTCAAATCCAGTGGCAGCTAACATGTCTTTTTGCTGCATGCCTGATTAATGTTTTGTTTTGTTGTGGTTACATCCATAAATACGTGTACGTTACATGATATAAACAAAAAGTGCATTCAGTTTGCGTGCTTATTCATCAGTATTGTATGTTCTGTATCAACCAGAGACTCCTGAGGAAAAACGCAGGCTCGTCTCCTTTGTCTTATGCGAAGAACTGAAGACAAATGCAAAAAAATAGCTGTCGCCCAAGCAACAGAGATCACTACAGCTATCGATGGCATCTTAGAAGTGTGTGATAAACATTGGCGCATCTATGACGTAGGAGCTAGCGATGACTTATGATGACGTGTAACGTTCTAGTAGTGGTGTCCCATTTCTTAGGGGAATATTTTCAGCCCTACCCCTTGACACTCTGTTTCAAGGGGCAAGGGGAAGGGGTAGGCATAGGGGCAAGGGGAAGGGGTAGGCATAGGGGTAAGGGGAAGGGGTATAAAATAGAATTGAGATTGGGCCTTAAACTTCATTAGCAAAAATGGTGTTAGAGTTGGTAAGTTTGATTCATTTGTGAAACAAAAGCTACGTTTTTACATGTTTTAGTAAAAATGTGCATATTTATGAAAATAATTAATCATTTTGTGTTCATTTTGTGCAAAACATTCTTTAGATATTTTAGCTACATTTTTGCTGTATGTCATTTCTTGCATTAAGCAACAACGGTTGTAATAATAATAATAATAATTATATACTGAATACAAATATTAAAAGGGTTAGTTCACCCAAAAATGAAAATTATGGCATTAATTACTCACCCTCATGTTGTTCAAAACCCATAAAACCTGTTTCTTCGGAACAGAAATCTTTGATGAAGGTCTTTTTAACGAAAACTGAGAGCTTTCTGTCCAAACACTGACTGCTAGACAACTATAACTTTCAAGCCCCAGAAAGGCAGTAAAACATCATAAAAGTGACTCCAGTGTTTTAACCTTACTTTTACGATGTGACGAGTGCTTTGTTTGCGCAAAAAGCAATTTACCAAAATATTAATGTCCAATGTGCATTTATGACAATTGTAATTTTTGGGTGAACTAACCCTTTAAATATCATCAAGACGCTGAAATATAATATCTGGTATATTTTAGACTATTAAGCTCAGCCTTACACAACAGTGAATCCTTTCCAGGGATGGTAATCTTAAATCCTTCAACAACTCCTCTGGAAGACAATATTCTCTTTCACTTTTTTTAGCTATCTGAATAAAGTAGACATTGGTGTGCTCTAGGCCTGATGGGCCCGATACAGATGGGTATTTCTGAATTGCTTTTAAAGTTTTGAGTAACCAGGCCAAGAGCGAAGAACAGGGCAGAGGATGAGAAGGAAGTGGCCTCTCCAGTGGCCCAGCACAGGAGGCAGGTCATCTCCTCTCTTTCTATAAAGCTCTGTGATTATTCCTCTGTCTGGGAGCAGCTGGTGTGGAACGTGAACTTTCCGGTAAATTCCAGTAAGCGGCTGCTGATCCACAGGCTTTATCCTCTTTACATAACTACCCCCAGATTACCATCGCTCCCACATTTCTTGTTATTTTCATAAACAGGCTCTGGTGACCGTGCCACCACTGGTAGACTGGGCATGTGTTCATAAACACGCACACATAATGGAAATGTGCTGAGATGACAGCACTAGGCTGTGGTCATGGTAGATGGGTTGGTTTGAGGAAAGGGGAAGTGATGACTAGCTTAGTATTTACTGTATTTGCAGTTTATGTAAAGAGTTCGATGATCATCCAAAAGCAATAACCATCATATGTCATCATATACCATGTCCTACATGAAATTACAAGCAACAGTTTCATCTTATTCAATGAAATTGGGAAGGTGTGAATCTGTATTTTAACTGCTGATAAAATTAAATATATTCAGATTACAGGGCTTGTTTTTATATAATCTTTCGCAATAGACTGCATCATGTTTGTCATGTAAATACTGCATTTTTTTTTTCTTATGATCAAGAACTAAAAACATTAATGCTTTATGTGTGCATTTGTATCATTTCCTGAAGTTTAATTAATGAGGGTAGTCTTAGTGTAAACCCTGGAATAAATCGGAGATGATTCTATGAGGCGATACTATACTATACTAAAAGTGAAGCGAACTACATGAAAGAGAACGAAATTCATCCCACGAGCTCACTCTCTCACATTAGCTATGTTCCCTTCCACCTATTTTTATGTGCATTTTAATGGGTATGGGTATGGGTTTATGGGTATATTGCATAAAAAAAAAAACACTTGATGGAAACGCCAAGATGTATGGAAGAGGATTAGGGCCAAGCAATAAAAAAAAACAAAAAAACATTGAGATTAAAGTTGTAAAATTTCGAGAAAAAGGTCGAGATGAAATGTTGAGAATAAAGTCATTAAATTATGAGAAAAAAGTCATTAAATTACGAATTTGTTCTCATAATTTAATGACTTTTTTCTCGTAATTGAATGACTTTATTCTCATAATTTAATGAGTTTATTCTCAACATTTTATCTCAACTTTTTTCTCGAAATTTAACGACATCTCATAATTTAACAAATTTGTTCTCGTAATTTAACAACTTTAATCTCGAGATGGTTTTATTTTTTTATTATTGCTTAGCCCTAATCCTCTTCCGTAAAGATGCACATAAATTATAAAACTGATAAAATATTTTGAACAAAAATACAGTAAAAACAGTAATATTGTGAAAAACGGTTTTCTATTTGAATATATTGTTAAATGTAATTTATTCCTGTGATGCAGAGCTGAATTTTCAGCATCATTACCCCAGTCTTCAGTGATTATTTGCTGCTCAAGAAACTTTTATTATTATTATTATCAATGTTGAAAACAATTCTTAATATGCTTAATATTTTTGTGGAAACAATGATACATTTTTTTCAGAATTATTTTATGAATAGAAATTTCAAAAAGAACCGCAATTATTTGAAATGGAAATCATTTGTAACATTTTAAATGTTTTTAATGTCACTTACCATCAATTAAATAAAAGTACTAATTACTTCAAAAAAGAAAAAAAATCGAACTGACCCCAAACTTTTGAGCAGTAGTGTAAGTTTTCTGTCATCAGGCAGTGTGTGTATGCATTGTGAATTACAACACCTGTCAAAAGTTTGGAAACTCTTGACTGAATTTGTTTATCTTAAATTTCATGTAAAGGATTTCATGAAATTATTTCTGTAGACAAATATAAATTATGCTTACATATGAATTTCCTTATTCTCATGTGTATATCACTTTCAAAAATGTCAAAAGTACTATTCATTTGTACGTCAAACGTTTTAATGGGGGAAAATTATTGAATAATTAAGAGTTCATATCTTCTATAGCCTAAGCATCTATGACACTCACCAATATAAAATCAGTCTGATACGTCGACAGCATGAATACCGAGATATTATGGTCTGCCAACGGGGCGATGACTGATTTTGCTATTTTCGTTACTCCGATTGGCTGAGAGCTGGTGGCGCTCCCGCCCCCGGACACCACATTAAGAGCCAACCACGTCGCATCGGCCACACTGAGATACTCAGATTCTGGCAGCTCTGAAACAGACAAACACAGAAAAACAGTGTCAAAAAAAAAAAAAAAAAAAAGAGGCACGTGAACAATGAATGTGACATTAACACTCTTTGCTTTGCAATCTATCTATCTAAATTTACTATGTGAGGAATGAAGTGTTTCAAGACCCAATGAAACCATGACACAGCTTTTTCCCTGTGTTGATAAATTTGCTATTGAAACAGGAAGTTGGGGTGGTGCATATCGAAAGCTTATCCCTATTGTAAAATAACAAATAGGCTTCAGTTACATCACTGCCCTTGACATGATTTGATATTTGATAATCTGTTGGAGGTGGTTTTAGTGGGAGGGAGTTTCTGACTGTACAGACATCTGTGTAGTGCAACAGGAGTTATCAATATTTTTTGTTTGTTTTACTGGAATGTAGTGTAACTTGTAATGTAGACATTTTCTGTAAAGTTGATTTGAAATGATATGCATCATGAAAAGCACTAAACAAATAAATTGAATTGGAAGAGAAAGACAGTCCCTTTTAACTCTTTCCCTGCCATTGATGGAAATTTCTGGCAATCCATGTTCTCCCAGTTATACAATAGGGGGTGCTATTACGCATCTTCCGAACGAGTACTGAATCTCCAGATCAAAACACAGGTGAAAAAGCAGCAGAAACAAGCGATAAAAGCATTGCTTATGCACATGTAAAATAATATGATCATCAAACAATTAAACAGCATATAAATCAAAACTACCTAACATTACCAAATGAAAAAGAAATGCTTTGTTTAAAAGCAAAGGCTCTGGTCTTTCTTTTCATATATTGCTTGTTCAGATATTCATACAACAAAATATTTGGGGGCCATGAACGTTCTGTGTAAATTATCAAAAATGTAACTATAAAAATAAAAAAAAAATGCTGGCGAGTTAAAAAGAGAATTTTGTCTATGTAATATGGACTCACAGCTAACAAACACTGACTAATAGCCACATTACTTAATTGATTTCCTTCCTAATTGATAACTCGGGGAAAGATCCAGACCAAGAGTGTTCAGACACATTCAGGTGTCAGATTTATTGTTCTCCAAATGAAATATGGGTGGAAAAGCTGCCAACATGCACACAAATTTCCTGGGATTTTAAAATACCTGTACCTGTTTCGCAACACAGAGCTTCTGGTATCCATGGCAACAAATGGGTTTCACCTTGGTAACCAGTGTGTAATGACATGGATTCACTCAATCAACCACAAAACCAAAGCCAATGACATCTTAACCCCTAGTAACCCATAATGGAAATGTGTGTGTTGGGGGGTTGGGGACCGTTGATGGAGCAATATGTGGTCAAACATTGGCAGAGAGTCAAGCTACAAGGAATTATAGAGAATCTGTGGTACTTTACATGACTTAATCTTGCCTGGCTGCACTAAACCCAGTGCACTCTTAGTAAAAGAGTAACCACAACACCTACCTTTAAAGCCATCTTCATCCACGATGATGGTGTAATCCTCAGGAGTTTCGGTTAAACTAAAGAACTTACATCTGTGGACAAGCGAAGAGAGAAAGAGATGGAAATTATGAGCCAAGAAGCAGCAGAGTTAATAACATATTCCTGAGAAGCTTCTATAAACATCAATTTACTCCAACAGCCTCACATACGTAGATCACAGACCACATGCACACTTTGCAAGTCCATTGCTCAGGCGTTGGGATTTGAAGTATTAACTTTGGCACACAACTGAATAGACATGAATGACAGAAGCTTGTTAAGATGAGGTGTGTGCTATTACTTTTGTAAGCTAATTTGTAATCAAACAAACAAAAAAAACAAAAAAACGAGAAAAGCATCACTCATATCGAAGGACCAGAACATCACTGTGACTTTGGCTGTAAAAAGCATTGTTAATGTATTTATTTATATTTTTATATAATTTATATTATATATAAATACATTTTTGTACATTAATAACATATTTCTCTTAAATATATGCATTAATTTGTGTGTATTTATATATACATATTATTTACACACACATATATTATGCAAACTCAAACTTTTATTTTGTATGCGATTAATCGCGATTAATTGTTTGACAGCTCTACTGTCAACCGTCCCGAGCATCATTCACATTTGTTCACGTTCATGCATTGTTAGAATTCATAAAAATGTTACAGGTGAGTAACTGGTAAGTAATAGAGTTTCATATACCCGTCAATGCAAATTTTTATTCGCATTTGGCACTTGGCGAGTGTTAATTTTAGGCCCTGGTTACGAATAATTAACTGACAAAAATAACAGTCTATTGCTCAGGCTTACGGATTTGTTTTTTTAATGATGGAAGCTTGTGGAGAGGACTCCTAATAATTTAGGAAAGTAAAAATTACAACACTCATATCAAAATCAACACTCATATCCATGTACCAGTGTCTGGTAGCATAAACTGATTAGACTAGTCTTAAAAGTTAATCATCTGAATTTTTTCTTCAAGACTTTTTAAGTCAGTTACATAAAAATGTTGGAAAAGTACGACTGATTACGCCTTTGTTAACTGCTAGTTGGTCAAACTAATTCTTTAGACACAGTCTTTACATTGTAGCACATCATTTTCAAGAAAAGCTTAAATTTAATGATTCTAAAATGTCAGTAATAGTTTTCCTTACTAAAAAAAACAAAAAATGTTTGTGGATTTGGCCATGCTCATATTCCATTACACAAGGGTTTCCAGGTCTGTGCAACAAAACTAACCCAATAGCTAATCAAAAATAGCTCAATTCATCCTTCTCCGTTGGGGGGCCAAATTCTCCAAACTCCACTGAATTTGTACATCCATGGGGAATCAACCCACAGCAATGGCTTAAAAGTGGACCCAGTTCTGTGGGAAAAATGCAGACTTAGCAACACTGGCATGATTGATTCAGCAGCATTTAGCTCACAGGAACAGTAATCTCTATAATAGCAACTTTAAATAACATTATCTTAACGCATTATTACGCAAAACGGAAATGGAAACAATTATATTTATAAATGACTATCGAAAACATGCCCAAAACAGCATCCAAACCTAGACCTACCTCATTAATTACTCAAATACAACAGCCAATGGCAAGTCTCCAACAGCAGACCTTTTAATATTTATATTGTGTTAGAAGTACCTCTGTTTATTAAAATTACAATATGCAGTTTGGCTGTAGCATGATAGATATAAAACATAAGACATACAGTAAGTGTACAGTATTGCAGGTTTATATCATATATGTGATTTCTTTGCACAGCTGCGCATCTCAATCGAATTTTGGCAGAAACACCAAGGGTAAAAGAATGTGGTTTAAAGATTCAACTTTAAGAGTAGAGACTCTGGCGAGTACAATTTAATATGTGACAGATTTTTATTGCCATCTATGAATTGTTTTTATTATTAATGTGTTGGTAGAAGAGCTTTTGTAACTCAAGTTTTGTGTAAGCAGAATGCAAATGGGTTTTGGTGTAGTTGTTGACTGGACTATCTTGTGTTCTGTTCTTCTGTTTTAATATAGAACTTGGTCTATTTCAGTTATAATAAATACAGTTTGTTAAAAATAGGTCACAAAAAAGTATGCCCCCCTTATGAAAACGAACCCCCTCACATTCTATATGTTCTGGCCCTGCTCACAGTGTAAATTATTTCCCCAAAGATGACAACATAGGAAAAATATATCTGTGCTGCATGTGCAAGAATAAACCATCATACATTGCTGCACAAATGCCATGTAACCGCAGCTGGCTCGTAAAGCTGCTTGTACACCCCAAATGGCTCCAGATACCAGGTAAGAGGAGTCTTTATTTATGAGCCTGTCCACCCACATAGTGTATCATTTTGCCTCTAGGGGGAAGGAAGGCAACTTGTTGACTCTGGAAAGCAGCCTTTTATCTGATACTGCTAAAGTGGGCCTGGGGAGGGTACTTTTTTTTTTCAAGGTTTTTGCAAGCTGATGGACATTTCTGGTGCTGTGTCACTGAATCATTAAATGACCCAGCATAGCACAGAAGAAAGGTATACGGAGTGTAGATGTCTTCATATAGGGTATTGATGAAGTATTGCTTGAATTGTTTTAAGCACTAGTACGAAATGCTTTGCTGGGTCAGACTCAAAACCAAGATGAATTTTTTAAATAAAGGGGCATCTGAACAAATTCACTCAGTTATTTTTCCACATAAAAATCAACCTTTCTGCACCACTAGGAATTCATTGAGCTATGGGGTGAATTTTGAAGAGACACAATGATGGATCTACACTATTTTGAGAGTCCTGAGATAGGCAATAGAAAACAAAGGAATAATCATAAGGGAAAGACAGATCTTATTCCCCTAAATCAGAGCAACAAAATATCATCACTGTAAATTTAACAGGCTATGACTCACTTGCTCAGAGCCTCTGCTCGGAAATGTGCTTCTAACAACTGTTCCTGAGGTCTCTGAGGACACACACACTTATTGATTCGAACAGTTTCTCTAAAAAAATTACCTCTTCCTTTTTATTTCCTATTTTTTAAGGGAGAACCTCTGAAATTTCAAGGTTGTTGTTCCTGTTTATCTGGTAATGTTGCTGGAACTGCAGACTGAAAAAAGAAAAAAAAAAAAAAAAAAGAAAAGAAAAAAACACTTTGACATCACCGTGAAATCCACTGGAGCAAAAGAACAAATATTTTAAAAAATTACACATTTTCAAACACAATATGCACATTTGGCTCACACCAAAATGAAAATTCATCCTCATGCCATTCCAAACCTAGAGGCCGTTCACATGGAATGCACCATTTTTCATTTGACTGTGCTACTTTTCCATTGTTTTTCAATGTAAGCACGCTAGACAGACGTCTTTAATAGTCTTTTGCAGCGTCTCACACATGAAACAGCATTTTAAAAACGTGCAGTTCAATTATTAAAAAAAGCATCTGTAGTAGTGTTGTCAAAAGTGCTGACCGTGATACCAAGTCGGTACTGAAATTTTAAAAATGTGATGCCGTTGAGCGGATTCGTAAACACCTCTGATTGGCTTTTGTTTTCACACGCTCAACATATATGTCTGTGATTGGCTACAATGATCAACGCACGGGAGCGTTTGAAAGCACACGGAAGTGTTTGATTTGAAAGCGGGAGCGTTTGAAAGCAGGCGTCTAACAGCGGACTGGTCCTCTTTTCTGTTTCTGTTTTACTTACATGCGTCTCATGTTTTTATAATCAGCAAAAACGCATTGTGTTAACCCTTCCCCAAGACTTTATTTTTTTTCTGAGGAACACAAAAGATGATATTTTGAGAAGTTTCAATAGTTTGTGTTCATACAATATGAAACTTTTTTTTGCGAGGTGAACATGCATTTAAGTAGAATGAGAAGAATGTAGGCCTGGACTTGATTTTATCCAATGGGAGTTGACTGAATTGTGAAATTGGTCCAATCCAATTCTTCTTATGAACTAGTTGCTTATTAACATACATATTGCTAGGATACTGGCTGTTTATTAGTACCTATAAAGCACATTAATGCCTTATTCTGCATAACCATATTCTACTTCCCTAATCCTATCCAAATCCTACCAATACCTAAACTTAACAACTACTTTAATAAGCAGTAATAATGAGTTCATTGAGGCAAATGTCATAGCTAATAGTTAGTTAATAGTGAGAATTGGACCCTAATCTAAAGTGTGACCGTGCTATTTTATAAACTAGGAGAGTCAACTAGACTACACTTATTGTACTTCAACAGAGCCAAGCCCTGAAACATTGAAAAACTGCTGAAAATCATATAGTCTTTTTTTTTTATGGTGACACTGCATTTGGTTGGCTGTTGTTATATTGTATATTCCTGAGTGAAAACTGCTTCCTCTATATCTTGCTGGGCAAACAGCACAACCTGAGGGCTGGCCACAATGTTTCAAACTGTAAGCAACTATTTCCAGAGCTCCCCTTTGTGTTGTGCGCATTCTGCATCACTCTGAGAGACTTCACAAACAGCTACTAAATAAGTTGAGTCAAGCTGTGCCTCTGTGACAGAAAAACAAGGGTTTCCACAGTCTCCTAGCATAAAGATGTTTGCCAAGTCAAAATCAATTGAAAGATTAAAAATCTGAAAAATAACCACATAAAAAATGCTACTTTTACATTAAATTGCATTTGGATCTTAAAATGGATTTCATGGCCTGATGGGCAAAACATGCAGCACCGAATACAAAAGAAATCCCTGAAGAAACGCTGTTCAAAGCCAGATGCAAACCACAAGGAGGAATATGTCACTGCAAACAGAACCTGAATGTTAAAAACAGCCCAGCTGCAAAGCTTTTTACTGTGATAAATCTTCAATTCACAAATTAATAACCCTGCATTTGTAGGAAGACCTTGCCTACAATTACTTTCAGTATTTTTCCTTTCGATCAGAGATGATGTCATCATTACCGTTCCAGGCT
This sequence comes from Chanodichthys erythropterus, assembly GCF_024489055.1. Lineage (NCBI taxonomy): Eukaryota > Metazoa > Chordata > Actinopteri > Cypriniformes > Xenocyprididae > Chanodichthys > Chanodichthys erythropterus. The sequence continues at coordinate 8,892,716 of NC_090233.1, read as the reverse complement.
CTGAGTCATGACAAAACATCTTTGAGCTGAAATGAAAAGTTATCTACTCAAAATTGTCTAACTTCTAGCCGATGTTTTACATTAAACTTCATTTTAAGGTGTCATTGTTACAGCGTAATTATAAATTTAAGTACTGAGTAATATTAATTAACAATATGCATTTACTATAGGGTTAAGGTAGGATAAGGGTTTTGTTGAGGGTTAGTTGCATGTAATTATGCACAATTACTATGATAAGTACATGTAACATATGAAACAAGGACACTAAAATAAAGTGTTTCCATGCTTTTTTATTTTATTTTATTATTGTCAAATACCAATATATATCAAGCTTACTTGTGTGATATATTGCTTAAAGCAGAACTAAGTAACTTTTTTTTACCTTCATAAGTAGTTTTCTAAGTCCTTACGATGGTTAATTGACTTGTAGTGGTGTGTTTGAGGCGTGCACTAACCCCCTCGGGCATGTCTACGCCAGAAAACAGCACTTGCAAGTTGAGCTGCAATCTCACAAACCCGACACAATCTCGCCTCATGTTCACGCGAGAGTGACAAAATGCTTTACGGTAATTCAAAAACAATGTATATATTATGACTTTATAAGACAATTACCCAAAACTACTGCGCTTGTTAGCGCTGTTGTCGTTGTAGTCCAGAGCTGCGCTTGGAGTATTTACGACAGTGTGATTCACTGAAGGAACCTGTAGGGGGAGCTTTGCAAATCTTACCGAGTTCCGCTTTAAAGGATTAGTTCACAATTAAAATTTCCTGATAATTTACTCACACCCATGTCATCCAAGATGTTTAGGTCTTTCTTTCTTCAGTCAAAAAGAAATTAAAGGGGTGGTTCATTGCGATTTCACTTTTTTAACTTTAGTTAGTGTGTAATGTTGCTGCTTGAGCATAAACAGTATCTGCAAAGTTACAGTGCTGAAAGTTCAATGCAAACGGAGATATTGTCTTTTAAAGTTATGGCAGTTTAATGCCTACAAAAACACGCGGTTTGGACTGCAACAAGCTTCTTCCCGGATTGGTGACATCATAAACCCTGCAATTAACATAAACCCTGCCCACGGGAACATGCAACAAAGTGGGCGAGGCCATGTCGCGCAGCATTATGGAAACGGAAGAGTTGTCTACACCGGACGCGCGATGAAAAGATTATAGAACCCATTATTATCTGTGATATTTTCTACACTGGATGCGGCGCGGAATCTACACAAGTTCAATGCTGGATTTGCACCAAGGCCATTACTGAAAGATGAAGCAGTTTAAAAACCACTTTAAAAACAGGGCCCATAAACAGGAGCTTCTAACTGTAAGTACGTTTTATTCATTTAAAAGCCGTGCTTGCAGAGGTTCTGCTTGACCCTCTTCATCATTACTGCTATCTGGGTCTGATTCGGGCTCAATTTGATATGGCAATATAGACGCCGTTATTTACATTTCCACTGAAGCACATGCAACAACTAATGGTAAGGGGCGTGGCATTTCCAGACGCTTCAGTGAATCACAGTACACTGGTCCAGCTAACCAATCAAAACCCATTGCGTATTTCGGAGGGAGTGGTATCATAAAATGAGGAAGTAAAACCAGCTGTTCAAATGACAACGGAAACAGCGGTGTAGAATTAAAGGTAAAATATATGAAAAATAGTTTTTTTTTTTTTTTCAAAACAAAGCATTAAGACATGTTAAACTGCGCCCCATGAACACAATTCGTCAGTAAAGCCGGTTCCCTGATTACCGCTAAATCGCCATCACCTGCTTTCAAATGGAGCGGCATTTAATAGACAGAACCGTAGTTCACTGACAAGCTACGCAATATCGCGTTCATTATCGAAGGCGATTCATCTGCGATAATGAATGCGATATTAACCACAAATGCTCGTCTTGAACTAGCTCTGTGATGCGCCTCCATTACGTAATCACGTTGTAAAGGTCACGCGTGACGTAGACATAGTACCACGATAGGCCGAAAAACTCTCGCACTCATTTTCTCCTCAAACTTCAATAGTGTCCCACATCATTGTTTTACCTTTTTTTGTAAAGGGTGTTTGACTTAGTCTTTGCATGTTCACTTTGCAGATACTTGCTCGGTACTTCCGCCTACGCCACACGTGACCTTTCCAACATGATTACGTAATGAGTGGCGCAGAGCTTGTGCAAGATGAGCAATTGTGGTTAAAAAGTATATGTATTTTTTTTTTTTTTTTTGAAGACCGATTTTGGTAGATAAGACCTTTATTCCTCAGCTGGGATCGTGTAGAGCCATTTGAAGCTGCACTGAAACTGCAATTTGGACCTTCAACTGTTGGAAGCCGTTGAAGTCCACTAAATGGAGAATAATCCTAGAATGTTTTCCTCAAAAAAACAAAAAAAACAAAACTTAATTTCTTTTTGACAGAAGAAAGACATAAACAACTTGGATGACATGAGGGTTAGTAAATGATCAGGAAATTTAACTCTGAAGTGAACTAATCCTTTAATTGCATTCTCTTGAATGCAGTTAGTCTTTTTCAAAACAAGCATGTCAAACATGACAGAACCAATAAAGCATCTGATCATGAAATGCCCTGGAAAATGAGATTTCTGAACGCAATAGCAAATAAACATGCAAAATTAAAGAGGCCTGAGGGGAATTAGGCCCTTGATCTAAGCTGCCGACTTTTTTTTTTTTAATCAAGACAGTAACTCAGACATGAAAACAACCTACTCTGTCTTAACCACTTTAACTCTAGCTAAAGGCCTCTGTCTGTGTGTGTGTGTGTGTGTCCACAGTCTTACGAGACTAAATGACCAAGCAGGATATTTCTCCCTGAGGTTCAGACTCTGGAGCCGGACTGGAGATGCGCTAACACACTTTGCTTACGCAAACACAGCAAGGGCCATTGAGACTCTATGAATAGATAGTCTTTCACAAAAGCCCCTCATCTGAGGGTGCATCATTATGAGATACAACACAACTGCACAACCTTACCAGCTGCAATCACTGATTGTGCATTACTTAACACAAAAGGTGGTAAAAAAAAAAAGAAAAAAATACATTTCTTTTTTTTTTTTTCACAGGAAGTGAACCAATGCACCAAATTAATGCAAATCATGTTCAGGCCACAACTTTTCCCTGTTGTTTACAGGTTTCCACCAGTGCCACAGAGTGCACTTCAAGTAGATCTCTTTCAAACTAATGATCAAAACAGCTCAGTTTTTGATTAAAGCACTGAAAAGATAAGCTTCACAACATCAAGTCATCAGAAAGCCCCCTTCAGCTGTATCAAAGCCGTGATGCTGAATACGTGGTCGTGCATTGAGCATCACAGACGGAGATTTAAAGCCACATCCCCCTCCGTATATTTATACCGCTGCCCGAGAAGAAAAACAACCCCGATCACGTACACACACCCCTCTACCGTCGAATGAACTTAAGCAACAGCACAGACAATCACACTGCTAAACAAAACACCCATGACCGCTTACTTAATGTCTTGCGCCTCTTACATGGAGCACATATACATTTGGATTAAAAACGTACAGAAGTGCTGGAAGTGCATCTGGCTCCCATAAGAGGTGCGTAGCGGTGAGCTAATGTGATTCCGAGTCAGATTCTTCAAGAAGATATTTAACGGACAGTGAACACAGGTTTAACAACACAACGCAAACTTGATTAATGAAGCTACTTACCTTGTTTTAGAGGGCAGAAAAGCTAGTTTGATTAATCCGTGAGTGCAAATCTGGATTCCCTCTTTCGCTATACTTGCTACTTTTAAACTGTGCTCTAAAATGTGCAGCTCCATCTTTTGCGTCTTCTCATTTGTGGTACATCTAAAAAATATTAACTGACTATTCCGTTTTGATAAAAAAAGAAAGAATAAATAAATAAATAATTAAGTAGAGCTTATGGACAGGGCTTTAAAACCTTCAAACGGAGCGGAAAGGAGGGGAGAGAAAAGGAAAAGTTATCTGCCGAGGAAAAGAGAGAAAGAGAGTAAAGCGGGGTGAAATAAAAGAAAGCACAACGAGGTAAACGGGAAGGGAGAAAAAAAGAGGACTGTCGGCCCCCGTGTTTCCACTCCGACAAGGATTGGAATGGGCCAGCAGCTGGTAACAGTGAAACAAACAACCTGTCAGTCAAAAAAAGGGGGCGGGACGAATTATACAGGAAGTGCATGTTGGGAAATGTAGTTCGGCGCTGCGAAGTTAATCGATACACATGTTCGTTTTGAAATGTTGTCATTAAAATGCCATGTTATTTATTTTCTTTTTTGTTTTAATAGAAAAACGGCCATTTGAGTTTTTTTTTTTAATTTAAAATATTTGGCAATATTTTAGAAATGCCTTTATTTAAAGGGTTAGTTCACCCAAAAATTGTTATTTATTACTTACACTCATGCCGTTCCACACCCGTAAGACCTTCGTTAATCTTCAGAACACAAATTAAGATATTTTAGTTGAAATCCAATGGCTCTTTGAGGCCTCCACAGGGAGCAATGACATTTCCTCTCTCAAGATCCATTAAGGTACTAAAAACATATTTAAATCAGTTCATGTGAGTACAGTGGTTCAATATTAATATTATAAAGCAATGAGAATATTTTTGGAGTGGCAAAAAAACAAAATAACGACTTATTTAGTGATGACCAATTTAAAACACTGCTTCAGGAAGCTTCGGAGCATAACGAATCAGCTGTTCGGAGCGCCAAAGTCACGTGATTTCAGCAGTTTGGCGTTTTGACACGCGATCCGAATCATGATTCGATACACTGATTCATAACGCTCCAAAGCTTCCTGAAGCATTGTTTTGAAATCGGCCATCACTAGATAAGTCGTTATTTTGTTTTTTTTCGCTTTATAATATTAATATTGTTCCACTGTACTCACATGAACTGATTTAAATATGTTTTTAGTACATTAATAGATCTTGAGAGAGGAAATGTCATTGTTCCCTATGAAGGCCTCACGGAGCCATCGGATTTCAACTAAAATATCTTATTTTGTGTTCCGGAGATTAACGAAGGTCTTACGGGTGTGGAACGGCATGAGAGTGAGTAATTAATGACAGAATTTTCATTTTTGGGTGAACTAACCCTTTAACAGAAATTACAAGATATAGGCCTGCTAGCTATCATAGGGGCAGGGCCACTGTTCACATAATGGTGCCCAGAAGAACATTTTTATTGATGGGCACCTTCTCCCTCAAGGCTATACCATACAGGGCCTGGGATAATGTTCGTTTGACATATTTTTGATAATCTTACCCACCATGCAGATAATGTACTTTTAGTAAAGTAAAATTGTTTGGCATTAAAATCCCTGCCTAAAATTGGTCCAGTTTCCTAGATTAAGGGATTGACCCCATTTTACCCCACTCTCCTCAACCTTATGACCTTTTCTTGAGCCTAAACAAAATCCTGCTAATCATTTACTGTGTAAAAGATGTGATAGAGGCTTTTCAATCAATATCAAACTGTTCTCTTTATCTATACCAAAAAAAGACAGGAGGAACTTTGGCTCCTTTTCAAGAGTAAAGATTAGATGTGGAATGGAAGTAATTTCTTCCCTAGTTGGAGTTGTAAAACATGAACAGGAAAAAAAAGTAATTTGACATATACAAGTAGATCATGACACCAATTAATTTACCAATTCCTGGCTGGAGAGCATCATCTAATAAAAGAAGGCAGAAGTTTAATAATTCACAAGTGCTGACTATTGGTAACCAGGGCCGGTGCTGCAGAGCGTCATAAAACAACAAACATTCTTTGTGTGCAGCTGTGATAAGATCCCTGGGACACTCTGATCTCTCACAGGGACAGGCATTGTTCAGTTCAAAGGACAGAACTCCTCTTTAGATGTGGTTTCTTTCAGCATTACCACTCAAAACATACTGAGCCCTAAGCTTTTGACTTTGCACAGGCGAATGGATGTTTGATTTTAATATCAGGTATGTTTGCGCTTAAATTGAAAGTCATGGTTTTAACTGAGTCGTTCAAGGACCAACATGCTTTCTTGTCCCAGTAAAATGTACAAGACAGTGAAAATGCCAAATATTTCAGGAGGAGAATCAAGAAATTGTTTGGCCAGCAGTGGAAATGTTTACTTGAAAAATTATCTTCTGTAGACTTAAATAGATTGACCAATCGTGTTTTTTCTTCATATCAGATTACATCTATATCTCAACACAAAGATCATTTTACACCTTTACAGCTGAAGCCTTTAGTTGTTTGCATTTTGTTTGTTTAATAATCCATGAATATTACAGGCTTAATGAAAGCAAGTTTGTGGAAATTAATCCAAAGGAGATTAAAAATAAAAGATGCATAATTAACATTGTTCAGGTCAAGCTACAGTAAAGACTTATCACTCCTGACTAGACACCTTATGAACAAATGCTCAGCTGAAAACGACTCTAAGACATTCCCCAAAGATCAAACAAAGCAACAGAACATTCAAGCTCTCACAAAATAAGGCTTAGTTACACACTCAAAGGCAGCTTGTCAAAGCAGAAGTGGAGCACTGAAAGCTGCGTTCTGCAGAGAGAATCTTTTAATCTGAACCCCATGACCCACATGAAGCCCTGAGAACCAGTCTCTCACCGCCATGGCGCTGGCTACATGAGGCTTTCAGACTTCAAATCTTAAAAAGGGTCATGACATGGATTTTTTTTATTTTATTGTTTGAGGTTTACTTGTGTGTATATTATATATATATATATAGATTTTCAAACCTCATTCTGGCCTATCTGAAACAATTTAAGAGGTGGCTCCTTTAAAGGATTAGTTAGTTTTCAAATGAACCCCAAGCTTCTCAACCTCAAGCCATCCTAGGTGTATATGACTTTCTGATGAACACAATTGGAAATAATATCCTGATGCATCTGAGCTTTATAATGGCAGTGAATGATACCAAGTATGAGCTAAAGAAAGTGCCTCCATCCACATCCATCACAAACATGTACTCCACACAGCTCCAGGGGGTTAAAGTCCTACTGAAGCAAAACTTATTTAACAAGTTACGAAGTAAAACTTCTAGCTTCCAAAAGACTGCCTTCCGTATTCCACTTAAAGTTTAAAACTAAAAAAAATTTAAAAAAATAAAACTTTGCACTACGTCCTACACCTTCCATATTTATCTTACAGAAAAAAAATAAACTGATGCAATTCCAGTTCCATTTTTTCTGTAAGTAGAACACGGAAGGCGGTCTGGCGGAAGCTAGATATTTTACTTCATTACTTGTTAATTACAAGTAATGAAGTAAAACACAAATGCATTGCTTCGCTTCAGAGGGACTTTATTAACCCCCTGGAGCTGTGTGGAATGGGTTTATGAAGGATGTGGATGGAAACCCTTTCTTCAGCTCATCACAGGTCAGGATATTGTGTTAGGATATTCTTTAATAAATCTCTAATTGTGTTCATCAGAAGGAAGAAAGTCATTCACCTAGGATGGCTTGAGGGTGAGTAAAGCTTGAGGTAATTTTCATTTGAAAGTGAACTAATCCAGTTCAAATAACACCACCATGACTGGGTAACATTGCATAGAAAAACACCCCTCTACTATTGCATGCGAGTGTTAGGATATGCATATAAAACCATATAAAAGAATTTGTCTCAAAAGTTAGTTTAATTGCCAAATTACATGCCCAGAGAAAAGGTTTGCATTCATGTTGGAAGATATTTGGAATTCTACACTGGCTCAATTATTAACACTTCACCATTTGTCAAAAACATTTAAGAACTTAAAAACCACTACATTGTTAAATATGTTTTAGGGTTGATTTATTGAAAACTATTGCCACAACTCCAAAGCAGATGAAGTTTTAGTTTCCCATGCCGTACGATCTCACCAGCACCAACTGTTTTTAAAGACAAAGAACAATTACATTAGTAAATCGAAGTTCCAATATGCCACTGACACTGCTTTAAGTAAATCAAGTGTTGCCCCAAAGACCACAGGCATTTTATTTAGCAAAAAACCTGCAAAAAAATCTCATAGGGCAGTGATGTGGGATCACGGCGTTAAGGATCGCCAGTGAGGAGAAGTGGCTGACCCCCTTTGAAAGTGATCCAAAGATGTGGAACGGCTCTCACCTTGCGAGTCTGGCAGGAAACCCTTCACTCCAAATCCAAACCTGATATAGAACAAACAATTAAAAAAAAACCCCAACCCTGTACAACCTTGCATTTACAGTTTAAGTGCATTCAAGGAAATGTTCCTAATGAATCAGAAATCAGTACAACTGAAGTGACTCATTAGGATGGGTTTTAATTTTTGGTCATGTCCACAGCAAGTCAGGAACCACATATCCTAAAAGCCTTGGTATATGACCAAATACATCACGTTCATGCAACTGGGAATGTTCAAGACCAAAAGAAAGAAGCCTTACTTGTCATTTTGTGGCACTGGGCGCAAGAACTATGCCCCGCCACCATTTATTCTTCAGTCTCACCATATGGGACCTGCAGGCACAAAAAACAAACAAGTAAGGATCATCAAGACACGCTGAACTATTGAAACAATGTCACAAGGCTTCTAAAAGGGGCAGGTCACAGTATGCCGATATCCTCCCCGGAGAGCATCTTTGAGTGCTGGGGGTTATATAGGGTTAAGGTGGGGCATGTTGGGTATGTGCAAGAATTGACAGCACACCACTGACACTCATTCCACACTCTATTAGACAGGCTGTGCATGAAAGTATACATCAAAAACAGCACAGCTTGGGCTGCATGATTAACTAAAACAAATCATTATGTCTTACAGCAAAGGCTGCAATTTAATTGAACAGGCTGTCAACAAAACGGGTTTTAAAGTGTCCTATTTATGCCATTTTAATTTTGTTTAGGACAATAGGCATCATATTTTTTATATATATTTATATATAGCAAATTGCAGCATCATGGTGTTTGAAATGGTTCCATAAAAGATTCGATCCTTTATGGACCCCTCCTTTCACCAAGCCTACCGCTTACAGTGCATGTCAGAAACAAAATGCCCATTAGCATATCTGAACTTCAGCTTCAGATACGAACAGTAACGATGGATTCTGCTTTTCATTATCAACACCAGCATGAGTCTTCATCTTATTGAAGTGCATATTAAGTGGTGTTGCAGCGCTGAAAACAGCTACAACTATAGTGTTTGAGGGTCAAAGTAGACATTCACAGCCAGTGAAGACCATAGGTTGGCATTAATTTGTTACATCGTTATGGGGCATGTAACAGGAAGAGACTAGAATTTCTGATGACTCGTTTGAGCAGTTCAGAATTGAGTTGCTCTTACCGTGCACTTTGATCTTTTAAAAACTTTGCAGACATTTTATATTCACAAACGGCTATACGAGAGAGAGAGAGAGAGAGAGAGAGAACTTCAACATCTCCCTGCCCCTCCTTTTTTTTAAGTTCAGACACAATTTACAATTACATTACTTCAATGAAATTAAGATTTTTACACTACAACTGTAAAATTACAATATGTCTTATTTGATTTTAGAGAAAATTACAGTAGAATATGTCTTAGTTTAGTAACAACGATCAAAAATATAATACAAGTCATACTGATATAAAAAGAATGTGCAGCCCTACATACAAGCACAGCAAACCTTGAGCTTTTAAACAATTAAGATGTTTCCTTGTGTAGCTAACACCAGAGTTAAAACTATAGGAGGAGAAATAACTGTTGCCAAAGCAATAAACGTGTAATATGTTATACATTGTACCATGCCAATAAAGCTCAATTGAATTGGAAAAATAAAAATCTTCATAAGGTCTTGTCTCGATCCCCGCCAGGACCCAACAACAAACATATAAGGTCCAATAAGAGCAGGTGTCGAGGTTCTCTAGCACTGGCATTTGAACATTCCAGTCAGACATACAACTGGATGCAGATACCAACAGTGCAGGCGAGTGTTTTTTGGAATCAGCCAATTTAACATTACATACCTCTAATGCGCCTCCAAACACCAAAAAAGGCATGGTGCGCCTCCTAGTGGACATCCTTCAGGTTACACCTACAGAATGGAAATTCACAGAAGTGAGTTGTTCTCCACCATGTCTGACAAACAAAGGTATATCCTTTAAGCTCATTGAAATGTACTGCAGTGTTTTCCCACAAAGCTAATGATACTAGCAACATGGGTAAAGCGATACTACAGACTTTATCTCTGAGGTATTTCCAACGACTAAGCTCTACTGAGAGGGGCCAGTCGGGATAGACCTCATTTTAATACCAGTTTTTCCAAAATACATTACAGAAAATGAAAGCCAATATTAGGCCTGTCGCAATTATCTGAACGTGGTTAGTCGGTGTAGTTGCAATTATAAGATAACTAATTGTGCAATTTAAGTTTCAATCATGTTTTGCAATCCAAATAAGGGAAATATTGCAGCTATATAATATTATAAACAAAAAACTCACAGGATTAAAGTAAATCTTACACCTTTTTTAAAAAATGTATATATTTCATTATATTAGATACAATTCAATGTAAAATATGGACTTCCACATTAAGTAACATGAAAAAGAATGAATAAAATTATTAAATCATATTTATTTGTATGACAAAAATAGTACAAAATTCATAACCATGACAGGCTTAGATACTATTACAAAAAAAAAAAAAAAAAAAGCTAACATGCAGTGACACTTACCATTTGAACAAGCTTCCTCAGGAGCAAATTTTATTTATAACCTCCCAGGATTGAGCAATCCTGTTCTGGAGGATGTTCTGGAGCCTGAAAATAAGTGAAACATAAGGAAAGCATAGCATACATACATTTTAAGCACACTCAAAGAGTGTCTGACTGTTCAGAAAGGCACATTCTCTTTCATGGTTAATAAGAGCAGTTGAACATTAAAGCCAATCATCATTACAAAACTTAATTAGTTAACTCATTATCCCAATTCATTCTTACCTACTGTCCTGTCCATTCACAGGAGGGCCCTTAATGTCACCCGAAACCTGCAAGTATACAGTAATTCGAAATCACATGAATACAATAAAAATACATAATATATCCCATGCTAAAAATGTCTCCTCTCATTAGTATCACTGTCATTTGGTGGGCACAACAGTGGGTTGCAAGAGAAGGGACTTGTAATTTATGCATTGCACTAGTTCCTAAGCCCACTATGACTAGACTGTGACTAGTGCTGTGCAAAACCTTCGAAGAAAAACTATCCAAACCACTTACCATACTGCATATGTCGGTTACAACAGGCTTCAAACCACATGGACGGACTCAAGAACTCCCTGGAGGGGGAAAGAAGATTGTCTTCATACAGGGATAGATATATTATATTATATAATATATAAATAAATAAATATCTGGATATCCCAGGCCTCATTGTCATCATTGCAACGGTTCTTACAGTGATGAAAGCAAACCTGGTGTTTTTCTAGCCACGCAGATCGAGGAATTTGCCATATTTGAGAAACTCCACATGTGATGTTCTGCTTGGCAATTTAAGAGATTTGCTCGAGCTTTATAAAGACGTTCCCCACAACGACCAAATTAACACCCACAATAGATCAGTATAGTGGAAAATAATTATTGCATTTAATTACAAAAGTAATCTTTTAGTTCACAGCAGTTTTCTCTGTGCACACGAACCTACACGACTATTCAACCACGTGGTGCAGCATACTGTTCGCTAGAACGTAAAATAATAATCACCCTGCCTTAAACTTATTCAGTGGTTAAACACATTGAACGTAACAAAACAGAACCTGGATGATTGAAACGTTTAAGCAACAACAAATTACCTAGTTTTAATTCAGACGTCTTCACAAACCCGCGTACCCTCAATCGAGTTGGAGGTTAAGGAGAAAGGAAACGGAAGAAGAGCGTCACATTTATACGGCAGTGACTGCTGACTTTACGACATTTTACGGCTCTTCGCCCTTCTCTGCGTTTCTGTGGTAACATTAGTGTATGTTGGTTATATATCTATGGTAAAATCAAATCGACAAATATATATATATCGATTAAGAGAGGTTACATTTACATGGTATTTATCCAGCTAAAAGTTAAGAGTTAGAGAGATTTAATTTAGATATTCATATAAATATGAATATTATTTTTTTTTTGTAGAACTCTTTATTTTGTGGAAATTCCACATACACAAGAATAAATATTAAATATTGTATACTTTGTTCTAATAAAAAGCAATAAGCAATTAAAATCTATTCAGACGGACAGACAGACAGACAGACAGATATATATATAGATAGATAGATAGATAGATAGATAGATAGATAGATAGATAGATAGATAGATAGATAGATAGATACAGCTCAATGTCGCTTAGATATCATCCACACCTAAACATTGAAATAATAGCAAAACAATGACAATATTACAATTAATAATTTGGAAAAGCACAAAAAAAGAGTCACGTCACGTGACCTCACTCACCATTTTTCGCGCCAGTATATTCACGCGTCACAATCGGTCACAATAGTTACATCAAAGTACCATAAAACCTGCAATCTGTGTGATTGCCTTTTTTTTCTTTTTATTATGGGGATTTGTTTTTCAAGAAAAAAGGTCCCTGATAAAGTTTATAGATATTGGTCTGCTATAGCATCTTCTCTTCGCCTTGGCTGGATCGGGACGGATAACATCAAGACGGTTAGTGTTACTAACGTTAGCTAGTTAGTTAACCCTCAAACAAATAAATACATCGAAAATGATTCGAAAAAGCTAAATGGTCGTTAAAAAATAGTCACACTCTTGTTGATCAAATAAAGAGGTTGAAATCAGATAAAAAAAAAATAAATAAAAAAAAAATACAACATCCATGAGACATTTCAAACTAAAAAAGTATTTATGTAACGTTATTTATGTTTAAAAACAGTTGAGAATTTATAAGCCTCTTTATATAGAGCTATATAGGATTTTTGTGGTGATTTTAAAGGCATTGTCTCTATTTTAACATGAAATACTGTTTTAATTGAAAAAAAAAAAAATAATTAGTTTTTTTTTTTTATTGTTTTCAGTGGGAAAAATTATCCTAATTATTGCATAAATATTAATTGGTGTCATGAAATTCTTTAAAAATAGAAAATATGTGATGTGAATGCTGAATGTAATAAGTGGCTAGCAAGTCAGAGTTAGAATCACCAGTATGATGACAATGAATGTTTTATTTTACAAAAGGCAAGTACAATGTGTCATGAAATAACTGGTCACAATTTTCAGATTACTTTCTTTTAACTAGGAGATGAAAACGTGCCAACTTGCTCTTTTCCCTAATCTGTTGAACTCTTCAGCTGTAGAAGAAGATTATCTTGGCCTGGAGGAACATTTTCGAGAGGTACTTTGGAAATATCAACAATTGTCACAAATAAAACTCTTGACTACAATATGCAGTATATTAGAGATGCACCGATACTAAATTACTCCACCGACACTGATAGCCGATTATTCAGAGTGATATCTGCTGATACAGATAATGATACCAATAGTTTGGGGGTTCTGCCTTTTATACCTTCTTTTAAATTAATGAAAATTTCATTATAATTAATAATTAATCATTATAATTAATTATTATGTTTTGGAAGAAATGCAAATAAAAACTTTATTCTCTGCATTTCATCAACTTGTTTCAGAGTAACTGGTATCAGTTATAAACAAACACATTACTCAAATTAATATTACATTAACTAAATTCTGAAAATTAAATTAATATTTCTTAACTTTCTTGTTATTAATTCATATAATTACTATTAATATTGAACATCAAAAATGTTTCTTAGCACAAATTAAGTGCATTTTCCTGCCCTCTTTTGATTGACAGGGTATATCGGCTCTGATTATTGGCTTTTTTTTAACTACCAATGAAAAATATAGAGATGCACCGATATATATATATATATATATATTTTACACACACACACATACACTATATTGCCAAACGTTTTGGGACGCCTGCCTTTACGTGCACATGAACTTTAATGACATCCCATTCTTAATCCGTAGGGTTTAATATGGAGTTGGCCCACCCTTTGCAGCTATAACAGCCTCAACTCTTCTGGGAAGGCTTTCCACAAGGTTTAGGAGTGTGTTTATGTGAATTTTTCACCATTCTTCTAGAAGTGCATTTGTGAGGTCAGGCAGTGATGTTGGTGAGAAGGCCTGGCTCACAGTCTCTGTTCTAATTCATCCCAAAGGTGTTCTGATGGGTTGAGGTCAAGACTATGTGCAGGACAGTCAAGTTCCTCCACACCAAACTCGCTCATCCATGTCTTTATGGACCTTGCTTTATGCACTGGTGTGCAGTCATGTTGGAACAGGAATGGGCCATCCCCAAACTGTTCCCACAAAGTTGGGAGAAAGAAATTGTCCAAAATGTCTTGGTATGCTGAAGCATTAAGTGTTCCTTTCACTGGAACTAAGGGTTCAAGCCCAACCCCTGAAAAACAACCCCACACCATAATCCCCCCTCCACCAAACTTTACACTTGGCTCAATGCAGTCAGGCAAGTACCGTTCTCCTGACAACTGCCGAACCCAGACTCGTCCATCGGATTGCCAGACAGAGAAGCGTGATTATATACCTGATTATATGCACATAATACCACTTTGTGGCTGAGTTGCTGTTGTTCCCAATTACTTCCACTTTGTTATGATACCACTAACAGACGACCGTGGAATATTTAGTAGTGAGGAAATTTCACGAATGGACTTAATGCACAGGTGGCAATCTATCACGGTACCACACTTGAATTCACTGAGCTCCTGAGAGCGACCCATTCTTTCACAAATGTTTGTAGAAGCAGTCTGCAAGCCTATGTGCTTGATTTTATACACCTGTGGCGATGGAAGTGATTGGAACACCTCAATTCAATACTTTGGAGGGGTGTCCCATTATTTTATGGCAATATAATGTATATATGTGGCATGGTTGGAATACATACACACAAAATCTAGTTTTAATGAAATATACATTACAAATTTCAGTGGGACACCTACCCTAAATGTGTATTGTTTAACTTACCTTATAGGGTGTTGATGTGTCATGTGGTGATGAGCGACGTCGAACACCATTACATGTGGCAGCAGGAGAGGGCTACGCAGGCACTGTTCACTTCTTGCTGCAGCAGGGAGCAGATGTGAATGCCTTTGACTGTGATGGACATAATCCACTTCGAGATGCCATATGCTCCAAGTACTCATCATATTTGTGTGCTTCTTACTGGATATATATGACTTCCAGGGGCATTTTTACCTCTGTATGGGCAATTATTTATAATTACCTAATTAAATGTATCTGTGTTGACTTTTATGTCAGATACTTAAATTGAACTAATTATCGCAATTACTCAGAATCGACAGAAGCCATGTTTACACTGCAAAGTAGGGGTGGTTAATCTGTCTGATTTCCCGATTCGATTCGATTACGATTATTGAAGTCCCGATTCGATTACAGTCGATTTTCGATTATTAACGATTCTCGATTAGCGATTATTGATTTTCCATTTCACAACAGTAAACGAAAATACACTACAAAGTGATTGCAGTATTAAAAAAAAAGTCAGCTACTGAATTACTTAACTCTTTCATTGAGTAACAACAACTCAAAGCACTTTCTGTGTCTTGTAGTTATAACTTCAGAATTATTTGTATGTAGCTTATGTTCTGTAGAACACAGAAATGAATACATCACATTGTGTTGTGACTCATCAAGTTGAACTAAACAATAACAAATAAATGAAAGGCTTATTTCCTTTAGGAAGTAGATCAGAACCAACATACTGTAGAAATTGGACAATTTTCTTCTAGAAAGACAATGTGTTCAGGTGGAGGAAGACTGCAGGTTGCAGTCGAAACATGTCAAGGTAAAGAAAAAGTTTCGGTGGTTGTGACTTAAAGTCGAGTGCTTTTACTGTAATTTAGGCAGGCGCGCTCATAATAGAAGCGATTGAGAGCGCGGCTCATGGTTGCATAGCAACGACAGACGCCACTGGAGCGAAAGCGCATTGGAAAGGAGAATGCGGCGCGGACGCGATATGTGAATGCCCCTTAGAACGGCGACTTTTTCTTTGCATATCAGACAGGTAGCAACTAGAGAATAAGAATAAGAATAATTTAGCGGGCCGGATTATGTTTTATTTTTGAGATCAGTTGCGGGCCGGCAGTTTGAGACCACTGATCTAACGTCTTTGCTGCTTACTTGGCAGCCACGGCCAGTGCAGCTGGCATCCAACTTAAAGGTGCATTGCTGCCCCCTACAGTACTGGAGTGTGAAACAGATTAGTGGGGGAAAAAAACAGATGATGACTGCGTGCGTGGCGGTGGGTGGTGGGCCGGCCCGCCGGCCGTCCTGGAGTACCGGCCGTTCTGTGATTCTCCAGATCACACAGATGGCCAGTCCGCCCCTGGCTGGGTGGATCGGTTGGTTGCTCGTTCCTGGTTGTTCCATTTTACACACCTGCTCTGGCTGCCGTTACACGCGCTTGCTAACTGGAACTGGGCGCGTTCGTGACGTTCAACTCCCGGTATAACATTTTTTACAAAATAAAATAATGCAAAAAAATAAATAAATAACTAAATAAAAAATCGATTTTTGAAAATTTAATAATCGATTCATACTCGTCCATAACATACTCGCGATTAATCAATAATCGATTTTTTTCACCACCCCTACTGCAAAGGTGGAATAGAAGCTGCATTTGACATGGCATGTTTATTTACACAGTTTCATTTAATGCTGTTTAAAGGCAGCAGTCATGAATTTACACAATTGCTTAAATGGTCTATAAATTCTAAAATTAAAAAGGAAGTCATTACATGGTTGGGCTGCAATTTTATGATAAAATCTTTGTTGATTATTACTCTTGATATTATAATGATTATTAATGTGGATTAATAGAATACATAGGCGTGGTTTCACAGACATGGCTTACATTAATCCAGGATAGGCCTTAGTTTAATTAGGGTATTTAAGTAGCTTTTGTAAACATGCCATAACCCTCTGGTGCTCTTCGTAATTTTTTTTTTTTTTTTTTTTTTTTTTTTTAGAATTTTTTCCTCAATCAGAATGTTAAGAAATTTGGTAAAGATTTTGGAACTTGCTATGTGAACACACAAAAATCATGGACATGGTTCAAAAAGGTTAAATAGTCCTGAAAAAATAGATTGCATTGGAAATGAATGGGAGATAAATTGCATCTAGTGAAAACTTTTGGTACTGTGACCAAACAAAATCTTACTGAAAGCTCATTTTTTTAGATATTTTTTTGATTTATGGCTTTTGATTTTCTTGCGATTTTGGAGTAAAAATTGTGTTTTTTTTTAAATATTTATTTCATATAAAAATTAAAAATACTATTTTGGGCATTTTTCATAACAATAAACATAATAAATGAATAAACTATAAGTTAACTTTTTTTAAACTTATTTCACTTCAGCAATAATTTGCCAAGTATCTTTTAAAAGAGATCAAATTTAAGTCTGTGACAGTGACTATGCTCAAAAAGTGAATAAATGGATTATAACTACAGCATAAATATAATTTAGTACCATAAAATCCCCTAAAAATACAAAACATTAAATATGAACTAAAATATAGTACCTTCATTTCATTGAAATAAAAAACCTTTGGTCATTTTTGATTGACACGAAGTGCACCAGAGGGTTAAAAAACATTACTAGTGTGCATCTTGAGATAAAACAATGACAGTGGAATATTTTAAGATATGTCAGAGCAAGGTGCTTTCAGTTAAACCAGCTCAATCATGCATTTTAATCTAGGACTAGGTTTAATCCTTGTCTGTGAAACTGGAGGAGTATCTTTTTGTGTTTGGGGAGATGGCACGTCATGTTCTGGCTACACAGACAACTGTTTATGAGTTAGTTTTTTTTTTTTTATGCACTACAAAATCAAGGCTTCATATTGAATATTTTAATAGCTTGAAAAACAAAACATTTATTCAAACTGGGTCTGGGAATAAATTATATACAGAAAGTAAGCAAAAAACACTGAAGTGGTCCATGACTTTCAGTCTAGCATGTGTTTAAGCGCTCTCTCAAAAACTCTCATTACAATGTGAAGCTGTTTACGCTACAAAATAATCTCACTTACAGTACATCATATCTGTACTTGGTTGTTTATGATAAGAATCCACTAGAGTGCAGCATTCAGTCGGTGGGTGCGCAACAGAATGGCCTTTACAGTAGTGACTAATCTAAAAGCGTTGGTTTTATATGTATAACGGGCTATAATGCTGCAAAAAACTCTCTTATGCCTCAGTTGACAGTTTTCTTTATCATATTTCACTTTAATCCTGACATACAATTGAATTACTTTAATTGTGGAAGGGCACTTTTTGCCCCTCATCTTGAATTTGTGGGCATTTTTGCCTCAAGTCCCCAGTGATTTCCATACCTTGTTGCATATCCACATTTACTGATTCACCTTTTATTTCATTAGGAGTCTGGAGGTGGTAGAAATGTTAATTTCTGCAGGGGCACGTTTGGAAAAATCCCCAGAGGAATTCGGGGCTGAGATGTGCTAGTAAGTGGGAGTATGTTTTTATACAAAGGTTCATTTTTAAAAAGAGGGTTCTCGATAAAAGGTATCACTCTGACGAATACGTTATTGCTTACCCATATAGCAGTAATTGTAGTCTTCTAAATATGGATTGTGCTTTTCAGTCTTGCATGCCTTGGAGAGAAAGAAGAGATGGAGGCGTGGAAAAAGACTGGAGTCAGTTTTAATGTTTCAGATGCTCACGGGCGAACACCTTTACATGTGGTGAGCTTTTCTCAGAAATGTTAATTAAATTTTGTTCCTATGAAGAGCTTCTAAGCTTGGCTCATCTTCCATCATTTGCTTTAACAGGCAGTGAGCACCAATCAACCTGAAATGGTGAAGTTCTGTATCAGCAATGGATCAGATCTTGAGGTATGGACACAAAGGATTTAGAAGCAGTTGTTTATCTGCCAAGAGTTTGGACACACATTTTATTTTTAAATTATTGCTATGTTTGACATTTTAGAATAATAGCAAGTCATCAAAACTATGAAAAAATTCAAAACGATCTTATATTTTGCAGACTTTAAAATTGCCACCCTGTGGCTTGATAATTCCTCTGCACACTGTTCATTTTCTTGTGAGGTGCATGCTGGGATGCTTTTCCAGTAGTCTTGAGAAAGTTCACACATACAGTGCTGTGCAAAAGTTTTAGGCCACCACCAGCTTTGTTGTTTTAGCAATGTTTTAATGGCCATCCATATTAATTTTTCAGTCTCTTTATTACGATACAAATAGAAAATACAGGAAATATGTACACAAACTGAAAAGAAAAGAAAAAAAATTACAACAAGATAACTTCTTTAATCCAAAATCAGTATTTAGTGTGACGTCCTGGACAGGGGCGATTATAGGATTTTGATTTTAGGGGGGCTCAGCCCCCAATAAGGGTATGATTAAAAAAATATTATTTGACTGACTGTTGCTCATTTGCAGACCTACTCCCGCACGACAAGAAAAAATGTTGTATATCCATCTACAATGAAATATAAATTATTTTAGTTTTTTAGCTTTTTAGCCTTTGTAATCAACAATACGGTTGGATATTCATAAAGTCACCCCATGAAAATTGATGTCATTTTAAGTATTTTAACTAACCAGCTAATATTCATTAAGAATATAGACAAACCATGTATTAATGTAATTGTCTATTGGCAATATGATTAATCTGTTCTATATTTATTTCTATTTATTAAAAATAACAACATGAATTATCAATTTGCCACTTCTATAAATCAAGTACAAATCTATTATAAATAGTATAAATCAAGAAAATCAAAAATCCCTTTACTCTACGCTTACTCTAATTTATGTATCATGACACTCCTCCTGATTCATTATTACTTAATACAAAACTATATTTAATAATACAAAACAAAATAACTCCACATTCTCTCTCTGGGCCATCTAGTGCTTTCAGACAATGATGTGTGTCATTTCTGTGCATGGCTGCATAATGTAATGTCAAAATACATTATAATATGTCTGTAATTGTAAAAAGTAAATTAAAATAAATCATGATCGTTTTCTGAATCTAAAGTATGTTTTCATGGGTGTTAATCACTTCATTTTTGTAGGGATAAAAAACAACTATCACACAAGGGCTGAAGGGGAACGCAGCGAAACGTTTTGGTATTGGATGAGAAACCGAGCCGTCCCGTGTGCTCCCAATGCTCCAGTAACATTACATTATGTTAACTGCAATGCATTTATGACAAAGAACTGCACCGATGCAGATGTAATATCATAGCATTAGCAATCTATCAATAAATGCACGCACACACGACACACACCTTGTGCTTTCTGATGTTCGCTCTGCTCGGCGCCCCTGCAGATTGAAAAATGCGCTAAATCCAAGCAGACTCAGATAAGGGGAGGAGCCGAGACTTGACGCAGCTTGCCGCCGTTTGAAATGAGTTTTTTTTAAAGGGGACTGAAGCGATCAAAAATTTATTAATCAAATTTTTTTTTTTAGGGGGGCTGGGCAGAAGTTTAGGGGCTGAAGCCCCCCTAAAAAGGGCCTAGTGACGCCCCTGGTCCTGGACTTCTTCCATTTTCTCAAAGAAGAAAATCTGAGAAACTTCTCATATTTTAAAAGTTTTCTTGGCCTTCCAGTCCTTTTCCTTTCCATTTAGGTTTAAGAGAGCCAGTTCTTGTTATTACTCATACAAATGTCCTGTATTTTCTGCTTATATTCTAATAAAGAGACTGAGAAATAATTATATATGGTCATCATACCATTGTTAAAACATCTAATGGCGGCCTAAAGCCCCGGGCATACTTCACTTTCCACGCCCGGACGTGTCTTGTCTGCAGTCGCGAGTTTGACACATGCGCAGTACAATTTTTTCAATACTCTTTACCAGACATTGTCATCAATGGGACATTCGCGGGGCAGGATCGGAGAAGAAAAATAATGCATCCACCATTGCAACATAGTTTACTCCTCTTGTTTTTGAATCGCTCTTTACACACTCTTCTTTGACGACTGGACACTGCGCTCAGTACTGTGCGTATTACTACCTAGTGTACTCTTCTGTCCTGCTTGCGCATGCGCTGTTGCACGCACACCGTCCGCGCGGTCTCGAAATTTGGTTGTGTGCGGCCAAAGTATACCTGGGGCTTAAGACTTTTGTATGCTGGGCACTTTTCACTGCTTTTCCCTCACTCTTCTGTTCAACACATCCATTTTAACAAAAGTAAATTGAATTGAAACTTTATTTTGAAAGTCATATTGTAAGTAGGTGAAATTTATATAGTCTCCAAACATTATAAGCGATTAAAATGTTTTTAACCCTTAAACAGACAATGTGCACCACAGGATACATATTCTTCAGTCTCTTGTAGAAGGCAATACTGTTATCAGTATCATAGTCGTGTCTGTTTGGAGTATGTGTATCATTTGATTTGGTTTAAATTTTCTGTGCTCGTTTTGCTAGTTTGACCTAAACCAACACATCCGCCCATAGTGCTGGACATTCTGACTTAGTAGAAACTAGGCATTTATTAATATGACTTTTTTCAGCAAAAAATGGGTGGTGGTGGGGGGCCCTATCTTGTTCCGGGGCCCTTAGTTTAGCACCAACCCGGATCTAACACCTAAAAAATCTAACCAAAGTCTTCAGAGTTACTTAAGAAATTATAAGTTGTATCATAAATTACATTATATGATTGCTTAGGAATGGAGCTAAACCCTGCAGGATAGTGGACCTCAAGGGCTAGAGTTGCCCACCCCTGAGGTTGAAGACAAAACAATTCAACAGTGAAAAAAATATAAGTAATATATATGCCTCAATTTAAAGACATTTAGACAGCATATTCTGCGCATTACATTTTTTGCATTAAACTTTGCACAGAAACTGTTATTTTGGCCTTTTTTAAACCTAAATAGGGCAACGCATCCTGGGAGATACAACTCATAAAATACAAACTATATCATATTTTTCAAAAAATCCTTTCGATATGTTAAGTCCTGATAATATAAAAAGTGACATGAAGTTATTTTTTGATGATCATTTCCCACTCTTGTCTGTTTTAGGGTTAAATTCATGAGAAAGCCAGATGTGTCCAAACTTTCACTGTTGTACTTTAAGGATATAAACGCATCACTCTATCTCTTTGTATTGTACGGTGACTGGGAGAGGACATGTTCGGTTCACTTTTGTCGTGTTCATTTTGTCAAGATAACGACATCCTTATGTCGTAGCCACGCGATGTAAAGTCGTGGCCTCGAGATCATATGTTGAACCGAACATCCCCTCCCGGTCACCATAGTATTGTAATGATTAAAAATGACATTATTTCAATCTTCTCTGAAATAACAGCAAAGAGACAAGCGCAACAACAGGCCTGTAGATGATGCACAGAGACTAGGCTTACAACACTTGGTGGAGCTGTTGAGTCCTCAAGCCCTTTGGCTCAAGCAGGCCACAGAACAGTGAGGAAATCTCTGTACTTGTCAAAGGTTTCAAAGTTTAAAGTTCATCCAGATAATTAAATCCTATATTTAAAAGCATTGTTTCATAAGGATAGGAAAAAAATGTAATGTGAACCAATGTTTTAGATGTTTTTAGAACAAATAAAAAAGGTTAATGAAACAATATAACATTCCTAACCTTATTAGTTAGGAACATTTGTATTCAATATTCTGTTCCGAGGGCACTATTTTCTTTCATATTAATCTCCAAGACAAAAAGAGGTCAACTCATTTTCAGGTGTTTATTTGATATGGGTTTCCAGTTCTGAACATGTAAATAGCAAAAATCATTTGCCATAGTAAAAATAAAAACACTAGTTATAATACTTTGAAGTTGGACAAAAATGAAAGTAAAATACAGATTCTGGTGTCTGATGGCACTTGAAATTGACATTATACTGAAACTCTTGATGCTTTCAGTGGTTCGTAATATTCCTACAGTATTTTTGCTATATATGTCACATTTAAGTTGACTAACCCACAACAGGTTAAAGATCTTATAAATATGGTTTAAATAAACATATTCAAAGAATGTACAATGAGTAAGGGAGCAAACAGAGCCAATCGGTTTCTTTTTTTAGTTTGATATTTAGCACTAGCAGATGCCAGAATCTGAAGTTATACGGGCATCCTCCACCTCAGCCATCACGGCACTATCACACAGTGTAAGGAAACCCATAGTGTGTCTTTAAGAGGCATATTCCAAGAGACACAATATTTTGACAGTGTAACACAGACAAGAATATAACTTATGCCATATGTATCATATTGTTTCCATATTAAAAGCTAATATCAATCTAGGAATCTTTGTAAAGTGAGCGGTGCAAAAACACACTGATACAAAAGAAAAGGCACGATAATTCGGCCATTCGGTGCAAGATTAAGGTGAACCAGGAGGAGAAATATATTGACTTCATCAGAGAACCACTATAATATGCAAACAATTGCCTGAGAGTTAAAAATGATCAAAACAAGACAAGATTTATTTTTTTGTAACATGCAGTCACATGTCCAGTCAATAGAGCAACCTGACGGGCAATGCGATAGCGTTCAAAAGTACAAAAAACGGTCTGAAAAGGAAGGCTGACATTCTTGTAGCATCCAAGAGCAGGAACTCTCTTTTTACAGAAAAGAACAGCAGTATCAAACATTAAGCAAAGTTAATTTAATGACAGCCCAAGAACATTGCATGCATTTTTATGCCATAGAGTTTGTGTACAAAAGCAAAAAGATTACAAAAATGTCTTGCACAATGAACGTCGTCAGAGAGCGATAAGGGTTCTCAGTTGGTGAACATACATCGTAGGGCTGTATACAGGTGTTCTCTTTCTTGGAGTTTCACGGTGTTTAATAAATGGTCTGAAGTCTTATCTCCAATCTAGAGTTTCCCTTAAACAACGAATAAAATCTACTGGTAATTTGAAAAAAAAAAAAAAATTGTCAAACATACAGTAATATAATATCTATGATACCCAGCAATGGCATGCTAAATATGCAATAACACAGAAAGGTTAAAATAATACACTGGCTATAATTTAATGCCACAAAATAACACAACTTGATGCAATACACATATTTAAAATAAACATGTTAAATGACTTTAACACAGTATTTAAAAAAATATATTAAGTATAAATGCTCAAAGGAAGAATAAGATAAACATGCTATTAATATATCTCAAAACAATAGTAACTTGTAAAAGTTTGTCAAGTCTATTTTTTGATTTACAGACTTTACAGAATTAGATGTTAATGCAATGTATGGATTGGGCTTGGGCACAGTGTTTCATTCGAAAATCAATAATTAATGGCCAAGCAAGAGTTGGACATACCTCCAAATGAAAGTTGTATAATCCATGGTCTTCATTTCTAGTATTGCGCCTTTGTGTGTAAACAGGGTTTGGTCTCTGTTTTCTCTCTGGAAAAATGGCTATTGAAACTCTGCTGTGTGCTTTCTTAATGTCAATGGCGCACTGTTAATTTGCAGTGAGGGCATACAAACTAAATAAAGGTAAATTACATTCATTAAGTAGACTAACTAGGAGGTTATTCACTTTTATAAAAAAAAAAAAAGAAAAAAAAAAGAAATATTGAAGCCTATTGTAAATGGCGGGGGAAGTAAAAACTCATACAAATTTGTTGGTAGTTTAAATTGCATGAATTTTTTAAGCTCCACTGACAAAATATAATCCTCTCAATCATCTGTCTGTAAAATACAATTGTGTAGTTTATGCCCTGGCCTTAAGACAGGCATCAGAAAGGTTTTAGACTTTATTCTAGATGTAAACAATATTCCGTCTTGTTTTTGAAATTGTATTTTCAGAGCCCATTTGCTGCCATGATGCATACACGTAATGATACATTTACTGAGAGTTAACGTCTGTAAACAGCATTCTTGAATACACATAAAACCTCGGAGATAGCCAAGAAAATGGAGAAAGAGAAGAGTAGAGTGTGGTTAAATATTTGAAGACAGGAACTGATCTCTTGTTGGCTGTGGGAACAACATCTCTCCATTTTCAATGAGGTTGTACAAACACAGGTTGATTAAAGACCCTTATATAAGCCACATCAAGCCACACAATCAGACTGCAAGCTCAACACCAGGAAAAGTACAAGAGATAGAGCAGGTGTGTTAGTTGGGAACAGATACTGGCACCCATCTCTAAATCAGTGGACTGCTGGAGTGTTGATCTATCCATCACAGGCTGCTGGGCTTTACATCGACATCATGTAGGAAAAGGGGGCGGGGCTTCACTGCAACCACTTGAAAGGGAGATTTCATTCATTGTACCCTGAACCAGGGAGTTCATTGGTTAACGTGTGCCAGCGCTCGATTTTCTTGTCCTTGTTTTTCAGACAGTCAAACCAGTGTTTTAGCCTCTCGCCATTGGCATTTATACCTAAAGAGACTCCACCTGGAGAAAGGGTGAAAAAGTTAATTAAAACAGCTAAAAACAAACAAAGGTCAGAAGTTCCCCATGGGACCCAGGCCTCAACTACACTGATGTGTTGGCTCTACAAAAAAATTAACGCAACAACTTTGAGTGAATTTACATAATTTACATATTTGTAGCATAAACACAAATTTTTAAGTTGATTACTCAAAAAAATTAAGTTGTTGTAACTATCAGAGTTGTAGCTCTGGAACCAATTAATCTTATCTATTTCAGTTCAAATCAACAGCTATCATAGCACATGCTAACATAACTTATTTAACATGTATATTTAATGAACAAGTAAGATGTTATTTGTCACTGGCATTAGCGCCATCATTGCTTAGAGTCACTGTAGTGTTTACCTCCATGCATCTACTGTCTAGCACAATGGTAACTACAAAAACTTCAACATTAAAGAAACTCTTTTAAATGTCAAACACAACCGAATTAAGCACTAACAGGTGTTTCCCTTCACAACAACAAATAAATTAACACTTAATTTTAACATTTATTCTCCTTATTCAGTCCTATGCAAAGCATGCTGGGAAATAGAAATCTACTTCCCGATTTCTGAAGTTATCAATTTCATTACGGTACTACAAATTAATAAAAAAAAAAAAAGCCAATTAACACAGAAATTTGAGTGTAAATTACAAACGATATTTGATCGATACGAAGTTGATGTAATTATAATGATAAACATTTATGTCAACAGAACTGATCAAAATGATGTTTGCAACTTAAAAAGATTTAATTAAAACAAATTAGAATTTTGTAGAACTTGCAACCATGCATTTATTTATGGTAACAGGTCACCTGAATTACTTTTTAGAGTGCCGATGACCTGCTGGAAAGAGTTTCAGGCCAGTTGACAAACCGTCACTTAGTGCTATGAGCGAATTCCAAATGGAAGTGAGCGTCCCCTACAAACCCCTTGAAGTGGGGACTTTGGAGGGGCAGGGCACTTGTCTAATGTAGCTGTTTGGAACACACTTAGCAAAGTAAGCAATGAAAGACAACATCATTTCCTCATTATCTTAATCTGAAATTTTATCCTGACAACATAGTGCACCGTCAGTCAGCTCATTAGCTGTTCTTACAACTGGACTTTCTTATTTGAGTTAATAAAATTGTTGCAAATAAATATACATCTTTTAAAATATGCTTTCTATTTGAGTGTGTGCATGTGTTCCCTTCTCTGCTCTCAACTTTGCTGTCTCTTGTTTGGACACTGCAGGCAGTTGAAATTACCTAACATATCTACTATTAAACACCTTTCTTACCTTATTAACTTATTTAAACTTCCTATGGATGTATGCAAAACATGTGTGCAATTGAATTATTCTGTTCATACTTTAACTCAAACTCTCCCGCCATCTAGCTTTAAAATGAATCGCAAAGACTCTCCACCCTGGGTCACATGACCATAAACGATAAAATTACTTCCTTGAAGTGACCATCGCATGTACCATTCACTAACGGTAACAGACTTGTGGAAGGGCCCTTCACGAAGGCATTCAGGTGTTCTTTATCTGGTGCTCTTTTTTTGGAACTTCCCTACAAATGGCGTCCACTTCCCGAAGTGCCCTTTAAGGGCACAAAAACACTGTTTGGAATTCACCCTATATCTTACATCTTTTGATCATGTACACACATATTTTGCAAACTTAAACGTTTGGTTTTCTGTGACATCTGATTGCTAATTTAGCGTGTCAACTTGTCGAACTTGCCAGCTAGATAAAATTAACTAGCTGGATGATACAGGTGACGTTTTGTCGAAATTGAAAGAATGGCTTGTGTTCAGTACAAATGGGTTGAAAATCATGAAACAATTAGTAACGTTTTTGCTTTTATGTCATTTATCAGTGGAAATGTTTGCAAAAGAATTTATTGCCTTCTTGGACTTTTCTGTACAATTATAGTAACTAACTATGTACTTTTCAGATATCAAGAACTACTGGCCTGACCAGACAAGCAGAAAATAAGTCTTTATGGCTGATCCCAAGGACTATATAACCTTTGGCACTGCATTTAACTTAAAAATTAAACAAACTGAAAGCAAAAAATAAAGATGAAATGTAGGTTTAACAAGACTTGTAAATAGGTCCTACCAATGAAATCGTTGGATTTGCCAATGTCATAGTCCCAAACGGTCACCTCCAGGGTCTTTTTGCTGAGGTCAGCATACTTGATCTCATAGAAAAACTCCTGTCATAGAAGAATGGAATTAGCAATTATAAAAACAAGTGTGTGTTACAGAATCAGGGTTTGTTCAGATTAATCTTACTTCATTGAATTCAGGGTTGAGGGTCTTCTTTTTGACAGCTGTCTTGTGCTTTGATTTTTTGTTCTCATCTGGCTTGAGATACCTGAAATACATTGGTGATATTGAAAGAAAGATGCATTTAGTTTGATCATGTCTTTCACTTTGGGTCAAGTTAGCTTTCTACTAATTTTGCAGTCTTACTCTCAATGCACAGGCTGTAAAACTGGCACACGTTTGAAACATTTGACCAAATGCAAAATGGCGTTGTCATATGCAACAACTCAATATGTCCACCAGAAGGCATTGAAGCTCTTGTATATAAAATTTGAAGAGCTGAATGAAAAAGTCATAAAAAGGATAGACAAGGTTCATTGCAGGATATTTCCACCATTTGCTCTAGGAGCTTTCTTAAATAAATGAAAGGTTCACTAAAAAAAAAAAAAGATTTGACGCAACCTCACTTCACTTGTCTGCTGACTTCGAGGTCATTAAATGTCTCTTTCCGGCTTTGCTCCCCCAAGTCTTCTTAATGAGGGTCCCTTGCTATTTCACAAAGACCACTAGATAAGCAGGCAGCCAACAGGACTGATTAAAGAAGATTCAGGCAGTGAACTCAGCAGCCTAATAATCATAACTTGTGTCTTATATTGTAAAGGCAATAATATAAATTCCCTCTGTCATTTATTTTATCATCTAGGAATCCATCAAATACGAGTGAAAAACTGAAATAAATCTTGTTTAATATGGTCGGAAATGTCAGTAGATATTTAAAGTAAAAGTGAAAGTTGTGAAAGGCTCAAGTCTCCCTGGAGCACTCTTGACAGGGGATGTCATTTGCTCCTGTAACAGTGCCTCTGGTCAACCATTTCAGATTTTCTTGTGAATAAATTAATCTACTGTTTAAAATGAACACTACTAATATTCAATAAAAAGCTAATTTTGTTTAATTCCCAAAAATGTGAACGTCAACTGCTATCAATCCAGAAAAAACTGCTTTGTGCATAGACAGGAAAAACAGGAATGACAAAACGATTCGAAAATAGCAGACAGAGACGAAATACACAAATACACAAGATTTGCACAAGCAGAAACAACAAATGAATAATTTAGTATTCAAATCTTTTGTAGAGACAGAACCAAGCTGCTTAAATTGACCAATGTTTGTACATGTAAGAAACAAAAACATAGTGCCCAACTACAATAATTCTTCATAAACGGTTTGATTCAGGAAGCGAGAGAGTTGAGAGCTCTAATCCCCTCTGTGTGCTTAAGCAGAGATCATTGCTTCATTTAAACCAACACATTCCAGTACTCAAATACAAACGTCTGCATTTCTTCATATCAAAGACAGAATTCTAAGCTCATGACATGTAACTGAATTGCTATCAAGCGTTTCCATAAATGATTCGTATACTTGTGTTTGGCTGGATGAATGGATGTGCTTAAGTATTCCTTACGAACATACATGTGCACATATATAATTTCATATCGTCGGTAATCATTTAGCAAACGCTTTTAGCCACAGCGCCTTAATGCTAAATTTTATTTTTGCCTTGCTCAAAAAGCTCACTAGCTCACTCCTGTGGGATTCAAACCTACAACCACATCAGCACCTTAAAGTCAACATGATCAAAATTCACACTATTTTTTAAATGCATTTTATTGATCTCATGCTGAATGATTCATCTGTGCAAGTTTAAGTTTTTACCATTTTCATTTATTTATTTATTTTTTTTAGTCCTATTATGCTTTTTTACATTTTCAGCTTTTCTTTCGTGTCTAATGTTGCTGTTTGAACATGAGGTTCAAAGTTACAAAGTCACTCCTAATGGAGTTATTCTCTATATCAGTAAGCACAAACACTTCAATTGTAGTCTTGAGTTTCCTTCCGGGAAGGTACACTGCATTCATTTTGAGTTGAGTTGCATTAATAGTGTGTTGTCGGCATTCCCAAGAGATGTTGTTTTTTCACCCAGAATCTAAACCTCCTTTTGGCCTTCCTAATGCAGATTAACTTAAGAGATTAAAGGGTTAGTTCACCCAAAAATTAAAATAATGTCATTTATTATCCGATGGCTCAGTAGGGCCTCTATAGACTTTGGCGCTCTGAATCACTGATCCAATTCGTAAAGCTCCGAAGCAGAGTTTTGAAATCGGCCCATCACTATATTGTTGAAAAGTCCTTATTTAGTTTTTTGGCGCACAAAAAGTATTCTCGTCGCTTTTTAATATTAAGGTAGAACCACTTAAATGAACTGTTATAAATATGTTTTTAGTACCTTTATGGATCTTGAGATTTTGAATGTCATCGCTGTGAATGCAGGCCTCACTGAGCCATCGGATTTAATCAAAATTTAATTTGTGTGAACTAAGGTGTAGAACAACATGAGGGTGAGTAATAAATGACATTATTTTCATTTTTGGGTGAACTCACCCTTTAAAATGTTTTTTGTTTTTTTTTAACACTATTCCTCAGCAGTACAACGTCATCCTTTTGTAGTGTTCTAACCATGTTTCTAATAACTGCTTTCTGAACCATGCAGTTCAGTGCAGGTCATATGTTATAACATCACATCTGAAATGTAAGAGAGTAAAATAAAATACTACCACTGTGAAAAGTGGTTTGGTGTTGATCAGCTTGTTCTTCTTGTCTGTCCTCATCAGGCTCGGGCTTGAACTAAAATCGCAAAACTTAAAGGGGGGGTTGCATGCGATTTCACTTTTTTAACTTCAGTTATTGTGTAATGTTGCTGCTTGAGCATAAAAAGTATCTGCAAAGTTACAGCGCTGAAAGTTCAATGCACATGGTGATATTGTCTTTTAAAGTTATGGCATTTTATTGCCTACAAAAACGGGCGGTTTGGACTACAACAAGCTTCTTCCCGGGTTGGTGACATCATAAACCCTTGCTATTAACATAAACAATGCCCCCGGGAACACGCAACAAAGTGGGCGAGGCCATGTGGCGCAGCATAATGAAAGCGGAAGAGTTGTTTACACCGAACGCGAGCTGTGCGACGCGACGCATCAAAAGATATAGAACCCATTATAATCTGTCATATTTTCTACACTGGATGCGGTGCTGAAGACAGCTTCCTGAATCTACACGAGTTTAATGCTGGATTTACACAAAGACTTTTACTGAAAGATGAAGCAGTTCCCACTTTAAAAGCAGAAGCTGCTGTTTATCAGCCCCAAACTGTAAGTACGTTTTATTGTTTGTCTTTTAAACATAATGTTATAGTTCTGTTGCTATTTTTAATGCAACTAGGACGTATACAAAGAGCAACTCGTTTTTGCTAGCCAGTTAGCTAAATTCTAGTGCAACAAACACCAACAAACTTCTATGTTCATAGACAAACAGTTGTTCATGCTATAAATTAAACGCTACCTTTACAAAAATGCGACTACTCAGGCATGTATTTACTACAGGAAAGCTTTAATCAGGATAAAACTGTATATTGAAAGCTAACAAACAGCAGTGACAGCTTATCTAAACACTTTGACACAAATACTAAATGAAATACCATTCATAAACATCCTTCAAAAGCCGCGATTGCAGAGGTTCTACTTTTTCCTCTTCATCTGGGTCTGATTCGGCTCAATTTGATACAGCAATGTAGGCGCTATTATTTACTTTCCACCTAAGCGCGTAACTAAGAATGGTAAGGGGCGTGGTGTTTCCGGACGCTTCAGCGAATCACGACAGACTGGGCCAGTAACCAACCTGCTGACCAATCTGAGCACACACCCCTTTAAGCCATATTTAGCGTTAATACAGTAGTATTTACAGTGCCTCAGGTGATACTTGCTGGTTATGGTGGGGCGTTACATTTCCAACACGCTCTAAGCGGTAGACCAATCACAACAGACTGGGGCCAGCTGACCAATCACCGCAGACTGCGCTTTTCAGAAGGCTGGTTTTAAAGAAACCAAAACTAAAACAGCATTCAGACGGATGGCTGCTGCAACAATGTATATTATAAGGAGAGTTAGTTTGTTTGAACATTAAATGATGTTAAATGTATTCTAGCAGATCCCTTAAACAAAATTATGAACATGTAAATGAGCATAATGAGACCCCTTTAATTATAACTTCATAACTCAATCTTCTGGTGAAATGACAGACATCTCATTCAGTCCGCTTAAACGCTTTAGCCTCTGAATGCTCACATTTATCTGCCTTTGTTTCTGAGTGCAATGCCCAGATCTCAAAATCAATCAACAACCGATGGATAGAACCAACCCTGAATTTTGTACATCACAATACAGAAGAACAGATCTGCCACTACTTCACTTTTATCACAACTTTTAGAGTTGTCAAAAGTACAGACTTCGGTACCTTGTCAGTACTGAAATGTTAAAAATGTGACGCTTTGAGTGCTGTTGAGCAGATTCGTAAACACCTCTGATTGGTCATTGTTTTCACATCTCA
The DNA here is from genome assembly GCF_024489055.1 of Chanodichthys erythropterus. NCBI lineage: Eukaryota > Metazoa > Chordata > Actinopteri > Cypriniformes > Xenocyprididae > Chanodichthys > Chanodichthys erythropterus. Next base: position 8,860,575 of record NC_090233.1, on the reverse strand, counting down.
TTGGATACTGTGATTGGCTTCAACGCTGTAAAAACGTTGTAAATAGTCATCAATGATGCTTTTCACCAAGCGCTTACACAGATACACATGGGAGCGTTTAAAAGCAGACGTCTATCGAGGACCAGTCCGCTGATAGACGCCTGCTTTCAAACGCTTCCTCTTTCAAAACACTTTCAAATGCTGCCATATGTTGATCATTGTAGCCAATCACAGACATATCCGATTAGCGTGTCAATACACTGGCCAATCAGAGGTGTTTACGAATCCGCTCAACAGCGCTCAAACAGCGGTCGCATTTTTAACATTTCAGTACAGATTGGTACCGAAGTCGGTACTTTTGACAAATTAATTTGTGAAAGACCTTTACAAAAGGTTAGGAAGATAGAAGGGTCATATTTTTTCAAACTCTTAAAGGTGCTCTATGTAAGAATGACAGCTAGTGGTTGAAATGGGCACTGCAGTCCAAATTCAAAATATTGTTTGCCCCGCCCCCTCCTCCTCAGACTCAATACTCTCACGGGTTGCCAGTTTGAAGACACGCAACAGGAGCGATCTCAATTGACATTGGAAGGTGAGGAGACTTACACACTGTAAGATAATAATTAGTTGGATTATTGATTTATGATGAGTTGATATCGTGTTTTAATATGCACCAGTTCATAGAGTTTGTTAGATGGATGCTGAGGCTTTTTAGGTCGGGTAGAATCTGCGATCTCTGATCCAGTGTGTTCGCTGGCTTCCATGGCTGCAATTTGCTGCACGTGTTTTCCGCCAACTGGCAACCCGGGGTGGAGAAATACTATTGGGTAAATTGGCAACATGTGGTCTTGCACAGACCAAAACAAAAACAGACATTCCGACACGGAACGCACATTTCAAAGTTAAATAACTGGCTGTAGCAGGTTTTCAGACAAATGAATATGTGAACTGAGCATGTTTAATAAATACCTGCAAACATATTATGGTATTTTTATGCTTTAGTACAGTCAAAACTTACATAGAGCACCTTTAATAGTCATCAGAGTCCTGTGGTACATCTGGGTAAGGAAAATCTCTCGCACATTACTGTCATTTTTAGAACAATGTTAATGTATTCTGACTTCAATGCATGAAAACGTCTTGTCTAATTGTTATACCACAGATTTGAGTCGACTAGAATCACTAAATCCAGCAACAGGAAGGTGGATTTCCTTTGATATCTGTAATTTACATATTCTTGTATGCACAGATCTTCTGTTCCACATTAAACGTTTTCACTAAATCAATGTGGATTCCGATTATTTTAGTACCTCCGTACGTGAACATTTGTGCTTTTGGTGCAGAACAAACAAAAATCTATTGTTATACAAGTGAAATTTCAGCATATAGAACAATTAAAAAGACAGATGATCATGCGAGGTATGACTTACGTTTTAACATAGGGGTCAGAGAAGCCATTGGCATCCATGGCAGCGAGATGTGCACAGCGTATGATGCCAACCACTAAGCCAGACTTCTGAGAGCTGTACTTCAGAGAGATCATGATGCGCCCTCGCTCCTCCAGAGACTTGTCATCTGTCTTGTCAATCTGTGTGTCAGCACACAAACAGAAAACAGTCAGTCCAGCTTCTATAAAGAGCTATAAAGAAAAGGATGGATGTAGACTCTACATAATACAAAGAAATATATTTTTAAGAAGTAACTTGAACATGAATCCTAGCATTCATTTGTTGCAGTTCTATGAATCTGATTGCTTTATCAACTCATAAATAGGCAGAAAATTCTATTAACACACAAGTGTTGTGTCCCAGTATATCATTTATTAATTTGCTCAATTAATTTCATGCACCAATCTCTTATTTCCAATGTTTTCTTGTCTAGAAATTTTATGGCAATGCAGAACCAAAGCTGAGATCATCTCAACTGTTGAATGTGAGGTAAATCTACTCTCCTTTTCTCTCTCAGAACTTTGTGGACCCACCAAAGCCATCAAGCATGAAGTTAATTAGCTGTGGAGGAGGCGCCTCTGCTCATCCCCCACACACTGCTGTCTCATTTCCGTCCCCACTGGAGATCACAGACTCTCACACACACATACACACACTCACTCTCATACACATTACAGAGTCTCTTCACACAACAAACACAGTTCATATTGTTTTCCAGCTGGTGAAGTCACTCTTAGGTTTATAAGAGCAGATCTCAACACAGTCTGTGTGTTTAACTTTTGCCACCTCTACCCGTACTGTCTGTGTGCTTATCTTACAGGTCAACTTTTTGTCATATATCATATTTTTTAATTGAAAGACTGATTAGCACAATCGGTGGTGCTTGCATGATCAACTTTACTGGTCACAGAGGCTAGCTGAAAACTAACTTCAAAACTATTATGAATGGGAGGACTTGGTCTTGGATGCCCCAAATGGTTCCCCGGAGGTGTTGAAAATATGGCTACCGAGTGAACTGACTTTCCTTGAAAGGGACTTTGCTGTCAGTCTGCATTAGTGGTGCATTTTCTGCAGTTTACATCTTTACACCAGTAAGTGGCGACAAGTGACTGTCTTTATGAGCGTTTACATTCTTAAAAAAGCCAAATGTGTGTGGTCATGTAAGGTCATAAACAGCTTAAAGGCCTGGGTATACATGCACTGTTATATGCGGACCAACTGGGCAGTCTCAAAAAGTGGGCTGCACTCAAATGGGGTGTGCAGGCATCAACAGAACCTCCTGATGATGAAAATTACTTCATGCAGACTGCGTGTGGATGTGGGTGACCTAAGCATACTTTGGGCTTAAGAATAATCCAAATCGACAGCTAGATTTTTGCTCATTACCTCATGTAAACAACTTGATCTATGTTTTTTCAGCTTATTTAAGTGTGCAAGGCTTTTCATTCTCCTCCTGCTAGAACGTAAACAAGTGGTGATTGTGCTGATCCTAGCAGAGCTGTGTGATATGTCATATGTAACAGGAGAGCATGCACGTTTCCTGCAGATTTAAGAACATCCAACCAGAGCAAGTGTTTTGCTGTAGGGGAGGAGGAAATATATCATACACTCTGACTCTTTCTTGACCCGGGAAAATGATAAAATGTGTTCTCATCTTGTGCAGCTGAAGGAGCAGTGGTACAGTTGTAGAAACTATAAACATTAGAGGAGAATGAGTCTGTACAAGTTTCCTGCTGACATTTTGGCATACTCTCATAATAAATAGAATACTCTGAGTAGAATACACGGATGCTTACGTTTTGATGCCAATAATGGTAAATAACTTGATTAAAAAAAAAAAAAAAGTCTTTTAAACATGGTTTTCTTAAATTGACAGTTTACAGGTTTGCATGTAAACTGGTAAAATGGGTACATTTCAATAAGTTGATTTTTTGTAGTCATGTAAACATGCTCATTGAATCATTCATTCAATCTATTAGTTAAACAATAGATTAATTAGAGAACGACACACCACCCTGCACTTGGAGATGTGTAGTAGTCAGTTCTGCTTTGACTTCGTTTGGAACTCATTATTGGCTCGCTCCTGCGTCAGCATCACACGCATGCGTCGTTGTGCTCATGTGATTAGCGTCAGCCAATACTGAGTCGGCGTTCTGACGTAGAACCCGGAAGCGCTGCACTGTGTTTACTATATCAACAGCATAGGAGACTGACAGGGAAGGGAAGAAATTGTCGAATAAAGTCGTTATTTTTGTTTCGTTTTTGCGCACAAAAAGTATTCTTGTCGCTTCATAACATTAGGGTTGAACTATGGTAGTTACATGGACTATTTTAACAATGTCTTTACTACCTTTCTGAGCCATGAAAGGTGCATTGATGTTGCTGCCTATGTGTGGCTCAGAAACCCTTCAATTTCATAAATATTGGTAACACTTTACAATAAGTTTCATTAGTTAACATTAGTTAACTCCATTAGTTAACATGAACTAATAATGAACTGCACTTGTACAGCATTTATTAATCATTGTAAATGTTAATTTCAACATTTACTAATACATTATTAAAATCTTGTTAACATTGGTTAAGGCACTGTGAACTAACATGAACAAACAATGAACTGTATTTTCATTAACGTTAATGAAGATTAGTAAATACAGTAACAAATGTTTTGCTCTTGGTTACATTAACTAATGTTTAACTAATGAACCTTATTGTAAAGTGTTACCAAAATATCTTAATTTGTGTTCCGAAGATGAACGAAGATCTTGAGGTTTGGAACGAGGCTTTCTCTTTTAGAAAATTTGGACTAATCCACTCAAGTTTTAGAATCTCGTTATGAACTTTTTGAAGCGTCAAAGTTGCATTGCGTATGCTTTCAACGGAGGGACAGAAAGCTTTCAGATTTCATCAAAAAGATCTTCATTTGCGTTCTGAAGATGAACGAAAGTCTTAGGGGTTTGGAATGACATGAGGGTGAGTAATTAATGACAGAATTTTCATTTTTGAGCGAACTAACCCTTTAAATGTTTGTTATTTGATATAGTCTACGGCACCTTGGTCAAAATGTGTTGTTTTTAATGGTACTATATAAATGAAGTTGATATTGACATTGGCTACAACAATAATACAGCGCTATTACTAACAGTCAGTAACTATAACAGAGACGCAAGATGTCAGGAGCTCCGTTTGTAGGAAACAAGATGCGAATCCGTGCTGTGATACGAGAGACATTAAAGAAGCACCAGCTTCAGATACCCGTCTGTTATACAGCATTGCTATTGACAACGGATGGTCATTATCGGGGAATAACAGACTTTGGAATGTTGAGATTGACCAATCAGAATCAATCATTTCAGAGAGCCCTGTAATAAATAGCAATAACAGCAAAAATTCTATCAATTCAACTTTGATTCAGTTCAGCTACTGAAAATGTCTAGGTTTATATGACCTCTGCCTTTCTAGCAAAAGGTACTCTGATAAAAGATACTAGATGAGATCATCCCCCCACTCAATACCTGCTCATCCTGTCAATCCACAGAGCACTTTGACACATGGCTTTAAACCTACATCCACCATCCTCAAATGAAGAAGACGTGACTACAAAGAAGTGTATCGAATTGCTTTCCTCAACGTTTTCCCTCCGTCTCCTGCTAGAACAAAGCAGTGGTTTGTGCTGATCCAAGCAGAGCTGTGCGCCTTAAGGCCCGGTGCTGACGAAAGACTTCCTGCTGAGCTGGGTTTAGTTTGTTACTGGAGTACATTTCAGATATAAGGAATGGCCCAGGGATACTAAACAGACATGTTCCTTACGGGTGTCTCTCATGCATGGTTGTCAGTGAAACAAAAATGTTTTCCCTCGAGGATGTGGCAGCTTTTGAATCGTGGTGTTTTTGTCAGGCAGTTGTTGAGTATGAATACATGTATGGTTGTTAGTTTTCCTCCAACAGTGAGCAGCCTATAGCTTTATCATATTGCATTCTTTGCTGGTGTTTGTAAGCCTGTCATGTCTGTCACAGATGGTTGATGGATGTGAGGATGCTGCTCCAATGATAATTGATTTCTAATTAGTATGTTGATTCTAATGAGAGTCACTTTGGACGTCCTAATCAATTTGCTATCTGAATCTCTTTATGTAGCTTTCGAACTTCCCTCAATTTCTCCATCACTCACAGACAACCACACCGATGATTAGCACAACTGAGCTCCTTCCGCCTTCAGACTGATTCGTTTCCAGAGATGAAGAGTAAAAAGACTGAGGAACTCACAGGAAGCTGTTTCTCCAAACAGTTGCTGAAGCTCTTGGTCTGATTGGGTTTGAGTTTCTTCAGGGGGATTCGGGTTTCGCCGATGAATTCGTTGTGGCGGAATTTGTCCTCGTCACACACTGAAATCCTAGACAAAAACAAAAGATTGACAGCATCAGATCTGGGTTGTAGACTTGACATGTAAAGGAATTACACAGCTAGTAAGAAGATTCTTTCCCTGTCCACGTTTACTAAAAAGGTTGCCAGCCAGATCATATCCACAAAATTTTCCAAAAACGGCCCCAGAATATTTTTCCGTATGAATATGTAAACAGGAAATATATTCAAAGACAGAACAGGGACTCTGCTTTAAAAAATAGTCTACCTTCATTCATTCTTTTTTTATCAACACTTGAAAAAAGCAGAGAAAATTGTATTTTTATCAAAGACTTTATCTGGATCGGATTCACAATGATTATCAAAACATAGATTGAGTCCATCAACACCCCCAGGGCTTGCACAATCAGATAGCTCTTCGAGGATTTGACATTTTTCTCTGTAAAGTTCGGCAATTTTGGTTTATTTCCTGTTGAATGTTTGATGGTCATGTTAGCTTATGCCAAGTTCACACTACAGGACTTTAAACGACGGCAGATCGCTGTGCTATTCAGACCAGACCACATGACTTGCTGTGGCGTCTTGAAGTTCACACTATGTAAATGATCCCCAACAGGGGGTCACATTCTACACGAGCTGACAACAACTCTGTCACCCAACGACTTGAAAATGGACATTGGGAAGAAATTAGATTAAATTATGAAATAAATTTATTTAAAATGAAATTTACCATGACGATGCGTCATGCTTGTCACGTGACACGCTGAGGCCACACTGTATGAAAGATGTATTGCTTTTCTCACCATGTCATCAACTATCTGATATTCCGATTCTCATATATTTGCAACTGAGTGTTTTGTCATTTAAAAACTTACATCATGATCTCGATCTTAATCTATAACGCGAGATGGGCGGCGCCTTGTTTGTTTGCGCTTTAGTTCAGAGAGTCCTGTCAGTCGGATTTATAGGCTATAGCACAAAAATGACCCGACAGCACCAGAGGGTTAAAGGGTTAGTTCACCCAAAAATGAAAATTCTGTCATTAATTACTTACCCTCATGCCGTTCGACACCCGTAAGACCTTCATTCATCTTTGGAATACAAATTAAGATATTTCTGTTGAAATCCGATGGCTCAGAAAGGCCTCCATTGCAAGCAATGTCATTTCCTCTCTCAAGACCCATAAAAGGTACTAAAGACGTCGTTACAAAGTCCATCTCACTACAGTGGTTCTACAATCATTTTATGAAGCGACGAGAATAGTTTTTGTTTGCAAAAAAAAACTAAATAACGACTTATATAGAGATGGGCCGATTTCAAAACACTGCTTCCTGAAGCTTCGAAGCGTTATGAATCAGTGTATCGATTCATGATTAGGATCGCGTGTCAAACCGTCAAACTGCTTAAATCACATGACTTTGGTGATCTGAATCATGAATCGATACACTGATTCATAACGCTTTGAAGCTCCAGGAAGCAGTGTTTTGAAATCGGCCCATCACTATATAAGTCGTTATTTAGGTTTTTTTTGCAAACAAAAACTATTCTCGTCGCTTCATAAAATGATTGTAGAACCACTGTAGTGAGATGGACTTTGTAACGACGTCTTTAGTACCTTTTATGGGTCTTGAGAGAGGAAATGACATTGCTGGCTATGGAGGCCTTTCTGAGCCATTGGATTTCAACAGAAATATCCTAGTTTGTGTTCCGAAGATGAACAAAGGGTGTCGAACGACATGATGGTAAGTAATTAATGACAATTTTCATTTTTGGGTGAACTAACCTTTTAAGCAGATCTTTTTCTTCGCTTGTATTTGGATCCGGAGATGCTGTATTTCAGAAGATCCATAACAGCGCCCCCTACTGTATAACAGTGATAACATGGATTGTTGTGAAAAACTTGTTAGTGGTGCAAAAGCATTGTGTCATAAATGACCTAAAAACTTGTCAATGGTGGGGAAAGAGTAAAAAGACATCACCAGCTTAATCTGATATACCATGTTTAAATCTGAATAACATTTCAAAGCTTTCAAAATTCATTATTTATTCTTATTTAGAACTAATGTGACCCATGTCTAAACCAAATGTCTAAAACCATCTGTACTCAGTTCAATCAAAGACATATTTGGAGGAGTACATCCACATATCCAGTCAAGTGCTGAAGGTGAGCATTACAAACTGATTTCCAACCACCTGTGCTTCATAACGTTTTGAAAAGTGCTTCATCTCAGTCAAATACATAGTATGACTGGAACTATTTACTCAGTATATCCCATATATTCCAAATTCATAGCAGAAGCTCCATGGGAGGATTTCATGCTATCTATTCACTATAGATGTTCATTTGCATTGAGCTTGCTCACTGTGAAATGAGTTTTCTGTGCTATTTGCAGTATCGGCAAGAACCACTTGTGGGGGTAGGAACAAAGGCACAGCTTCTTTTAGTTTTGTACAGGTCAATAATAACATTTGACTGGATACAGATGAGTAATTCACACAGGAAAAAAGAATGTTCTGCTGATGTCTCTCATTTACAGCAAGAACAGATGGCCAGAATAACAACAATTCCATGTGTTTAAGATGGTGATGAATTGGTCAGCAGCAGAAAAAGACAATTATTTCACCAAAATTTGAAAATGTCTTTATTTACTCACCCTCCTCATGCCATTTGAAAGATGAAGGATTATTTCTCTTCTGTTAAAGGTACACTATGTAACTTTTTTGTTCAAAATAGCAAATTTTAAATAAAGAGTCAATACATCATCATTCGTTTCACTATGGTAAGCCTATTAAAAGTGTTAATATTTTAGAACTGTTGGGATGGTTTTCACGGGCAATTGCGTACATACGTCACTCACCCATGCGTGTCTCATCAAATCTGTAAATTGAGAAAAGTTACTCCAGCTGCTTTGACGTGTGTATGGTGGGAGTGGCATAGATTAGTTGTCACAACAAGCGAGAAAGTTTGACATGAATAAATTGCTATATGTAGCTCTCTAACAGAGTTCATTGTAAAGCATCATCTCTGTGAAGGGTCATTTCATTATGGTTGTTTTAGTGCTGTGCTGGAATTTATTTTCAATGAAGTACTGCCAAAAGTTACATAGTGTACCTTTAAACATAGAGGTATTTTGCAGAATATCCAAGGCGGAAAGTGCCTTTATTAATCAGCCGATACAGTAAGTGGATGATTTACAATGTCATGCTCCAAAATGGAAACCAAACACACCATAAAAGTACCTTAAAAGTATATATGAATATTTTGAATAAGACTTCGGAATCTAAATTATACATTTGAGGGACTGACCAAAACATGTTGTTTACTGGAAATATTGTCTTCTGTCCAAGCTGTCAAAACTCATCCTTGCACATTGAAACCTGGCATGTCATGATAAGCATGAAAACCAATTCAGCTTATGCACTGTTTATTCTCCTATGGCAGTGAGCCATCTAATAAGTTCTCCTATATATGACTCAGAGGAAGGCCTTAAGTTTTGGTCTGTTCATCAAAAAAAAAAAAAAAAAAAAAAAAAAAAAGCAACAACAACAAAAAACAAACAAACCTTACAGCCAGCAAAAATGGCAGGTTCTACCCAGCCCATTTTGTCTCATGCCAGCAGTACTGATCCATACAGCTATATTTTCACTCTAGACATGTTTTTGCTTGTTTCAGTTTCAAGGACTGGCATAATCCTCATGCTTTACACCTCATAACATGACTGATTCCTTCAACTCCCTCAATAAGAAATATCATAAACCTCCATAAAAACTGATTTCGAAACAAGTATATGAGGCACTTTGGGTGTATAGTCACTATTACAGAGTAGTCTGTGATAGTTTATGATCTAAAAACATTTTCATACATGATGTATTTGTAAAAAAATAGCCCTATCAGGACATCTAACAATAAAATGCATCAAAAAGACTAATGCAGAAAGGGCGATTCTAGGATTTCAGCCTGAGTGGTGGTGTATTTGGTTGCATTTTATTTTATTATCAGATGAGAAAAGAGGAGCAAGCATTTTAGAGCTGTGCTCTGAGCCAAACATTGCCATCCAACAATAGAAGGATAATACTTAAACCAAACCTGAAAGTTTTTAACAACAATTAAGAGGAGGGCACAAAGTGAAATAACCTCGTAATTTTAAAACTAATCTGATTTTTAGGAGGCTGAAGGGCCAAAGCTCCTCTTAATAAGGTCTAGCAATGCCTACAGATCAATCGATTTAACTTACACAGCCTTGTCGATAAGGGAGGGAAGAACTCACACAGAATCCCTTCCAATCCACATTTTTTCCATTTGTTTCCTCTCCACTGCATCAACAATGTATTCCTGAATGCTTGTCCTATTCCCATCTGGAAGTTAGATGTGTATTTGTGACATACCATTGCTATTCATTACTAAACCGTTCAGCCTCGCTCAGTAGTTGAGTTCTCTAAAGACTTCAGTCATGTTTCAGGTAAACTGGCAATCACACTTTCTTCCCCCCTGTTGATAAAGGTCTTGAATGAGGCACAGGGCAGCTGGAGCAGAACTCAGGCATGTCCAACAGGTCTGCTTAATAAAGGCACTTTCCCCCTGTTATGTTACATGTGGATAGGATTGTTTCCCTAGACAGCCGTGTGTGCTGGATTGCTCTTTATGCTTTTTCTAGAATAGTTTTGTTTTGACTATGGCTGATTATGTTAGTGAGTATGTTTAATGCCAGCTGTCCTATTGGATAAATGTGCAGGGAGTTCAGAGATTTATGTACAAGGCAATCACAGTACATTGTGTTTTTCTGTGTGAGCTGGATATATTTGTGCACGGCCTTGAATTTGCAAAGATATTCCTGAATAATGTGGAGTAGAAAATTCCAGAGTATTGTTCCTTACTAAAATATATTCTAAAAATAAATAAATATATAATTGCTGCAGTTAATACACATACATGCACACATTGTTAGTGTTTTGTTTCTATGGTTTCACATAGATTTGGTCATGTCACACCTGTTGTTGGATTTCACTGATTCGTTCACCTGTGTATTTATTGGTTTTGCTTCAGTTTCTGTCTGTTCTCGTCATGATAGAGTTGGTTTTTCTGTTCGCCGTGTTTTTTGCCAGTGTGCTCCGTTTCTTTTGTTTAAATAAATTGGACTGCTGTGAGTAAATCCAGCCATTTATTTTGTTTTGTTCTCAACCAACGCTGACAGAACAGACCTAACAAAATTGATTTAGCAGCAGTTCGTATCCTCCTCCTCTCCCAGGGGGAAAGCTCCCTAGAGAGACACACACAAGACTTCCTGGACTTGTACCATCTAGTCCATTATGACGACAGCCTGTGTGTGCTTATCCAGTCTCAATGCTGAGACGAGAGCGCGCCTGCCTGGAGATGGACCTCGAGGGAGCTTCCAGGAGTTTGTGGACTGGTTCAAATTCCACTGTGGATCCTCCTATAGGCCTACTATCGGCGAGATGGAGTCCACACCGCACACTTTGTGCCACTTGAGTCTGCCACGATGCCAGAGCCAACGCTGTCTGTGCCAGTGGGGATGGAATATGGGGGGATGGAGTGGAGCCCCGTCCCGTCACACAAGGCGGATGTGGATGCGCTAAACTAGCAAGGGTGGGGGAAAAATCGATTCACATATGAATTGTGATTCTATCTTCCCCCCTATTCAAACTGATTCACAAATTTCAAAAATCGATTTTCTAAATGTTTATTATGAACTTGATTCTGACATTTCAAAGAAGGCGAAACTCAACTACGAGAGCAGTGCAGCACCTGGACAGTTTAGAGAGCGCACAGGCTTGCAACGGTGGAAGCATTATGAATTTAGCTTACTTGACAACAACAGATCATATCAATATCTTAACAAATATAAAATTTGAACAATATCAGCCAATAAAAGGGAATGTATATTTCCTTTATCTGAGGCTAAATTACTACATTTTGAGAATGCAATGGCGCATATATATTTCTAACTCCAAACGATCGGCCACTGATCGTATCCAGCGGATATTCATTTCCTTTGATTCCATATGTCTGTCAACTTGACAAACGAATCACATTTTAATGAGGCAGAAGCATGTTCACAGCATGAAAGGCAAATATGAGAGGCAAGAGTAAAATAACGTGGTTACAAAGTGTGTATAATTTAAACTACTTTATTAAATAACTCCCGACCACTTGGCAGTAACAGTAACGCAGTAACAGTAACGCAGTAATGCTTGCTGTTCAGTTCTCATGCTGCTGCTCTTCTGCACTCTTCCCTTTCTTTATTAAATCTCAGGTAAAGGGTTGCCAGATATCACAAAAAAAGCAAAACAATCCCCTTAAAATGCAATATAATAAGCAGACAAGCAAAACTGTACCTGGGGAACAAATATAAGCAATATAACTAGTATTACCAATATCATTAAAAGTCAAGAAATTTAATTTATTATGAATAAAATAGTTCAGTATAACATATTTAGATATTATAAATTGATTGATGATGAGATTGAAAAAAAATAATTCAACAAATCTTTAATTATACCTATGAGTTCTATTTAATATCAATCAGCTGGGGGCAAGGGCAAAGGTTATGAACCTCTGATTTAGATCACCCGTTTCTGTGAAGGATATTCGCAGTTCATCAATCTTTCCACAAAGGCACTCTAATACACCACTACACGTTGGTTGAACTAATCCTTTAAATTAATAATTTCATTTACTTTGTTTTTTCGGTTTCATTTTATTTTGAGTTCAAATTAAATTCAAAGTTTAGAATCAAATCTAAAATCAAATGCATATATGAAATTGAAATTTGTTTCAAAATTGAGAATCAATTTTTAATCGAATCATGACTCCAAGAATCGATATGAATCGAATCGTGAGATTCCAAAAGATTCCCACCCCTATAAACTAGAACCCTTAATATGGTTTGAGGATAATAGAACCAAGCCTGTTTCATCACCCTGTACCGAGTTATTAATGTCTGTATTCCGGCCCTGCCTCCCACTCCCAGCTCCTCTGCCGGTTGAGAGTTGGCCAAGAACACTATTACTGAGATGTCTGTCCATTCTGCGTTGGTCAAGGAGGCCATTCTTGAGATGTCTGTCTGTTCTGTATAGGCCAGGAAGGCCGTTTGTATCTTCACTGCCTGTTATCAGCCCTTCGTCGTCTCCTACGTTACCTGCTTAGTTTGCCAGCTCAGCCCTGGACTGTCGACCCATTTGCTCTGCCTAGAATCTCCATGCCCGTCACTCCACATCGACCTGTTGGCTCCACCGGGCTTCCTCGTCCCTCCAACTCCGCCTTGGTCAGTCATCGTTCTGCCGTTGCCATGGACTTACGTGCCTTCGTCTATGACACGTCCTTTCAACCCTTTGGCTCCGTCTTCCTTTCAGCTTCACCTCAGTCCTTGGGAGCACCAGCTCCACCTCAGTCTTCCGCCACCCTGACTTCACCTTGCCGCTTGTCCCTGTGGCTCCACCTTGGTCTCCAGGACTTCCGTGTCGCCCGGTCTCGTCGGCTCTTCAGCTCCGCCTGGGTCTCCACTGCCAGTAGCTCCGCCTCAGTCGGATGTTCCCATGATTCCTTCTGTCAAGTCTTCACCATGGCTCCTCCCTCCCTTGACTCCGCCATAGGCTTGCGTCATGGGATTCTGGCCGAGGACTCTGCCCTGGCTCCTCCTATCGCTGACTCCTGCCTGGCTTCTATCTCCGTCATTTCCTCCCTGGACTTTACCACTGTTATCTCTGCCTTGGCTCCTGTGTTTATCCCATGTGCCTGCCCTGTGCCCACCTCCTAAACCCCATCCCATCCTCGTCTGTTGGACTTTTTGTAAATTGTTTGTTGTTTATAAGGCGTGAGTCTGAGCCTCCATGATGGGAGATGTTACGGGTGATCTTGTTTGTTGTCTGTTTTGGTGGGTATCAATTCGGTTTCCTATGTTACTGATTTGTTTCTATGGTGAAGATAAATTCTGTTCATAAAATTAGGAAAAATAAGAGGTGAAGCACATCTAGCTTCATCTAATTGTCTGTAAACGTTCCGGAAAATGTGTTTGCAAATAGTATTTTTGTTTTCTTAAACCGCAAGTGTAAATTAAAAGGTTTTCTTGGGTACAAAATGCATGAGAGGTGAGCCACTTGTGTGGGTAATTTAGCTTTGAATAGAACTGTCACTGTCTGAGATGATGTTGGCAATGGAGGTATGCCTTTTTAGATAAATCACATGCTTTTGATAGCCACAGGAGGAGTTCGGCATAGCCCGCCATTAAAACACAACTTTGATGTTCATCGGCGGCACATAAAGATCGTCGGCAAATGAGGATTGGGGAATAATGGGAAAGACCGAATGCTGGAGAGATAACACCTCAGAGCTCCATTGTGTGAAAGTGTGAAAGACTGAAGCCTGACATCACGTACATGTCTGACTTGCACTCTGTAGGAGAGCTGTGGGTCTTTTTGTGAAGCTGTCCTTAAAGTTTTCCCAGCTCTACAAGATTCTACATACATCTGCCTTTATCACATTTACCGCTACTATATTTTTATTTTCCTATATAAATGGACTCTCCATATCCTCTAACACTAGGATTTTCAAACTTTTTGATGCCAAGGCTCCCTAAATAAATTCATTGCTTTGTGAGTCAATGCTTTCTAAATTATAAAAGGCAGTTATATATTTTCTAATGCTATCAAAATTAAAAAAATATTTAACGCAATTAAGGCAGCATTCGTTTTCCCTCTTCATCCTTTGGCTAGCTTTACAAAATATGATCACACTCTTATTCAAGCAAATGTTAATAAATGTTAAAAAATTATAGCTTTCAATTACACTGTAATGCTGAATGCCTATAATTAATGGCTAAAATTGAGAAGGAAAAAAAACCAAAAAAAATCAATTTCATAGAAACATCAGTACCAATATTGGTATTGGTGATACTGGCCTTCATTCATAAAAAGATGCCATTAAACAAATATTAAAAATATAGGCTACTGTCTTTATGTGTTTCTATGTTAATTTGGAGATTATATGTGAAAGTTTATTCAAGTACGTTTTACAAGAAAATAATATTTCAGTTTTCCTACTTCAAATTTTCAATTCAGTGTGTTAACTGGCATTTCTTTCTACTTATTTGTGAAAATTGTTTCAAAGTAAATCCTACAGCAAATTGTTTTAAGTGTTAAACCTCCGAACTACTCACTGGAGCATAGAATGCCAGTGTCATTTAATGTTAATGTTACAGAGAAATTGAAAGAGATGTCACTTCCTGCCAGACAGAGACAAGCTTTATGACAATTTTTATGACAAGCTGTTTTCATTTGTACCCTCTTTTCAGAAAGCAGAAGCAGACCGGTTCGAGTCAGACACAAGATAACTATTTTATCACTGGGATGTAGGCACAGACCATCAGGGCTTTACTAGACAGCCTTTACTGAGGAAATTCAAGGTGCAATAAAGTGCCAGAATGCGCATGAGGAAATAATGAAAATGTAGTTTTTATAAACGCTAGAGGTGAGACACTGAATATGCCAGTGTTTGGAGTTTATTTACGTGAAGGACAAGAGCGATCCCTGAAGGAACGGCCTATGAGGGAGACTTTCGGTTTCCATGGAAACTGGCTAAGACAGCCCTAAAGAAAAGCAATGGTGAATCATCAGGTGGTTCCTCCTCGATCCACATGTCTGCAGACGCACACACATATGTCTGTACTTTACCTCAAAACGGTAAACATCCTTTAAGGATTTCAGTCAACTTGTCGATATGTCCAGATCATATCATCATACAGCCTCATCCCAAAGGAGCTCATCCTCTAAAAACAGCATACAGAGCAAAACAGCCTAAATTAAGCCTTAAACCTTCATCCCAAGCCTCATTTAAACCTTTCTAAACTCTAAAATCACCCATTGTCACCTCCCTCTAGCTGTGTTGAATGAACCCGTTACTGCACTGCTTAAGAACAGAAATGTGACCTTTGAAGCGCAGACTCTCTGCCTCATTAATTCACACTCCAGTCCAGACAAATCTGGGAGACTCCAAACCCAGAGCTGCAATCTCAGCGGGAAAAGCCTGCAAGTCACACAATAGCTGCCTGCTCTCGCCAACTCTGGCCTGTCTAGACGACTCCAGCATGGACTTGGTGTTGGTGTTAAAGTTTTTCCGTCTTGCAGCATCAGATTTTGCTCAGGAAAGAGAGCAGATCACATTGAAACATTTCAGCTTTATTAGAAGTTCACAAATCTATCTGCCAATCTATCTTGGTATAAACCTACAATACTAAAGTGTCAATACTAAAAGTTCATTAAAATAAATGAATTGAGAAAAAATAGTTAATATAAGTTGTTTAATACAAGAAAACTCTCAAGAACACTACATATTTTCACTACATACATATATTCAAGGAGTTTTACAAATGCACGTGTTGGTGGTTGGGGGCAAATGAAAAAATAATACTCCACAATAATATAATCAATTTATCTAAAATACTAAATCAAATGTAACTCAAAGGGCACACCACAAAGTAATCAATTCCTTTAATACTTAATATTACTAAATAGTTTTGCCTTTATGTGAAGAAACACCACCTCCATCAAAAAACGAGATAACGATATTAAGCGAATGCTCTCCACACATAATATACATTCATCAAATACTTTTGCCTCGAATCTGCTAAATCCCAGCGTCAGCCCATTCAGAAATACCGGTTCGCTGGTAGAAACCACTAAACACTACTTCCCTTTGTCAGCAGAAGTCCACAGAAGAACCAATCGGAAGACCAAATCGAATCATATGATTTCAAGATGAATGAGGGTGTGTGCATGAGCCGCTTTCAATTGCTGAGCTGCAAGTTTTTACCATGTTTTGTCCATCGTTACAGTGCCAATGACAGGATTTCATGAGTAGCAAGTAAACACAACAGTCTTCTTTTGCTGCTGTAAAACTGACAGAAATGGACGTTTTACTATGTCTTGTTGTGCAAAGAGACTATACAAGGACTTAGCTGGTTTTGCAAGACAGTCAAATTTGATACCAATGAATTGACTAAAGTGACATTTTTAAAAATAAGGCATTTCAATAACTAATAACATTTTCATTACCATTAAAGTGTAATTACTGTACCTAAACACAGGACCCTGGTAAAAAAATTGACAGAAAACAAGTCAGACGGACTTAGAGGTTTTTGCATCTTAACTCTTCATTTGCTGTCAGGAATAATAAAGTGTTTAAAGCAAAAGTCTAAGTGAAACCTATAGTATAATTATTTGAAATGGCCCCTGAACTTGCTGCCAAAACTCCCTTTTAGCCAGCATAAAAACTGGACATTCAATCACATTAAATCATATCGCTTAACTGACAAAATTTAGGGGATTACAATTGCCCCCGTTGGTATTCTATACTATTATTCATGGGCTTATAAAGTGAGACAACTAAATATATTACGTAGCCAAATAAAATGAGAATGCAATTGATTTGATATTACTAGCATCTAATCTTTTAGTCAGCATATGATGATCAAATGTATGAGATCCAATAAACTGGTATTAAGCTATGAATTCTTAATTAGATACAAGCTCATCTGGTCAGAGTATTGGAACATTAGATAATATTCCTTCTCATTCCAGAGGACATTTTTCCTCTATATACTGGTGTATATGAGACAGAGACTGATGGTAGGTAGAAAAGTCCTCCGAGTAATGACTTCCTTTGCAAGCAGTTTTGTAATGGAAAACTAATCCATATTAAGTAAGAGTTAATCAACACCAAATTGAAATCGGATTCCCATTTAATGCTTTGTCAGCCCATATAAATGGTTAACTGTGACAAAGACCAAAAAGTGCTTCGTCAGTAATCAATGGCCATTTTCTGAACAAGTTGCCAACAGCAAGTTGCAGCATTGAAGTGAATGTGTGCAGGACATTAGTTAAATCAGCTACACAACATTGTTATTTTTGTTTACTGACATTCGTTTCATTAACCATGGTAAGATTGGAATCATATTGTTCATTTATGTGTATAGCTTGCTTGACTTACACTTTTGACCTCATTATCTGACACATTAAACCCTTTCTTATATTTGCAACATTTAACTAGAAAGACAATGCCAAGTGGTTTCTCTACTTAGGCAACTTGGTTAATCTGCTTTTAATGGATTTGAGGGATATTGTGAGTGTAACACAGCTGTTATGTAATGATACACACAAGTGGAGACTAATGTTCCTCTGTGGTGTAATCTTTACTGCCACTTTGTCTGTGCTATTATCCTAATGCAGCATTTCAATCACCGCACAGGGTTTCAATGCAAACTAAACAATCAAGCTCTGTGAAAAACAACCCATTTTGCAACAGTCATGTTTGCGAGGCATTAAATGTCACTCAGAAAGGGCCTGTGACATTTCAGCTGGGGTGAAAACACCAGGCAATATCCTATATAAAGGGGAAGCCAAAATAACAAATGACATGAAAAACTTTCAAATGTTTGCAAAGGTGAGTCATGATAGGTTGATTAGCAGTTAGCCTTGAGTCTAAAGACCTCTAGCAATTGCCACTTTGAATCATGATGCAAGAGATGTCTAAAGAGTCAGGTTACAAAAACTCTAAAAAATGTATGTAAAGTGTCTTAGACCATTTGGGGGTAGACTTAACAGTTACGTCACTGCATTATTATGGCAGTTGCTTTATTAAGGTTGCAGAAAAACAAGTGGTGATAACAAGTGGAGGAAAGCCACAAGATCTACGGAAAAAAGAAAAAGAAATGTCTTGTGCCTTTGTATGTCAGAATCAGAATGCAAAAAAAGGTGGTCTTTATTTTTATAGAATACCATCTTCAAAGATGCACTTTGAAGCTAAACAGACAGACTGAACTGATGGAACCTGCAATGATTAGCCAACTTTTAAAGTATGAATTTGACGTAAACTATCGATCTACACAATATTCACATATGCAGTTCATAGAGGACATATTGTATTTGACTGAGCGGCAGCACTGGTTTTCAGCCTGAATGCCGCGAAAAACACATCCAAAACGGAAAAGAGCTTTGCGATTGACTGTTGAGGTGTATATTTACAGACTGCTGAAAGCTACAGAAAAGAGAAGCAAATGGATCGCTGTGATTCACAGAAACAACCAGACTCTAGGTAGAAAAACTTTTGCAGTTATCATGTTGTGTCAATATGTTGAATTTTGGGGTAAATTCATACCCTATATATCGTATTGTTATATATTGTATTTAATTGAACTCATCATCTTATATTCTGCATAATTGGGTGTTTTTAAAGAAACACAGACAAAAACTACAAAAGTTTTAGGGCTGGATGATATGACGATATATATATAACATTGATATAAGTGATTACTCGTATTTAGACCAACCTATATTGTATTTATATAAAGTGTTCACATGCAGATTTGCTTTATGTATTTCCCCGGCGTCGAAATCAGGCACATATAAATGTCTGTAAACACGATTCCTGGCTGCATGTCAATATCCATGGATTACTGGATCTTTGGTAATTTGTAAGGAACTCTGTCAAGTCCAACCTTTAGTTTAATTGTTTGTTTGTTTTACTCATGTTTTCGCAGTTTCCCCTATTAAATCCAGTTGTGCAGCAGGCTCTTTTGCCATTCAGTGCGGATAAGGGGTATGTGTTTGGCGGGAAAGTGGCGTCAATGCATACCCTCAATTATGTGAGTTAACTATTTTGGATTGTAAAGTTAGTGTTTCATACATTAAAAAAAAAAAATCCTGGCAATATTTTATTGGAATTTCTTTTTAATATCGACTTCAGTTGTTCACCCCACATTTTAGTAACTCCACTTGATATATTTGAATAGCATCTGTCTAAACAAGAAAATGTTGTCAGTTTCACCACTTGTAGTCAAGACCAATGCACATCATTCACTTTACTTTTTACATCCATAAACATATTTAGAGAAAACCAATGGATGCTTTCTATGTCCTGTGAGGAAACTCTAGCAGGCAGCTAACTGGAGTGATTAGATCCTGATAATTGCTCTTCAGGGTCGCATAAAGTCCAAGGAATATGACTCAATTTTACAGGATAAAGCAAGCACTGTTCCCTCAATATACTGCCATTTCGTGAAGACCCCAGTACAAAATCTGAACATGATGTAAGCTTTCAGTTTTAGCGGACAGCGTGAGAAGTAAATTTCAACCTCCTTCACTGGTCCTTCAGCTGGAGGCTTTTAATTTTGATAAATGCCTTAACACTCTATAGCAGCGATCCAAGAATCATTGAAGGCGAATGCTGTTCTGATGTTCTGCTTGTAATTAGGTCTCAGTTTCAGCACTACATGGGGGCCTGGGGTCGGCCTGACCCACCCAATTACAACTGGATCATGGGAATCATGTAACCACGGACACTTAATTAAAAACATCCATATTTTTTCTTTTTCCTTATTAAAGTAGGATCTCAGTTCAGTTACCACTGACATTTTTGAAAAGCCCTCATTAAACTTAAGTTGATTTGCTTCATGTGCCACTTTCTCTGTTCTTTTTCTTTTGATTCCACCTATACGTCATGGGAACGTACCTAATGTTTTTTTTCTCTCAATATGTAGCAAATATGTAGGATACACTTTATTTCAATGGTCCACTTTAGATATTCTGCTAAGTTACTTTGCAACTACATGTCAATTAAAGGGATAGTTCACTCAAAAATGAAAATTTGATGTTTATCTGCTTACCCCCAGGGCATCCAAGATGTAGGTGACATTTTTTCTTCAGTCGATTACAAATGATGATTTTTAACTGCAACCGCTGCCGTCTGTCAGTCAAATAATAGCAGTAGATGGGAACTTCATCTATAAGAGTGAATAAATCTTGCTTAGACAAATCCAAATGAAACCCTGCGGCTCGTGACGACACATTAATGTCCTAAGACACGAAACGATCGGTTTGTGTGAGAAACCGAAAAGTATTTATATACTATGTCCAACTCCATTCATGACTCCTTTAGTGATGTCTGATCGCGCTCTGTCAACGGCAGTGATGTCTTGCGCATATACTTCAATGAGTGTCAGACATCACTGCCGTTGACAGAGCACGATCAGACATCACTAAAGGAGTCATGAACGGAGTTGGACATAGTATATAAATACTTTTCGGTTTCTCACACAAACCGATCGTTTCGGGTCTTAGGACATTAATGTGTCGTCACGAGCCACAGGGTTTAATTTGGATTTGTCTAAGCAAGGTTTATTCACTCTTATAGATGAAGTTCCCATCTACTGCTATTATTCGAATGACAGAGGGCAGCGGTTGCAGTTAAAAATCATCATTTGTGATCGACTGAAGAAAAAATGTCACCTACATCTTGGATGTGCTGGGGGTAAGCAGATAAACATAAAATTTTCATTTTTGGGTGAACTATCCCTTTAACTCTCATTAGAGTATTAGTAGACTGTGGTAGACTGATAGGTTAGGGTTAGTAGAATAAGTTGACATAATTGCAAAGTTACTTCTAGTCAGTAGAATGTCTGTTGGGGAACATCAAAATAAAGTGTTAGTAGATATTAAGCAGAGAGTCTATTAATACTCTAATGAGAGTTTGTTGACATGCAGTTGCAAAGTTACTACTTATAGTTAGTAGAATGTCTATAGTGGACCATTGAAATAAAGGGCCCTATTTTAACAATCTAAGCTCATGGTCTAAAGCACACAGCGCAAGTGCACTTATGGTTTGTCGAATCCACTTTTGCTTGTTTAAGGACGGGAAAAAGGCGTGCCCGGTTAACGGTATAAAAGAGTTGTCCCTATTCTCTTAATAAATAATTGGTGTGTTTTGGGCATAATATGCAATAAACCATTCCCCAAAATGATAACTGCTTCGGGCTGAATCTAGCAAAAAACACTTACGTCGCGCCTGGCATCGCATTGTGCCGGGTGTACGATAGGGCCCAAAGTGTTACCTAAATTTGTCTTTCTAGGTAATTAACCATTCGCTAAACTCCACTAACAACCAAGTCACTTCTTTACGATGGATAAGCTTTTGTCATTTCCAGTGGCAACTCAACACAAATAAGTTGAGCGTTTAGACACAATTGTTTAATTGTTGAATTTTGCAGAGGCCTTGACATATCAAATTCACAGTAAGTAATGAATGTATAGATTGTGATTGAGTACCTGAGTGTTTTGCGAACCATATCTTCATCTGTTATTCCATAATACGTCAGGGTCTCACTCCAGACAGGGTTGAGAGTGTTGCGTAGGGTTTTGGTGCGGAGCTTATTGGCCTAGAAGAAATGATAGATTTGCCTGTAGATTAGTGGTTGTGTTCACTGGCACTCTTTAGTCTTTTATTCTTAGCACAAGCTAAGAATATACCAGACCTTCCATTTCGCCATGTCAGGCAAATCAGGGGTTTAAACTCTGTATTTAAACATGCACCAAATTTTGGTAACAGGGTTGCAAAATAGCAAATCACACTTAGAATGAATGGAAATTAAAACAGCTTGTATAATATTTAGTTTGACTTTCCAAGGCTTTCCAAGCATTTTATAAAGCTTAAGCACATTCTTGCACCATTTGTTTAAAAAAGGAGAATAAATCATGTCAGGCACTATGTTGTACCCTGTTGATGGAAAATGGGAAAGTTCCTCAGGTGTGATTAGCGCCTGAGTCCTCATCTAGCACATCTGTGAGGTGTTTCCTAATCCTAATGGGATAACTCTGATATCCTATCCCATTTGATTAATCTATAACCCTGTGAAGGAGAATTCAGCTCTGCTATACGACATATGATCCATACAGAAGGAAGATGACTTATGTTGTCAGTATTAAGTGGATTGTTGCAAGGTGAGCAAGGAGGTTACCAGTCAAAAATAGATGACTTATAATGAGAGGCATGATGGTAATTTCTAGCACACAGAGATGGTCAGTGACAAGGAAAAACTGACATTTAGATCTTAGGGTAGCACTGATCAGTTTGATTAAAGTATTCTAGACCCATGGTGGGACAGAAAGAGTTGATATAAAAGAGTGTTTGTTGCCGTAAGTAAGTTTATGAAGAACATAATGGTTAAAGGATTAGTTCACTTTCAAATAAAATTCATGATAATTTACTCACCCCCATGTCATCCAAGATGTCAATGTCCTTCTTACTTTAGTCATAAAGAAATTAAGGTTTTTGATGAAAAAACTTCCAGGATTATTCTCCTTATAGTGGACTTCAATGGCCTCCAAACGGTTGAAGGTCAAAATTACAGTTTCAGTGCTGCTTCAAAGGGCTTTAAATGATACCAGACGAGGAATAAGGGTCTTATCTAGCGAATCGATCGGTCATTTTCGAAAAAATGTAAATGTATATGCTTTATAAACACCAATGATCGCCTTCCAAGTGCTTCCGCCAAAACCGCACTTTCATATTCTTCAAAAATCTCACGCTGTATGTCCTACACCTTCCCTATTCTACTTATGGAATGAACGCAGCGCCAGTTCAATTTTATTCCTTTTGATTCCTCGTCTGGTATCGTTTAAAGCCCTTTGAAGCTGCACTGAAACTGTAATTTTGACCTTCAACCGTTTGTAGGCCATTGAAGTCCACTATAAGGAGAATAATCCTGGAATGTTTTCATCAAAAACCTTAATTTCTTTTCGACTGAAGAAAGAAAGACATGAACATCTTGGATGACATGGGGGTGAGTAAATTATCAGGACAATTTTATTCAAAAGTGAACTAATCCTTTAAGTACATATTAATCTGAAGTTTAATACCTCAGACTCAAGAGTCTTATTTAAAGAAGTTCTGTTTATTTCTAGAAGATTTCTGTTTATTTCTTGAAGATTTCTGAGACTGGGTGAAACATAAGAACCAAATGTATGATTTTAAAGCTCAAAGTATACTTTGGCTGTCTGCACTGTCCTTCACTTTTGTCATCAGGATGGTCTGCAGACGTCTGCACGGATGATGCGCGTACAACAGCGCATGCACAAGGTGAATGTTGAGACAGAAGAGTCCACTAGGTGGCAATACGCAGTTGTGTTGTACTGTGCGATAGTGGAAGAAGAATGCGGAAAGAGCGAAATCCATCCATCCATCCATCCATCCATCCATCCATCCATCCATCCATCCATCCATCCATCCATCCATCCATCCATCCATCCATCCATCCATCCATCCATCCATCCATCCATCCATCCATCCATCCAACCATCAGGGATTCCAATTGTAAACACAAACAGACACTTCCAGCAAGCTACCTTCCATCTGATGTGATTTAAAATATAATTTTAACTTATTTATACTGGATTGTACAGCTATAGCTTGTTCTAAAAACTGACTAGAATGCGTCTACACTGAAAGAGTAAAGAGTTTGACAGCCTTCAGGATGAGCTAATAGTTCTCAACCTTTCTAATTCAAACAAATTAGAATGAAGATATTACCTCCAGTATTTGTTCTACAATTATGACAAAGCTTCGTTTATTATTTTTAAAAATCTTTTTTATAAACTGTGAAACAAACAGAAACAATAGGTATTGAAAAAATAATTTCGCATTTTAGTTAACTTAGACCATTTTTATTTCATCGACATTACTATGAACAAATTTTATTAATAATCATATTAATCGGTAACACTTAACAATAAGGTTCATTGGTTAACATTAGTTAATGTATTAACTGACATGAACTAACCATAAGCAATACATTTGTTACTGTATTTAATGATCTTTGTTAATGTTAGTTAATAAAAATAGTTCATTGTTTGTTCATGTTAGTTCACAGAGCATTAACTAATGTTAACAAATACAACACTTGATTTTAATAATGTATTAATGTATAAATGTTGAAATTAAATGCTAAATGCTGTAGAAGTGCAGTTCACTATTAGTTCACGTTAACTAGTTAAGTACACTCTAAAAAATGCTGGGTTAAAAACAACCCAAGTTGGGTTGTTTTAACTCAACAGTTGGGTTAAATGTTTGCCGAACCTGCTGGGTAGTTTTATTTAAACCAACTATTGTTTAAAAATTGCTATATGACTAGCTTAAAATGAACCCAAAATAGTTGGGAAATTAAAAGCCAGATGCAATTAGAGGCAACAATAATAGACAAAAGGTGAATGTTTATTAATAAGCTTTAATATTTTATTAATATAAATTTAATAGTTTATTAATATACATTTATTAATAAGCAATTTAATAAATGTTTATTGTTTAATAATTATTCATTGAACATTAATAAATGTTCATTTCCAACATACTTTGGGTTAATTTTAATTAAGCAATACAGTCATTTTTAAACAATAGTTCAATAAATAAAGTTAAATAAAACTACCCAGCAGGTTGGGCAAACATTTAACCCTACCGCTGGGTTAAAACAACCCAATTGCTGGGTTTGTCCATTTTCAACCCAACTTGGGTTGTTTTTAACCCAGCATTTTTTAGAGTGTAATTTTAACTAATGCTTTTAGTGAACTAAAACTGAACTAAAACTTATTTTAAAGTGTTACCTATTAATCTGAATAATTTGAAGTAATCCTGTGACCTTCTTGGAAGTTTGCAGAGACCCCCTAATCAGTCAAGGGCCCCTGGTTGAGAGCCACTGCGTTAAAACATACATTTAAATGACACGTTTCTTTAGAATATAAAACAAAGTATCTCCAAGTGGTGAGCAGGCACATACCTTACTTGCTCCAGGCAGCAGGTGCAGCTTAACATAGGGATCTGACAGCCCATTGTGATCCATTGGTTTGAGTCCCTGAGAGACAGGGAAAGAAAAAAAAAAAGTGTGACTTATGAAAAACAACCACTTTTAGACATTCTGTGAAGTCAACACCACAAAGCACTATGTCAGCCTGATAGATTCCACAGGGTTTAGATATCCAATTCATGTCAAACTCGTGCTTTTTCTAACAAGACGTGGTGTTTCAGATCCGGCCAAATAAGCTAATTAGAAATGCTGGAGGTGATGTCGTGCCATGACAGCAGAGCACTCTCCTGTAGCTCTTAGCTTTCTATTAACATGCATTTTAGTATAGGCAAAAAGCTCAAGCACTTTGTGGACATGGCATAAAAAGCCCAATCATTGCAGAAATATCAGACGTGCAATCATCCAAAAATAAATTGAGCAATTGTTTTGGTGCCAATAATAATAACGGATGCTGTATTTTTCATTCACGTTCAACTTTGTCTAATGCATGTTTCTGAAATTTTGTTTATAATCAGCTCTCAAAAGATTCAACCTGATTCATTATTAAGAATGTTTTTTGAGCCATTTAAGCAGCCTTGGGGTCTTTGAGATCTCACACGAAACTTGAGGATATGAATTAACTACAAGCTGCACAGGATTTAGAGTAAATATCAATACAAAGCTAGACAACACTGTCTGCTGTCAGAGAGTTTGTGAGGCAAACATTGATCTAATTGAAAACCCCTGCACCACCTGACACCCACCATCTCCTCTGCTCTACTGCTTAATTACCATATTTGTAGTGGGATTCAGTGAGGTAACATTGGACTTTGGATGTGTAGGGCTGTGTCGTTCTTGAGGCCCATCAACATCACAGAGGGTATTAATGAATAATGCCATAGAATTTTTTTTTTTTTTCTCCCAACACTGTTAACCATCACGTTCACAGTGGAATAAAAGCACTGCGGTCTCTCAGAAACCTTGTGGGGAATGTTTTTGATTAAGGGAACATGTTCCACACAAAGTCTGGATTTACCTTTGTGGTTTTCATTTTAGCTGTCTGCATAATGCAACTTTGGAGCATAATTTGAGAAAAGTGTTTGTTATCTTCAGTAAACAACAGTCAAATGTGTTTTATGCGCTAATAAAATAAAGTTTATTCCCCCCTGCTGAAAGAGCTTCAGGTCTTTTCAGAGGTGTCTGGTAAGAAATCGTATTTCTTTATATGTTCAGCAGGAACCAAGTTAGTGAGAGAAAGAAAAGGAAAAATAATTAAAATTTGGTTACACTTTATTTTATGGTGTACTTGTTACAGTGTAATTATACATTTAAGGACTGAGTAGTATTAATTAACAACATGTACCTACTATAGGGTTCGGAATAGGGTTTGGTTTAGGGTTAGTTGCATGTAATTGTGCATAATTTACTGCAATTACTACAGTAAGGATACTAAAATAAAGTGCTTCCCAAATGTTTTATCTCATAATTTCCTTTGAAGTATGTATGTTAAAGGGTTAGTTCACGCAAAAATGACAATTTTGTCATCATTTACTCACCCTCATGTCATTCCACACCCATAAAACATTTGTTAATCTTCGGAACACAAATGAATATCATTTGATGAAATCTGAGAGCTTTCTGTCCCTCCAGAGACAGCTACACATCTGATACTTTGACACTTCAAAAAGTTCATAAAGAGATCGTAAAACTAATCCATATGAACTGGTGGTTTAGCCCAAATTCTCTGAAGAGACTCATACGCTTTATATGATGAACAGATTGAATTTAGATTTATATTTACTTATCAACTCACATATCAGTTGTGGTAAATGGAAGCTCAATCATGTTTGCTTGATGTGTGAGAACCTGAGACTCATTCTTGTGTGTTACGAAGCACATTTGAGCTTCCAGAAGAACCAATGAGGTTATTTCTCATGTTATGCAGCACATTTGAGCTTCCAGATGAGGTTAGTTCTTGTGCGTCAAGCAGGATCCTTTGATCTTCTGCTTATGTTCGCTAATAAATGTTTATATGTGAATAAAAGCCTAAATAAACACATTGCTCTTAGCCCGGATTTTATATTTACTTAAAAATATAATTACAATATACTTAATATTTTAAGTTTGACTGCATTACTTACAAAATATAAGTATATTCTACTAATTTGTTTGAATGTGTTAAAGGGATAGTTCACCCAAAAATTAAAAATTGATGTTTATCTGCTTACCCCCAGGGCATCCAGGATGTAGATGACTTTTTTTCTTCAGTCGAACGCAAATTATGATTTTTAACTGCAACCGCTGCCGTCTGTCAGTCAAATAATAGCAGTGATTGGGAACTTGAACAATAAGAGTTGAAAAAACTTCCATAAACAAATCCAAATTAAACCCTGCGGCTCGTGACGGCACACTGATGTCCTAAGACACGAAACGATCAGTTTGTGCGAGAAACCGAACAGTATTTATATCATTTTTTACCTCTAATACACCACTATGTCCAACTTCGTTCAGCTTCCGCTTGTGAGGTCTGATCGCGCTCTGACAACGGAAGTGATGTCTCGCGCTCATTGAAGTATATGGGCGAGACATCACTTCCGTCATCACAGCGCGTTTTTTGACCTCACTAACAGGAAGCTGAAAGAAGTTGGACATAGTGGTGTATTAGAGGTAAAAATTATATAAATAATGTTCGGTTTCTCGCACAAACCGATCGTTTCGTGTCTTAGGACATTAATGTGTCGTCACGAGCCGCAGTTTTTAATTTTGATTTGTCTAAGCAAGTTTTATTTACTGTTATAGTTGAAGTTCCCAATCACTGCTATTATTTGACTGACAGACGGCAGCGGTTGCAGTTTAAAATCATAATTTGCGTTCGACTGAAGAAACAAATTCACCTACATCTTGGATGCACTGGGGGTAAGCAGATAAACATCAAATTTTCATTTTTGGGTGAACTATCCCTTTAATAAATGTAAGTTAATTGTCCTGACCACGCCTCCTTCACACTGGTTTGCGGTTGGTAATGACGCCATTTTGTCCTGGTGAGTTTGAATTCAAGGAGCTGTTGATGAGCAGTTGGAACATTTGTTTTGGCTGTTCTACAGACATTTTTTCCAAACATTTACCTTTTTATAGTTTTTCACCAAAGGAGAAAATCACAATTTTTAAGTTACCATCATCGAGGGTCAGGGTTTGTTTTAGTTGGGCTCTTGACCCTTGACTTTTTAATATTAGATTTTGTTTGGGCAGTTTTAACTGCGTTAAAACCAACCAGACAAGCAAAGTTTAAAGATGATCAGGTTGTGTTGATTATGTTTTCACATAATCATTATTTGATCTGAATCACTGAACTCATTTAGAGCCCAATATCTGAGTTAGATTTACATTTTTGATTACAGCAGCACTGTGATTCTACAGCGGAAGATCAACTTTTACAACACAATTTTTTTATTTTTAAAAAGTTGTCCTTATCAAAAAAAAAAAAAAAAAAAAAAATTTTAGGAACACAGACATCAAGAATCAGCCTGTGATTCTCAACAACAGTGACAAGCAACATATTCTGATAAACAGATCAACTCTGAACATTAGAAAACAAACTACTAAAAAGTCACAGAAAAACAGCAAAATTTAAATAGTGAGAATAAAGAAAATTACTAAGACAATTCAGTTCATAATTTATTCATGCAGCAATGCATGATGGGAGGCATGGATGAATTTTGATTGGTGGCAAGTTAACTTGCTTAGTACATTGAACTTAAATATACTAGGTGTAATAACTACAAAGTAATTAATATTACAAAACATTTTAGGTTAAAAGAACTCGAATTATTAAGTTAACATTACTTACTTTTTTAAGGGCAACCAGTTTCCTCAAATTTTTTAAGTAAATTCAACTTATCCGGGCTAACAGTGTATAAAGCGATTGAGTCTCTTCAGAAAATTTGGACTAAACTGCTCGATTCATATGAATTAGTTTTACGATCTCTTTATGAACTTTGTGAAGCATCAAAGAGTCAGTTGTGTAGCTGTCAATGGAGGGACAGAAATCGCTCAGATTTCATTAAAAATTTGTTCATTTTTGCGTTCCAAAAATGAACAAAAGTCTTACGGGTTTGGAACAACATGAGGGTAAGCAAT
The DNA here is from genome assembly GCF_024489055.1 of Chanodichthys erythropterus. Lineage (NCBI taxonomy): Eukaryota > Metazoa > Chordata > Actinopteri > Cypriniformes > Xenocyprididae > Chanodichthys > Chanodichthys erythropterus. Next base: position 8,831,031 of record NC_090233.1, on the reverse strand, counting down.
TAATGACAGAATTCTCATTTTGGGGTGAACTCTCTCTTTAACAAAAAGAAAATGTATAAGTATTTTTAAAGTAAAACTGATATTGTTACAGTTCTCAGCTGTTCTTCTCATTAACACCATAGAGATTCTGCAAAGATGACCTGGAATTTATTTATAAATAAATATTTATTAAAGAATATCCTTCGCCACCATTTGCTCATATATATTTTTTTCAAGTCTGTGTATTGAACATATCATGGAAACCATAAGCTGCAGCTCATGAAATGGTTCAGAACTTTTGGCTATTCCAGACAGCGTTGAGAAAGACCACAGAACAACAAGAAATGGCTAAAACATATTTGACTGATCCTATAAGTAAACATGTTTAAAGCAATTACAGCCTTGAGTGCGTGTGGTTCTCTATCAGCTTTGCACATCTGGTCACTGCAGTTTTTCCCTCATTCATCCTCCCTATTTTGCAGAGCTGGACATCATGAGTGAACAGCAAGTCCACCTATGAATTTTTGGGTCGAGTTGTAGACTTGGACTCAGGACATAAACATTGTTTTTTTCAGTCATTCCTGTGTATCTGTGTCCTGCAGACTTCACGTTTCCCTCTAGGATTTGCTTTTTTTACCCTCTACCCGCACAAGCCTGCCAGGCATTCCCACAGCATGATGCTGCCACCACTGCGCTTCACCATGGGGAAGGTGCAGCATTCTGATATTTTCATCGTTCGGCTTATGCCAAATATAGCGTTTATTCTAATGGCCAAACATCTCAATTTTGGTCTCATCAGACCACAGAAGCTTCTTCCAGCTGGCTTCAGAGTCTCCCACATGCTGTGCCAAGATATCATGACATTTTTGTTTAATAGTAAATTTCTCTTTGACATTCTCCCATTAAGAGCAACAGTTGAATATGCAATTTCTACAATCTCAGCCACTGAAGCTTTCAATTAAATGCTGTTCTTTTGAACTTTCAAATCATCAAAGAATCCTGATGTAACATGGTTTCCACAAAAATATTTAAAAAAAATGTCAGCATTGATAATAATAAATGTTTCTTGAGCAGCAAATCAGCATAGTAGAATGATTTCTGAATCAGAAATTTATGACACTGAAGACTGGAGTTATGATACTTGCTTATTATACCTTATTTCAGATCACATTGCTGAGCAATGAAAAAGTGTTTCTGTTGATAAGTGATATAAAAACTTAAAGGGTTAGTTCACCCAAAATTGAAAATTATCCCATGATTTACTCAGCCTCAAGCCTATCTTCTTTCAGACAATCACAATCAGAGTTATTAAAAGATATTAAAAAATATCCTGGCTCTTCCAAGCTTTATAATGGTAGAAAATGGGTGGTGAAGGCCAAAAAAATGCATCCATCCACCATACCAATAATCCATGCATCTCCAGGGGGTTAATAAAAGCCTTTTGAAGCGAAGCAATGGGTTTTTGTGAGAAAAATATCCATATTTAGAGCTATTAACTATAATAACTTGCTTCCGGCAGACAGCCGTACGCAACAATTTGTGGTGGAAGAGTAACCCCTGACCCGACACATGACATAACGACGAACACGGAAGCTCAGAAGATAGAGCAAAACAAAACACTGCTCATGTATTAGAAGTCTGAAATGAGAAATTTAAAGAGAAATGTTGGAGGATATCGATATAAGAGAAGGAGAGCCTGAGTTTGTTGCCCAGTCCTATTTGTTTAAAATACGAGAGGCGTCTAAGCTTTCGATACTCCTACATAGTACGTCATACATTGTAGGAAGCTAAAAGCTACTTGAGGGTGAGTAAATCATGGGATAATTTTCATTTTTGGGTGAACTATCCCTTAAAGTCTAAAGTCAGCACCACTGTTAAGTCAGTAATTAATCAAAATATATAAATGCCACTACTTTTTATAGGCACTGAACATACAAAACATAGTACTGAATCAACTTTAACCATTTCTCTGGTAGGTCAGAAGGCCTGGGTCTATTGAATTTAGGCATTTGAACATCACAAGATAAAACAAGCCACAGACAAACTGATTTTAATATAGATTCAGCATATTGCGCAAGTATGTATCCATGCTTCAGTGATGCATTTCTTTTCCCAGCAGGCTTTCTCTCAGGTGGGATTCCTGGACGCCCCTGTGTGCAGTCATGTGTGAGATGAGCAGATCTCAGAGGGCCATAGAAAGGCCCGGCCTCTCCAGCCTAACATATAAGGGCTGTCAGAACCACAATCCTAATTAGTTATTTTCTGCTTCTGTGAGCTATGCAGTGTAAACTTGTCAGAGAGTCTTGCTTGGGCTTCACACCTCTCTCTCCACTTTTGTTTAGCTTGTGGGGACGTGGAGGAAGCGCATTAAGACATAAATAATCATTGTTGTGTTTTACACAACAACAACGCCTGAGAAATAAAACAAATGAACATGAGGGGGTGTGAGAAAACTCTCAGCCTCTGACAAGTTCTCTGCATGGCCAAAGGAACATGGCAGGAGGGGTGACAGGCGAAAAATAGGGCCTAGTCTAGTCAAACAAAATCTTACAGACTGTAGCTTGGCAAAAAATGTCGATGACTAAAGAAATGTTGGACTGTGGTACTAGTATATTGTAAAAAGTAGCATTTCTTTTTAGATGTTTTAGAAAAATAAAGGACTTTTTTATACATATAGTTTTGCAAAATGCACCTGAAGCATGACCAAAACAACTGGGTTGGGATTTCTTCCATCACAACCAGTCTTTCATTTTAGAAACAAATAAGTAAATTAGTCATTAAAATGCTTATTGTAGATACTCTCACCCAAAGTATTGCACACCATTGTATAAGCAAGAAGTTGGCATGTCGGACCATTAAAGCAAACAGCACAGTTCCCATGTTTAATGTATATACTCAAATGAGAAAGATAGTACCTTAAGGGCTTAGTTCACCCAAAAATGGAAATTCTGTCATTTATTAGTCACCCTCATGCCGTTCCACACCCGTAAGACCTTCGTTAATCTTCGATGGCTCCGTGAGGCCTCTATAGGGAGCAATGACATTTCCTCTCTCAAGATCAGTAAAGGTACTAAAAACATATTTAAATCGGTTCATGTGAGTACAGTGGTTCAATATTAATATTGTAAAGCAACAAGAATTTTTTGGAAATTTTTGGAGCGCCAAAAAAACAACTTATTTAGTGATGGCCGATTTCAAAACACTGCTTCATGAAGCATCGGATCATAAATGAATCAGTGTTTCGAATCATGATTCAGATCGCGTCAAACTGTTAACGGCTGAAATCACGTGACTTTGGCGCTCCGAACAGCAGATTTGACACACTGATTCCTCTGTGCTTTTGGAATCGGCCATCACTAAATAAGTCGTTATTTAGTTTTTTTTGGCGCTGCAAAAATATTCTCGTCGCTTTATAATATTAATATTGAACCACTGTACTCACATGAACTGATTTAAATATGTTTTTAGTACCTTTATGGATCTTGAGAGAGGAAATGTCATTGCTCCCTATGGAGGCCTCACGGAGCTATTGGATTTCAACTAAAATATCTTAATTTGTGTTCTGAAGATAACGAAGGCCTTACGGGTGTGGAACGGCATGAGGGTAAGTAATAAATGACAATTTTCATTTTTGGATGAACTAACCCTTTAAGGGGTTAGTTCACCCAAAAATGAAAATTCTGTCATTATTTACTCACCTTCATGTCATTCCAAACCCATAAGACTTTCATTCACCTTTGGAACACAGACCTTTGGAACACCTTCGGATATCACACAGAAATGATATCTTTTTATTAAATCTCAGCAATTTCTGTCCCTCCATTCACAGTTACGCATTTACCACTTTGACGCTTCAAAAAAAGGTCATAAAGAGATCGTAAATCTAATCCATATGAATCGAGCAGTTTAGTCCAAATGTTCTGAAGAGACACAATCACTATATATGATGAACAGATTCAATTTAGGCTTTGATCACATACAAGACAGCGAGTCAATACACACACCCGCCACCCCTCACTCACTGGTTTCATTTGCTCCAAATGAATATTGTTGGTGTTGCAGGGCTTGAATTTCGGGGTGGGATTGCACGTACTGTATTGCGAATAATTTTACTCATTCCCTCAGATTTTGTGTTCACACCCAAAGTGTGCACACATAAAGTCGCCTCTCAGTACTAAACTGAGTTCTTTTTCGCTGCTTATTGCACTTAAACAGTCAAATACACACAAAATACTGTGAAAATGCTGGTCTTGGTGAGTATTCATGTAAATACAGTCAGTTGTTTTAGGTGAACAAATATTCGAGAAAGAAAACGCACGCATAAAAGTATAATGGATCTGCGTGTCAGGTCTTAAAGTGACAGCAGCCTAATATACCTGTGGCCAAATTATGAGATAAAATTAGAAACATCTATATTGCAGTTGATATCCCCATGGTATGGCCAGTGAAAATGCTGAGCTAGCTACTTTGGAAAACCTCTTGCCACAGTGGCTGGTGATCAAAAAAGATAATGTCAAGCCCTGCATACAAACATTAATCAACACATCACACACATCAGTTGTGGCATGCTTGCTTGATGTGCGAGAACCAATGAGGTTCATTCAAGTGTGTTATGCAGCTCGTTTGAGCTTCCACAAGAGGTTTGTTCTCGCTTGTCAAGCAGGTTCGGTTGAGCTTCTGTTTATGTTTGCTGATCAATATTTATATGTGAATAAAAGCCTAAATTAAATCTGTTCATCATTTAAAGCGATCGTGTCTCTTCAGAAAACTTGAATTATATGGATTCATTTTACGATCTCTTTATGAACTTTCTGAGGAGTCAAAGTGGTAGTTGTGTGGCTGTCAATGGAGGGACAGAAATCGCTCAGATTTTATTAAAAATATCTTCATTTGTGTTAAGAAGAGGATTGAAGGTCATACGGGTTTGGAACAACCTAAGGGTGAGTAAATGATGACAGAATTTTAATTTTTGGGTGAACTAACCCTTTAAAGTTATATATTAATACTCTAAGGAACTAATGTGCCCCTTTTAGGGGTAGATGATCCCTTTAAGGGTACTGCCCCAGTGACGAGCCGTTGTGTTCCTGATGGTACAATTTTTGCACTTTTTTTTTCGACAGTGTAATATGTCCAAAAATGTATTCATCCCACACAGGTGCATACCTTCAGAAGCATCTTCTCTCATCTAATTCAATACACAGGACACAAAGTGCATAGCCTGGCAAATGCACAGCCTAGGTTTACACTGACTGGGAAGTCAACCTGCACAAAATCGGTCAAGGAGAAGTGTTTTTCTCATTGAAAAAAATGACACTTCAGCTTGTCAAAAATTTAAATATCCTTCTTATATTTCTCTTTCATTCAGCTCTTCCAAGTTATTCACTGCTTTTGGTGGCCCATCACAGGAAGACCCATGCGAATCGGTCTCATCAGAGCTACAAAGCAGTTTTCAAAGATCCACAGGTCCGCTCGGCTCTATGCGATTGTGGGTGTGAGTATGTTTGTGTGTGCGTGCGGAGACTGCAGATGGTTGTTCTCTTTGAAGGTGCTGCAGACTGAAACAGCCTCTGAGGTCCACTCCACTATAGAAGAGGACTGACGCAACCTGTTACAAAAATAAGGGCAAGCACAAAACTGAACCTCGCTTTCACAATACGTATGCTTTTCCATCTCCCCACTGCCATAAATCCAGTTCCAATACACCTAAAATGGTTCGATTAGGAAAACACTGAGCGTATATATATATGCTTTTGAGGGTAAGAAGTGAGTTATCTCCTCTCAGTGTTGCACCAGGCACACAGCGTAATTCAGGATTTGTCTTGCGTTTCAGGGCAGCGTGACATATGGGTGTCTGGTAAATTGTGGCCCGTCTGCTCTGAGCAGATCGATAAAGAAAAATGGCTGCCGTGTGATTTAATATGGTGCAATGCTGATGTGCCCCATTCTCGTACGATATTGAAGGATGCGTTAAATACAGAGGAAATAAACTCTTCATCAAAGGTCTGTCTGGTACCTGCAAGCCGATTGGAGGAGGGCGAGTGGGCGTAACCTCAATGCGCGTTTGTAATGTCCCAGCTGACCTCGACTATTCAGGACAGGCATAAAACAGAGAAGCGGAGGTCTCCTGAGAACGCAGCCAACAATAAATGTGTTATGGGGCATCCGATTGCAGTGTTGCCAGTGAATGGATGGTTGATCATAATTATGGAGAAGCAGGAGAAATGACCAGTGTGAAAGGAGATGGGCGACATTTATCAGCAAAAGCCTTGTGTGTACCCACTCAATCATACCGCTTTACTAACTGCTGCCAAGCTGCCAAGTATGGCATTTCCCTTCCCATCTCCCAATCAACGGCTAACTAGTCAGATATGTTTCATCTGCCAAATTATATCTCTTTATTCTTCCGCATAAACATCCTGTTGGAGATGGTCTGCACTTAAAATTGAAAGGGACGAGATTCTGTAAAAGGGAAGGGCTGGTCGAAATCAAGTGTGTTTCACAAGAGCAGATGGAGGTTCCAGCACAGATGACTCTCAATGGGTGAGAGCTGTACAGGTTCCAAATGCCATTGAGCCACATAGTACATAACCATGTGCCCATAATGCACTATGGAAAAACATTAGTACAGGCTGGAGGTGGGCTTGATACATACAGAGAGGGAGGAAGTGAGAGAATAAATGCAAGAGTAACATCTCAATAAGTAGGCCCAAGGATTGTTTAACACCTTCTCCTATACCAGTTTAATGTGGAGAGACCAAATAGCTATTTGTAGGTTGAATTTCCCAATTTCAGAACATTGCTATGTTTGTTTGAGTGGTGCAACGTCAACTTCTGGCTGTTTCTAAACTCCATAGTACCTATACAACGTTCGGTCTATGAACATGAATGATACCTAAAGTCATGCAGATTGTTGAGGAGAGGTCGATCAGAAATCATTTTAATATGCTGATTTGGTGCTTAAGAAACAAATATTACTATTATCAGTGTTGAAAATAGTTTTGCAATTTTTGTGGAAATTGATGAATAAAAACACAACAGAACAGCATATATTTAAAATATAATTTTGTTTCTAACACTGTAAAATTCTTTAATGTGACTTTTGATCAATTTAAAGTCGGCATGAAACGGAAGTTGCGATTGTCTTTTCTTCTCTACTGTGACGTCTATCCGAGTGCAGCGGCATCCGAAATCAGAGGGCGGGACTTGATTTTGTCCTTCGGGAAGTAATTGGATCGTTGGAAGTTGGGCGTTACTAACAAAATGGAGGGAGATCTGAATGCCCGTTTGCAGTCAGTTGTGGGGGATTTCTCTCCACCGGACTCACTGCTTGTACCCTCACGTCACTGTAAGAACTTTATTTATTGTGGATGACGACAACAAGGACGGTCAACGGCACTAAACAGCAAGAGAGCGCGCAAGAGAGAGACTGACTGACTGTGCGTGTCTGCTGGCACGGAGCGAGCAGAGAAGAGCGAACGTTTTTGGTTCATTCCTATGAAAGTTGAGCCTTACATTTACGCCTAAGTTAAGTTACACAATTTATAAAAGTAAAAAAAAAAACATGCACAGACAAATCCAAATTAAACCCTGCGGCTCGTGACGACACATTGATGTCCTAAGACACGAAACGATCGGTTTGTGTGAGAAACCGAACAGTATTTATATAATTTTTTACCTCTAAAACACCACTATGTCCAACTGCTTTCAGCACTCGCTTAGTAAGGTCTGATCGCGCTCTGACAATGACAGTGATGTCTCGCGCATATACTTCAATGAGTGTGAGACATCACTGCCATTGTCAGAATGCAATCAGACCTCACAAAATGAGTGCTGAATGCAGTTGGACATAGTGGTGTATTAGAGGTAAAAATTATATAAATACTGTTCGGTTTCTCACACAAACTGATCGTTTCGTATCTTAGGACATCAATGTGTCGTCACGAGCCGCAGGGTTTCATTTGGATTTGTCTGTGCATGATTTTTTTACTCTTATAAATTGTGTTCCCATTCACTCGCATTATTTGACTGACAGACCGCAACGGTTGGAGTTAAAAATCATCATTTGTGTTCTACTGAAGAAACAAAGGCACCTACATCTTGGATGCTCTGGGGGTAAGCAGATAAACATCAAATTTTCATTTTTGGGTGAACTATCCGTTTACTATCCCTTTAACCCTCCTTACCCTAACCCAGTGGTTTTCAAACACGCCCCCTTTAAACCTTTAAAAAAATCGGATTTTTGATTGATAAAATTTTCATGATTTATCACATTTTTTCTTTTGTCAAATCAACTTCAATAATTAACGTGGTTCAGAATATTTTGAGTTTCTGTTAATTAAACCAATCACCTTCATTGTATTAACTCAATTTTTCAATTTCAATGAACTTTTTTTTACAGTGCACCTCTGACTACCAAATGATTTGACTAAAAATGATAAAAAATAAAGATGTAAGTTGAAAAACATGCAATGAAAAACACATGCAATAGTTTCACTTTGTAATACCATTACATCATTGAGAAATATAACAGTAAGAGACAATAATAAATCAGAAATTGTTTTTACAAAAATTTAAATATTCCAGTAATGCTTTGGATGAACAATATATCAGTAGCTGCAGTGAGCTCTTTAGACAGCGCGTCATGAGATTAGCTTCTTGTACGTCTTCTCACCGTAACTCAGCAGCTGAGCGGCACGTTCACAATAGCAGCTTGTGATGGTGTCCACTGAAGAGGTGCTTTGCTATGGCGACGAACTTCTATGTCGTGCTTGTTCAAATGTTGACAGATCAATAATCTGAAGAAAAACGATTCAGTGGAATTGGTGTTCGGTGTGGCTTTTTAAAGGCTGCTAGCGCTATTCACACACTTGAATGCTGTTGCGACGCTTCCTTTTGAAATGGGGTAATGTCCTCATAAGTCATCTCTTCTTGTAATACCCATGTCATACCCATGACATTATACAAATTTATGTCCTGATGTGTCACAAAAACACGCACATTTGTTTCACTGTATTAGTGAGGACATTACATAGTCTTCCATTGATTTTATATCAGGCTAATGATATTTTCTATCCCCTAACCCAACCGGACCCCTAAACATCACAGAAATGCGCTAAACACTAGATTTAAATAAAAAACATTTTGGCGATTTATAAGCCTTTTTAATTAGTGAGGACAAGTAAAATGTCCTCACTTGTCGGTTGTCATAATATTTCACTATATAAGTGAGAACATTTGGCTCACACAAGTATAGCCAAACACACAAACAAACTCTTTCTACCTGATTTATGGTTGTGCACAGGCGGCTGCTTTGCTCCATGTCAGACGTAAAGATAAATTAATACCCAGAGGGGAGTGAAAGCGCCCAATGAATTCATCTCATTCTTAAGCCTTGAATATATGTATGGGGGCGAGACATGGACACAGACATCTCTGGTCTCCTACTGAAGACCATATGCATATAAACACCCACCCACTCGCATAAGAACAAATGAAAAAGATGCAGGTTCTGCCTCTTACTACGCAGAGTCTCTTTGCACTTCACAGTGAAAAATACCATTCGAGAGAGAATTACCTTTACATGGTTAAGAACTAGAAATTAACTAGCCTGAGATAAATGTATACATTCATTCATCATTAATACTTAATAAAAGGTCATTATTAAACATTATGCTTACATCTGCTCATGGGTAAGCACTTTATCTTAATAGAAGATAATATGTCTTGTCAGTGGAACAATGAGTAAGCCAACAAAAAGGATAGATGCCAACAGTAAAGGGATGCCAAATGTGTCACAGGAAGTTTTATATCTCATATATATATATATATATATATATATATATATATATATATATATATATATATATATATATATATATATATATATATATATATATATATATATATATATACATACATATACATACATACACACACACACACATATACATATATATATATATGGCTGTAATACAGTAATCTTTTTTTACACATTCCAGAGAATTCACGAATCCACTACAGTTGGTAAGTTGTTGTCAGTGTTACTGGAGTGAATCAATGGAGGTTCAACAGAAGAGGCAGGAAATTTGCTTGGGAAGTGGAGTAGTAGTCAATAAAGAGTAATAAAACTTACCTTTTTGTATCTGGGAACAGGGAGCTACACGCCATCATAACAATTTACAGCATGCAGCCAAGCCATGCAGAGAGAGAGATGTGTGCATGCAAGATAGAAAAGGTGGAAGAAAGAGAATAAAAACAACATTGACATAAAATAAAGCTATTTACAGATATAATTTTGGAAAAAAGACAACACAAAAAGCATGATCAATAAGAGAGGGGGGAAAGCAAGCACCCAGGGGGTTAGACCCATGTGTTAAAAAAAAAAAAAAAAAAAAAAATGCATGTGGAGTCACTGATTTGCCCACTGATTTGTCTAAATGTAGTCCCCCCTCCACCCTGCTTTTTTTCCTGTGTGACTCAATCTGATAGTCAGTACAACCCTAAATTTAGCTGTCATGAAGTGATGGAGTGTTTGGAGGTGTTTCAAAGGGAAAAAAAATGTAAATGCTGTTAGATCAACCCCCAATTTCATCTTCAGAGGATGTCAGGGCAGCATCTTTGTTCTAAATAAATGGTTGATTTTGGCTATGCATTCTCAGTTGGAAAGTTGTATTTAGAGGCCATAATTTACATGAGAACACCACATCATTTAAAACAGTCAACTGAGAGAGAAAAGTTGGAGGTGGAATACGTCAGTCAAATAAAACTTATTGTAACACTTTTGAATGTGTACTGACTATCACGTAAGAGAGCCACACCACGGGGCAAAACAAATAATGAGAATGAATATCATTTCATTAAAAAAGTAGCATGTTAATTTGCTGCCTGGGGGTTCAATTAAGTATCCATTTATCTAGTTTAACGCTTCATTTCTGTTTAAGCAGCATGTGTCACATCAAACTCTTGACAAATGAACCCAAGGAATCCAGAGATGAAAAAACATCTTGTTGAAGATGCCTGCATGTTTGGTGAACCGATTTCAGATAAATATAGTGGCTAAATAATAAAGTTTAAGGCCAAGTATACTCAGAATTTGCCTTCTGCATTATCCCATCCAAGTGCACACACGATAAGTGAATAGTGAACACACACAACCAGAGCACCATTTTGCTGTGGCACCCGGGGAGCGATTGGGGGTTAGGTGCCTTGCTCAAGGGCACCTCAGTCATTTTCTGCAGGTATTGAGAATCAAACCTGCAACCTTCGGGTTACCAGGCTGACTCTCTAACCATTAGGCCACAACCGTCCTTGTTACCCCTAACAAAATAAATGTAATATTTAGTCTTTCGTCTTACTTTTAAGCAGTATATCAATGCCATTTTAAATGTATTTTTATGAAATACTTTGCTTGAAAAGTGTGCTTTCTTTAAAATAAATGTCATTTGGTTTGACATTTTATCTAATGCAATGACATTCATACATATGATATCCATACATTTAAAAAGTGTGCCTTGAAATAGGAAAATTATAAATCTGCTATCATTTATTCATCCTCATGTTGTTCCAAACATGTATGACTTTCTTTTTTCTGTTGGTAACCAAACCGTTTCGGTTGCAATTTTTCAAAATATGTGACCCGTGCTGCCAAAATGAGTCAGAATGTGCACAAGCTAATTTCAAGCTACAGGCAAAAAAAAAAAAAAAACGGAAAATGTTAATTTTGGTCAAATTTGAGGTTTTCACAAAAATGAGTTCATTAAGCCCTTGTCTAGCAATCCCAATGCTCCAAACAGAAATTCAACATCTAAAAGTATCTTTATTTGTTCGTTTTCTGAGAGGAGTACCTTTCCTTTGACCATGAAAAATGCCATTTTTCTCTGCTCACTTTCGGATGACATGTGCTTCCTCTCAACACAAGTTTGGTATCATTTTAAAGTGCAGCATTCCAACTACACGAATATTCATAGCGAATTCTCGATGGCATGAGTCTGAACCAATGAAACATGATTTTCAAACTCATGCTGATGTAAACAAAACGATCTTACTCGTGCTGACTGTCAGATCTGAACTGTGCGCACAAAGACTCTTCTGACAGCGCGCAATCCTGATAATCCCCAATCCACAATCTGTTTCGGCGAGTATTCACGCAAATATTATCTGTTATGTCTTAAATGAACATTTGGTTAACTGTTGGGAAAAACATCGGCCAAATTTGGTGTTATTACCGGGGATTTTAAGGTATGGATGCTAGGTGATTTTGTTTTGGAACCAAATGAGATTTATATAAGAAGGAGGAAACAATGGAGTTTGAGACTCACTGTATGTCATTTCCATGTACTGAACTCTTGTTATTTAACTATGCCAATATAAATTCAATTTTTAATTCTAGGGCACCTTTAACTCGATTTTTCCAAAATTGAAATGCTGACTCTATCAAGATTCCAACAAATCAAACATTTTGAAGGTTTTTAATAGAGAATATGTAACACAATTTGCTAATTTCGACTCCTTTTGCCAGCACACGTCACATATATTCTTTTGCGTTCCACAGAGGAAAGAAAGTCATACATGTTTGTAACCAAACAGTTCCTATTGACTTCCATTGTATTTTTGTCCATATAATGGAGGCCAATGGAAAACAAAACTGGTTGGTTACCAACATTCTTCAAAATGTATAAAGAAAGTAATACAGGTTTGTAATGGCATGAGGGTGAATAAATGACAGAATTTAAATATACCTTTTAATGTTCAAAAACATTTTTAAGGCCACTGTAATGATGAGACACCCTTTTTTTTGACAAGTTATTAAAAAAAAAACTACCCACAACCACAAATCATAGGGTCAAAATGAACATAATGGAATGGGCAGAGAGTGTTCTTTACAGTTGTGTTCAATGTGTTCTCAGTAATGTGCACAGAGGTTGGTGACCTCCTCTCGTTTCAGTGATGATGTGACACAGTCCCCTCTTTACATCATAGAGTGAACACTCCTGGTGAGCCTGTGACCTCTGTACATTCAGAGCTAATAAGGATGACCCTTTCCGAGCTGTCAGTTCCACGGAGAGAAAGAGCAGATCACAGACAGGTAACTTTAATTGAGTTGATGGAAGGGGGAGCATTGGGCTGGCGGTGGGGAGACGGTGGCAGAGCCCTGGGAAAATGGCGACGGGTGAAGCGTGCCGTTGAATTGGGGTCAATGAAAGGCAGGGAGGGTTTTTTTAATGGAGGCTGTCGTTTGAAATGGCTGCAGTGCACGTTAAGGTCGGAGCAGATGTGTCCTTGTGTGACACACAGTATGAGCAATATGTGCGCTGAAATGGATCTTGGAAGGCACCTTTGTGAGGGGTGGATGAATGAATGGTTGCATTTCTCTTTCTCATCACGTTTGACTGTTCAGAAGGACGAATGGCCTGGCACTTAGGAAATGCTGAAATATTATTCTGATAAATGACTTTGGTGGTGACTTGTATATGATATATATTTCAGTTTATAAACGTTGCGGCCCTCGAATCTGATTGGCTGAGCGGCATTCCAAGGGTGATGATCAACATTTACAGTTCAACAGCACTGTAAATTTTCAGTCCACTTGTCTTGCTCACAACAGTCCAGATCAGAGTCTGTGAGTGGTGTGGAATGAAAGTGGAGTGGGTGCTACTTATAATTGTGTTTATTAGGAGTATCATGATTCATGAGCTTATTAACATGCACTGACACCATACGTGTTGAGATCAAAGTAAAAATCCCATTCATTTTCTCTATAGGAGAATTGATTTTTAAAGAAAATGGTAACACTTTACAATAAGGTTCATTTGTTAACATTTGTTATTTGTTAATCTTTGTTAACGTTAGTAAAAATACAGTTCATTGATCATATTACTTCACAGTGCATTATCTGATGTTAACAAAACAGCTCTCGATTTTAATAATGCATTAGTGAATGTTTAAATTAATATTAACAAAGATTAATAAATGCTGTAGAAGTGCAGTTCATTATTAGTTTGTTAACTAATGAACCTTATTGTAAAGTGTTACCATGATAACTTATAAACCCTTAAAGACAGACCTACTGTGAGCTACAAGGTTGTTAATCAATGGTATATGCTTTTGTTGAAGCCATCAGCCCAATTTATTTTATAAATCATGTTAAACAGCAGTATTGTCTTGTGAAAAACTATACATTACCCATGATTCTGCAAAGAAATCTCTACCAATCAAAGAACTGAGACAAGAATATTACTGCCATGAAGCACTGCAAATGACCTAATAGAGTCTGTCTCCCTACTCTCTCAAACTAATTTATATGTATTTGCATCTTTTGCAATCAACTTAAAAATATATATATATATTGTGTGTGTGTGTGTGTGTATATATTATATATTATATATTTTAAACGTCTTCAAATCAACAGTTTTATATTTCTCCAATTATTTGCAGTGCTTCATATGATTGTAGTTCTTTCCCTCATTAAAGTTAACAGTCTTGCACAGTTGTCTTTTTGTCCAATTTTCAAATACTTTTTTGCTTCAAATCAAAGTTTGCAAGTTTTTATTCTCCTCATGGCTGATTTGGTTCATGGCTAATATCTTTTAAAATCCCCCTGTGGTGAAAATCAAGTTTTTAATGTTGTTTATCTATGTGGTGTTTTTAATATGCCTTAAGACAAACCATGTGCAAATTCATAAATCAACATTACTGAGTATTTTCTCTTTAAAACTGCAGTGATCTAAAGACAGTTTCAAAAACACGGTTTGAAATCACTGATGTTTCTGACATCACAAAATACCTTGTAATCAATCACGTCATCGTGTGGGCGGGCTTTAGTATATCATTAATATGTTAGTGCGAAGCAGGGGAAGTCAGAGGCCTGGAATATTTTCCTGTTGAAATTAAACATTTAGCAATATAGCGGGTGAATTATGTATGTGATGTATGTTACAATGTTATAATGAAAGCATTTTTTTTTTTTAGAATGAGATGATGAACTGGAACATGATTCGTGTAACATTAGCAACATATTATTAGCTGTTTGATAACGTAGTTAAGTAAAAGCTTAATCATATTGATTTACCCTTATGTGTCTGACATTGTAAAGAGCAGTGGTGTATAAAGTACTCGAAAACCATACTTGAGTAAAAGTATAGATATCTTGCCAGAAAATGACTTTGGTAGAAGTTAAAGTTGCTGTTTAGAATGTTACTTGAGTAAAAGTTTTAAAGTATGTGATATTTTTTGTACTTAAGTATGAAAAGTATTTTTTTTTATATTAAATGTACTTAAGTATTGAAAGTAAAAGTACAAGTAAATGTAAAATACAAAAGGAGCAAAAAAAATATTAAAAATTGTTCTATACACAGTTTGAGCAGCAAGATTGTGTTCAGTTTTAACTCTCTTACATTTTGTTTCTTTAAATTGGCTAAAGGTTTATTGTAATTTTTATACATAAAAAATACTAATATATTAATTATACATTGATGATTTGTTCATGTTAATTTATAGTGCATTATAACTAATGCAAGAGACAACTTTAAAATGTTAAAATGTAAATGATGAAATCAAAAATTAACAATACTTTTATTAACCTTAACCAATGTTACAAATGTACTCTTATTGTAAAATGTTACTATTTCATATAAATCCAAACAGTCATGCTTAAAAATTACTATCTTTACACACAAAGGCATAGCATGGGTCTATTATATGTGTACTTTCACACATTATTTGGCTCTATTTTAGAAAAATTGATGATTATCTAATCAAAATATGTGTTACAGTGCCGATAAAAACTGAAATTGAATAGGCTACATTTCTGATTTGTTAAGCTTCTGTCGCTGTATGAGAATACAGTTTAAATATGCAACTTCGCCGGATAATGAATGCATAACAGCGAACAAATAGTTATAAACTAATGCAAATGAATGGTAACAATCTTGACATTAAACAGTTGGTGTTTTTTTTTTTTTTGTCACATTGTTTTAACCGCTTGAGGTTACTACTAATGTCAGCCTCGACGACAAACATACTGTTCTCCACTAATGCAGCATCTAGTCAACAAACTAATTACTTTATAGTGATATGAAAACATGTACTGTAGTGTACATTGTATAACATACCGTTTTGTTGTCCGTTTTAAATCGTTTTGAAGTGACCCGCTCTGTGCAGCGCGCAGCCTCACATCACGTGTCAAAAGAAACCATTCGAGGCATCAGTGATAGTTTTTATTTCACCTCTAGAGGCCGCTCTCGTAATGTCTCATAATCTATGCTCGTAATGACAGCGCACTCTTCTCAGCCGCTCCAGCAATGGACGCAACCCGGAAAATTAAATCAACCGCGGTTGTGCGAGCACTTGTTTGCACATGCTTGCTTGCAGTCTGTGTTCTTCCGACTTTATTTTGTAGTAAGTAACGAAAATGCTTTGGGAAATGTATCGGAGTAAAAGTATATAATTTATTTAGGAAATGTAGTGGAGTAAAAGTAAAAGTTGACAGAAATATAAAAACTCAAGTAAAGTACAGATTCTCCCAAAAAATACTTAAGTACTGTAACGAAGTATTATTAATAGATTTGATTTTTATTTTTTCACAGGAAAAAATGTGTAAAATTAAATGTTTAAAGCGTTTAAATGTGTAATAATTGACTACAAGGGGACTTTAAATGAAGACTTAAGAATCCTTATAGGAAGATGAATGGGAAAAATACCAAGGCAGTTGAAAAAAGTGGGGCAATGTTGTAATCTCTGGGATTCATTGTTGTGGTCAGCAGATGTTAGTGTGATTATTTGTACGATATAGGTGACCCCTAATGGCCTATGAACATTACAGCTGCTATTTCAATTTCAGTTTCAATTCTGTTTCCTATGAGGGTTTATTTCAGTTATGCAATATATATGCAGGCATTAAGCAGCTCACAAGGGTTTGCAACCATGCTATTATGTTTTAACACCAAGTATGTGCAGTTGATTTTTTGGGATGATGGGTAATATTTAACCCTCTGGAGTCTGAGGCTGATTTGGGGCCTGGAGAAGTTTTGACATGCCCTGACATTTGTGCTTTTTTTTCAGTTGTTCATAAACATATTAATGGAAAAAGTGTCATTATGTCAAAGTGTCAACGTGTCTCTTTTCATACAGATTACATAAACAGAGAACATTTGTTTTCGATGTGATTTAAAACCTGACGTTTCCGCGTTTTTTTTTAGACATTAGTCTCATTTTTGTGTCATTAGTATTCACTAAGTTACACTTCATTTTCTGAGAACTATCAGATTGGACTTTGTTCAGAGGGAGACGAGAGATCACGCATCAAGTTTTCTTTATTTTAAAAAAAGCACGACATTTTGTTTTTACTCTGAGTGTACACAAATAACAGAAGACATTCTATAGTTTTAATTGATATATTACTTATGTCTCTATGACAAATAATGACAGAGTATTTTAAGTCTGTTTTGCTGCAATGTGAAAAAAATCCTGCAAAACGCGCCGGCGCGTTACCAGACTCCAGAGAGTTAAAAGATATCCCTTTTAATGTACATGTCCATCATACCAGCAATGTAGCAGGTCACACTTTATACTATAGCTGCCTTTAACTACTTATACTTATATGAAATGAAAAAAAAAAAAAAAAAAAAGATATATTGTACTTTTTGTGTTCATGTTGTATTTCAAAACATTGAGGTTGGATATGGTAAGGTTAGGGACAGGTTTAAAGGTATAATTATACAGTAGATGTAATTACAGAAATTAATTACAACTTAATTAAAAACATTTATGCACACATTGTATCAAATTATTAATTTAAATGTTAATACATAGTAGTTAAAGACACTTAATAAAAAGTGGGAACATGTGGCACAACAAAGTTATTACATTTCAGTTACAGGCTGTAAATTTGATATAATCACAAAGTGCCTGTGAACGTCACAGTCGTGTTACAGTGATGTCAGCAGGAGTAATCTCCATATAAATACCAGCAGGCAAATTCCTGGTAAGGCAAATGTTTTTTTTTTTTTTGTGATGGTTCTGCTCTGATTACAAATACCCGATTATCTGTATTTCTGGATGTGTAAACCCCTGTAATCCCCTGTGCGTTCTGACGGCGCATGTCTCTGGATCTGTGCTTATCACAGAATACCAACACATTCACCCCTGACACCCCACCTCTGCTCATATCCAACCACCTGCAACCTTCATTCCACAAAACATTACTTTTTGTATTGATCTTCTGGTGATGTTAGATACGGTCAGGTCATTCTAATGTTTGCTACACATGCTACACACAGTCTGATCCTTTCAAGAGCCGGATTTACAAGACTGCAGAACCCAGCGCTGTCCGTGGTCCTGAGCTATATTCTGCTTTCGCTATATGAGCTATTAAGCTCTACTATTTTATAGTAGAGCTTAAATGGGTAAAAAAAAAAAAATTAAAACATTTGTTTTAGTTAAATAAATGTCATGAATTCTAGAACAGCCAATCAGACCGAGATTCAAGACATACTAAACAAAATGTGTGCAAAAACAGGACATTTATGCATGACAAATGTCTTGACCTAATGCTGTCCATGGTCCTGAACAACTTTAGCCATTTTTTTTCTCCATACCAAACGAATTCAGTGAAATGAACGGTGACATGCAGGGCACAACAGCTGTCTTTTTCCTACAGTGTTTGCTTGATCTCTCTTTATGTAATGGACATGGCTCTGGTAATTCCTACAATCCTCTTTTTAGACTGCACAAAATGTCAGTGTTGTGATTGAGGCTTGTCAGATTGATGGCTGCCATGACGTGACGGAGCAGGCCCTGAATCAGGTTCTTCAGAGAACAGCGCTTAAGAAGAGCCAGCTGACAGCGGGAGGGTGATTGACGGCAGAGCTTAAGTGTTCTATGCCGGCATCTGTTTCAACAGCTCTTTATAAAAGAACAGCATGGAAACAGTCAGTGAACTGTGTTTTCAGCTAGATTTACAAAACAAAATCATTTATCTTTATTGCAGTGTCTTGAGTTACATTTCTAAATGCTAATTTGTTCATAATGGGTTGAAAATATGCCAGTATGTCAGTATCTAAACGTCGATCAATATTGATGCCAAGTTTGGAAAAACATTCGGTTACACTTTATTTCGATGGTTCACTTTAGACATTTTACTAACTATAAGTAACTTTTCAACTACATGAACTAACTATCATTAGAGTATTAGTATGTACTTGCAAAGTTACTATAGTCAGGTGGAGCATCAAAAGAAGGTGTTAGCAGATATTAAAGGATTAGTTCACTAAAATGAAAATTACCTTAAGATTTACTCACCCTCAAACCATCCTAGGTGTATCTGACTTTTGACTTTCAGATGAACACAATCTGAGTTTCCCAACTCAGTGTTCCAAGCTTTATAATGGCAGTGAACGGGACCAATGAGTATGAAGCTCAAGAAAGTGCATCCATCCATCAAAAATGTACTCTAAATGGCTCCAGGCGGTTAATAACGGCCTTCTGAAGCGAAGCGATACATTTGTGTAAGAAAAATATCCATATTTAACAAGTAAAATATCTAGCTTCTGCAAGACCACCTTTCATATTCAACTTACGAAGAAAGTGCAACACGTCTCGCAGTTTAAAACGCTTACGCTACATCCTACGCCTTCCGTATTCATCGTGTCAGTTGCGCTTTTGCGACATGACAAAGTCTGCAACCAGCAGTAGTGACCAAAAGTACAGCAACTTTGCTAACTGCCGATTTAATCGCTGCTATGTAAGTTTAGCTTCACGCTTGCCTCAGCCACAGACGGCACACCCACAGACCACCCACAGTCCATTCACAGAAAAGAAGAAAGTCAAATACACCTAGAATTGCTTGAGGGTGAGTAAAGCTTTGGGAAATTTTCATTTTAAAGTGAACTAATCTTTTGAGCAGACAATGCTGACATTTCTGTGGCTAGATCTTCCTCTCAAGTTCTAACTGAAGTAGCCTGGTGTCTTAAAGGAACACTCCACTTTTTTTGAAAATAGGCTCATTTTCCAACTCCCCTAGAGTTAAACAGTTGAGTTTTACCGTTTTCGAATCCATTCAGCCGATCTCTGGGTCTGGCGGTACCACTTTTAGCATAGCTTAGCATAGTTCATTGAATCTGATTAGACCGTTAGCATCACGCTTAAAAATCACCAAAGAGTTTCGATATTTTTCCTATTTACAACTTGACTCTTCTGTAGTTAAATCGTATACTAAGACCGACAGAAAATGAAAAGTTGCGATTTTCTAGGCTGATATGGCTAGGAACTATACTCTCATTCAGGCGTAATAATCAATGAACTTTGCTGCCGTTCCATGGCTGCAGCAGTGCAATGATATTAGGCAGTCGTGGCCTAATGGTTAGAGAGTCGGACTTGTAACCCAAAGGTTGCGGGTTCAAGTGTCAGTACTGGCAGGAATTGTCGTGGGGGGAGTGAATGTACTCAATACCAAGACTGTGGTGACACCCTTGAGCAAGGCTCTGAACCCCCAACTGCTCCCCAGGCGCCGCAGCAAAAATTGTCTGCCCACTGCTTCGGATGTGTTCACGGTGTGTTCACTGCTCACTGCTGTGTCTGTGCACTTTGATGGGATAAATGCAGAGCACAAATTCTGAGTATGGGACACCACACACTCATTTAGACTGGAATTGCCAATCTAATTGGAACAGGAATTTCAGCCAACACTGATGCATATTGCCAGTTTTGTGCAATATGCATCAGTCGGTCTGTGAATGGACTGTAGGCGGTCTGTGGGTGTGCCGTCTGTGGCTGAGACGAGTGTAAAGCTAAACACACACGGCAGCGATTAAATCGGCAGTTAGCCAAGTTGCTGTACTTTTGGTCGCTACTGCTGGTTGCAGACTTTGTCATGTCGCCAATGATTACAAACGCACATCTTGCTAACTATTTTATTTTCATGCACTATATGAATTGTTTTAAAGGAGATCGGATACAATTTTCAATTTTTTTTTTTTCGCTTTTTTTGCATTTAGTTAGGTTTCTGCCAGCCCAGAAAAGCTGAAAACACGCAGCCAGTTTGTTATCGGCTATCTGAGTCTGAAAATGTCATCCAGTGAGCTGTTTCAATTTGCTGCCAGTTTCTACAATGGTAGCTAGCTATTTAAATAAGACCACCCAGGACTGTGCCGTATTAGCATAGACCCCATCCTGAGTGAGTTGAGTGTCTCGTAAGCAACTCGGGTTTTTTGTTGTTGGATGTATGAGTGAACATAACAGTGTTCATTTACTCCCAACATCAGAGCCGCTGAAGATGCAGTGGATTCATTTTATTTTTGAAAGGAATGCCTAATGTACCTAAATTCGTTTATGTCTGTGCAAATCATTTTACACCAGACTTATTTGTGAACGAGAGTCAATACAAAGGGACAATACAAAACAGGTATTGCTAAAAAAGTTGTTTACTCATGGATGGATCCGTACAAACTGTTTGTGATCCAGCTTACCGTCTCCTGAGCGATACTGGTTACGGCAGTAATGAGAGGGAGAGCACGCACTTTATTACAGTTCATTGGAGTTGTTTTATGGATATAAAGTTTACCAATTTATTAAGAACCCCCCGAAACAGCGTGAGGTCTGTATAGGTTTGTTTACTATTAGTTGTAACGAGTGTTTTTGTGTAATTCGCTGTGTATGTTGATGATAATGCAAGTGAGAGAGAGTTTATGGGTAATATTTTAATGCACACTTCTTGTACTGTGTTTTATTCAGCTCTTACAGTGATTTTCTGCAGTGAAAACGGATGCTACAACAGGCTTGTACAAATAGGGGATAAAAGCAAGATAACAATTTATAAAGGGAAATAAACTATCCCTTTTCTATCTCAATGCAGCATATATATGTTGGCACTACTGACAGTTTCTGGCATTTTCAGTGCGTGAGATTGACCTGTTTTGTTGCCGGATACCGGTGTGAGCTTTTGAAGCTCATTTGCATTTAAAGGGACACACACGAAAACGACGTGTTTTTGCTCACCCTAAAAAGTGACAATTTTAACAAGCTATAAAAAATATCTGTGGGGCATTTTAAGCTAAACCTTCACATACACACTCCGGGGACACCAGAGGCTTATTTTACATCTTGTAAAAGGGGAATCCGATGTCTCCTTTAACACTTGATTTACTAAAGGTTTATCAAATACCCCAATTAATGCCCATTTGCTTGCAAAATTTTGTTTACCACTTGTTTTCCAAAGCTGCTATTAGATTGACGTTAATTGCATCAAACGAGTTTTGTGAATAAGTAGTAGTTTATAATGAGCCTCTTATACATAAATGAGGTGTTTTTGTGCTGAAGACAATAATAGTGCCTTAAATTCACAGTACATCAATTTTTGAGCACATTTTAGTCTAGTGATGACTTTGCTAATGAATAAGATGCAAATGTCTGCGCTGTAACAGAGTGCTGCAGGGATGATGTATTTTTGTGGGCCAAATAGCAGAAGTGAGTTAGAATTTTAGCATTTCTGGTTCCAGTGTCCTTAAGTCAATTTCTTATTTTTTTTTATGTTGATGATAATAATATAACTTTATTGTTAAAAAAAGTCTGAAATTTTTCTTGCGTGACAGTATGGTATGGTATGATGGTATGATTCATTCACAATTATTATCCATTAATCCAAAATCCCTAACAATACTGTACTGTCACATAAAACAAAATACAAAATTCCACAACGGACATTACAGAATTACCAAAAAATAACAAAAACAAACAAACAAAAAAAAACAATTAGTGTTTATTTGATTTTGTATGTACCTTATTCAATTCCAATACAGCTTGATGTACAAAAAGTGTGCAACTGGTTGGTGAATTCGCCCCAGCATGATCAACGGAGTTAATTAAGTTACGGTTCAAGACAGAGAGCAGATACTGGACAATATGACCTTCAACTGTTTGTTTAGCATAACCAAGCTACTGGCTTTGCTGTCTAAAAGCATTTAAAGGGCTCTGTAAGATGTGTGTTGAATGACACTGAAGGTAGTTTCTAAGCTTTTCTTTATAACGTGGAATGGGATGGTACATGCTGTGCCTCTCAATAGAGGATTAGCTAGAGATCAATAGCTACACATTAAAGTACTGTTTTTTGCTCATGCCTATATGACCAGCTATCAATCATGCTGTTGAGTGTGTGTGTGTGTGTGTGTTTTTTTCTATAGATATAATATATAACTGGGCATAGCCCACTATTTGATTAAACTTTAAATTATTCACCATGGACACCAGACGGCAGAGGTCGAGCAATTCTTACAAAGTCAAACAACATTCTCTCTTCAGTGGAAAAACTAATTCCACCGACACTCATCATTACCTTCTGCTTAGTGTTTGTCCACTTATTCATTGAAGAGTTTTGGATGACTGACTACTTCATAATTCAACAGCATGGCTTATCTGCATAATGTTGATAAGGGGCCATACAATATAGGACAACCATAATGAAATATTAACAACCTGTGGGTCTGATGGAAGCCGTTGCTGGTGCTGTAAAAGTGCTAGGTTTATTCTGGAAGCTCTGCTCTTTTCCTCCTCATTCAGAGATGAGCCAACAGAAAACAGATCAAAGCAGCAAGGGTCACCGTGACAGCTACAGAAAGCTCATCTTTGATCCTGTAAAACTCTTTGTGACTCTTCCCACCTGTCAGCCGTATGAGGGTGTTTCTTCAACTATGGGCACCTTTGCCCCTTTGGACTGTTAGAAAAAAAAAAAAAACTCTTTAAACACTTTTCACTCTCTCACAGTAACAATGCCCAGCGGTGGACAAACATGATGAATCACTGGAGAACTGTCTTTTTTTAATATCATGAACATTTAAACCAGTGTCATTCCCATCATATCTCAAATGATCTTTGTGATGGAAATTACAGCTATGATAAACAGTTTTGGAATAAAATGGTTGACTAAATTCATAGCTAATATTTTAGGTATCCCAAATACACACAAATGAATAATATTTCGATATTTTTAAATAATATGTGAAAATGACAAATTATCTTGGTATCAAGGTATTTACCTTCACGCATCACATGTCAAGATCTTCACTGACACTGCTGTCTCCTTGGTTAACGAGAAGACAACTTAAAAAATGGATACAGCAATAACAGTTTATTCACGCAATAAATATAAATATATGTTTTTTCGTGCATTTTTTTTTTTTTTTCATTTTTGTGTGATTGCACTTTAAAGTCAAATATTTTCAGATTTTTAGATCATAATTCTTGGACAAGGGTAAAACAATAAAATCTAAACAAAACATAAATGAAAGCACTGTAAAAAGATTTACAGTGTTTAATGTGATCTTCATAACCAAAAGTGCCTGAAGGTGAAGAAACACCAATGAATCCACTTTTATTGCAATGTTCATGCATTCATAGTTATTAATGACCAGTGTCAGAAATTCAGTTGTGATTTGCACTCAAAATTCAAAACCTTTTGTTATTTTATTTAACAAATGGAGGAAAACACAAACTATCAGCACTTAAAGGGGACCTTTAAGGTCCTTAAAAAGTGTTCGGACCTTGAAGCTTGTAGTCCTTAAAAAGTGATTTCTGTGAAAGAACATATCCTGTGCATTGAACTTTGAGCATCGTAACTTTTCAGATGTTGTATATGCTCAAACAACATTACACATTAAAGGTGCCCTAGAATTAAATATTGAATTTATCTTGGCATAGTTAAATAACAAGAGTTCAGTACATGGAAATGACATACAGTGAGTCTCAAACTCCATTGTTTCCTCCTTCTTGTATAAATCTCATTTGTTTAAAAGACCTCCGAAGAACAGGTGAATCTCAACATAACACCGACTGTTACGTAACAGTCGGGATCATTAATATGTACGCCCCCAATATTTGCATATGCCAGCTCATGTTCAAGGCATTACACAAGGGCAGCCAGTATTAACGTTTGGATCTGTGCACAGCTGAATCATCAGACTAGGTAAGCAAGCAAGAGCAATAGCAAAAAATGGCAGATGGAGTGATAATAACTGACATGATCCATGATTACATGGTATTTTTAGTGATATTTGTAAACTGTCTTTCTAAATGTTTCGTTAGCATGTTGCTAATGTACTGTTAAATGTGGTTAAAGTTACCATTGTTTCTTACTGTATTCACGGAGACAAGAGAGCAGTCGTTATTTTCATTATTAAACACTTGCAGTCTGTATAATTCACAAACACAACTTCATTCTTTATAAATCTCTCCAACAGTGTGTAATGTTAGCTTTAGCCACGGAGCACTATCAAACTCATTCAGAATCAAATGTAAACATCCAAATAAATACAATACTTACATAATCCGATGTATGCATGCCGCATACATGAACACTTTGTAAAGATCCATTTTGAGGGTTATATTAGCTGCGTGAACTTTGTTTATTAATGATAGAGTTGAGAGCTCAGGAGGGGGCGGAGAGCGCAAGCATTTAAAGGGGCCGCAGCCTGAACTGCCGCATTTCTAATGATGCCCCAAAATAGGCAGTTAAAAAATAATAATAAAAAAAAAATCTATGGGGTATTTTGAGCTGAAACTTCAAAGACACATTCAGGGGACATCTTAGACTTATATTACATCTTGTAAAAAAACGTTCGATGGCACCTTTAACTAAAGTTAAAAAAGTGAAATCATAATCAACCACCCTTTTATGTATTGTACATTAACAGAGCTAGTTGATGATTTGTGATTTTAGATGCTCATTATATTTAACACCTGTTAATTACTTGATGTTAACAAAGAATTAATTGTATAAATAGTGGGTGGAGATATTAGTTTACCTCTCACACTGAAGAAGGCCTAAGAATCGAAATGTTTGTGTTTTACTCCGTGTTAAATAAAATTTTAAATGATGAGAGGGCAGAACGTTCATTTATGTGAAATTCTTCTGAAAAACACTTAAGGCTGTCAATTCTAAAATCAAATCAACATCAAATACAAAATTAGCTTTGAATAATGCACAAGATCTCATAACACCATAAACACTTTTTAAATTATTCACCCCCCTCCCCTCCCCATGTTAAATATCTAGGACATTTTTTCCCTGAGTCCTGGTTCATTTCCCTCTCTGGTCCAGACCTAAGGACAGACATGAACTAGACAAATCTATTTATTTTTTTAAGGGGGCGAGCCAAACCCAGATTCTTTATTTAAAGGCTCTTCTTGGTCATGCATGAGGATTTTAAGTTAAGGTAACTGTGTAAATCAGGGTGGAAACACTGTTCTACTTCAGCTCTTAGGGAATTGGGAAATGATTCAGTATAAAGTGCCCTAAGGAGACTGGTGTTACTGATGGGAATAGCACATTCTCAGTCTGGGCACACTAGTTATCAGAAAACACTAAATGGACTCATTTGCCTTAGGTTTGTCCCGCTTGTGCGGTTACGAGAAAAAAACAACACTTGAGCTAATGCACAAGGCACAGTAGATTAATGGCCAGGATGCTTTTCCTAACCTCATAATCACATTCTATGTTTTATATACTGCAAAACAAAGAGGCAGAGCCATTTTTGTTCAATAAAGATGGCATCTCAGTTGCACAATAGCATTATCAAAGAGCCCAGCAAACAAACAGCACTGCTGACCGGTATCTAACCCCAGTGCATAGCTTACTTGAAGCCACCTGTTATTTTTCAATTACCAGGTGGCTGCTGCATCTTGCTTTGATTTGGCCACAATCCAAAAATGCTGTCTTTCCGGATGTACAATGCATGTGTTGTACGTTCAGCGCTACAATAAAGTAGCAGAGTGTTTTTCTTTCATTTTTTTCCAAGCAAGGAACAAAAAGCAATTGCCTGGAGCATAATTTGTAAACAGTGAATGTTGGCACAGTAACTATAAATACAGGGTTGTTCGTATTATTCTGTAATTTCCCTAAGGGTTCCAGAAAACAGTTGATACAGCAACAATATCAATATTACAAATTCATTTTATCTCTTCACCTGTGTACTCATTTCACACAGTGTTGAAATAACAGGAAATGACACCTATTGCATCAATAACTGGATTTCTTTGTGCCACAATACAAGGGTTTGTAGATGGTTGCTATGCAGTTGCTAAGGGGTACAGAGTGTTTTTTTTTTATCATGTCACTATGTGGTCACTAAGGTGTTTAGAGTGGTTGCTAAGGGATAACCTACTGAACCTAAACAAAAGAGCCTAGTCTCCATGGCTTTCTGGCCTCTAGATATGACTCAATCTTCTTCTTCAATGTAAGTCTATGGGATTGTTTTTCCCCATGGGAACTGTTTTTATCATCTGCCATGTGAAAATAAAATAAATGGCATGATTCTGATATTACTTTGAAATGTAATAGCACACAAACCACATGCTTTTTGGTACCATTCATGTACCATTCTGCAGCATAAGCGATGCAGGATAAGTTGCAGGCTAAAGTTTAAAACTTAAAGTTTTAAAACTTCATTCGCGGGCCGGATTATCAAATCAAAAAGTTGAGGTGTGCCGGAGGGGGTGGGGGTTTTTGGAAAGAATTAATTTATTATTTATTAGGCTTGGTAACCACAGGTAAAACCATACATGGCTACTCACCACCACTGTCAAATGATATTATATTATGATATGTTATATAGGCCTATAAAAAACACCTAAACAAAGGAAAAAAGAAAAAAAAAACACAAAACACATGATTTATATATTCCCCTATACCCACCTAATAAATATATTGCAATATAAATGGCTATAACAATATACATTTTTCAATATAAATATTCCACATTTCCACAAACCATGGTAATTTACTACAGTTCATTCATGGTAAATGTTTATAAGGGTGGTTATTTTGGGATTTGAAAGTCTATCTTCATTTATGGCATGTTTCTCCTGTTTTCCTCATCAGTCTCCTTGTGAATGTTGAGGCTGTTTCATCCGATTCAAAACTAGTTTAATCAAAGAGTGATTTGGCCAGTTCACGGAAAAGAAAGAATTGAGACAAAAGAATGATTTATTCACAAATGATTGGTATTGCTGGTTCAGTCGACAGAAATACGGAGCACGCATAATAACTACTGAAATATTCGCACAAAAAAAGTTTCTCAGGTTATTTAGAGGAGCGTGCATGGTACGAATACAGCCGTACAGCTGCAAGTGCCGCTGCGGCCACGCATCTAACAAAATTTAGCTGCACTGCCAGGAAAAGAGAAGGAGGGAGGTTGGGATGAAGGTGGCCGGATGAAGATGATTGGCAGGCTGGATTTGATTTCACCAGTTGATGAGCCCTGCACTACACTGTAAACTATTATTTTTATGATTTGTTATCACAACATTTTTTTCTTTTGTCAAATCAACTTAGATAATTAATGTGGTTCAGATAACATAATATTTAGAGTTTCTGTTGATTAAACCAATCACCTTCATTATATTAACTCAAACTTTTAATTTAAATGAACTCAAAACCATGTAACTTACTTTTTTGTTTTGTTTTTTTTAATGTTAAAAACAAAACAATTCTTTTTTACAGTGTAAAGTTCAAAAGGTTGGAGTAATAATGTGACAATAACTGTGACCTCAAAGCTGAATTTTCAGCATCTTTACTCCAGTATTCGGTGTCATATGATCCTTCAGAAATCATTCTATGTTGATTTTCCACTCAAGAAGCATTTCTGATTATTATCAATATTAAAAACAGTTGTGCTGTTTAATATTTCTCTAGAAACTATGATACATTTTTCAAGATTCTTTGATAAACAAAGTTGAAATAAAAAAAGTGTGTTTTTTTAATCGATTTAATGCATCTTTGCTGAATAAAAAGTATTAATTTCTTTCAAAGAAAAAGCTTTTGTTCTGACCCCAAACTTTTGAACTGTAATGTAATTGCTAATTACCCTGTAATAATGTTGTAAGTAAATGAGTATAATGAAATAATGTAAATGATCAGTTTTTATATCAAGAGGCTGAACAAATGGAAATGAGCGTAGAAGACTGTAGGCGTCGTGTTCCTACAAAATCACACAACAATACCATATACAGTTGGCAATGGTTTAGTGCCTCTCACTTTGGCTCCATAATAGCTGATTTGAATAGCAGTGTTAATCTGAAGTGTAAAATGAGGAGAGGAAGACAATGAGGCTTGTGTTTCTCCAGAGGATATCTGTGCTGGCCAGCAATGACTGCTGCCCTTTCTATTTACCTTTATAAAGGGCTTCACCACTGACAGAAAGAACAGATCCCACAGGGAACAAAACAGTCTTATGATTAGCCTTTCTCTTTAAGAGGGATTGGAATTTAACAATTCTGGTTCTGCCTCCAATTTTACTTAATGATTGTGGTTCCTTAATGATTTTGAGGAAGCATAAATATAAAGACCTCATACAATTTAACAAATTTTAGTTAGTATATATATATATATATATATATATAGATATAGATATAATATTACAAAGTTACAAAAAGTAAGGATAACAGTAGTATTCAAGTACAGAAATGTAATAATTAAATGTATAGTGTTCACTGCATAAAATAAATATAGATTAATGTTTGTTAAAGCTGTTTTTTGTTGTTTGATTAACATTAATGACACAGACAGCAGCAGGATTATTAGGCTGCTGTCACTTTAAGACCTAATGCACTGATTCAATATAATGATACACATCCGATTTATTTCTCAACTGTTTACATTCACTTAAGATATAAATGACAGTGTTTACGTGAATACTAACCAAGACAGCCATGTTGGCAATTTTGTGTGTATGTGTCCGTTCAAGCGCAAGGAGTGTGCACAGATAACAGCATGTGAATACCAAATTGAGTTTTCTTTTGCCTCTTTTTGCATTGGAATGATTTAAAATCATTTGAATGTGTAAATTGGCAAGACAAAACGTGCAAATGATAAACTTTCACTCTATGATAGTTAGACTTTGCAATTATTAAGCGAATCACATGCGTGCCGAACCGTGAGGCCTGGTCCGTACAGATCAACTACGATCCGTTACACCCCTAATAACTGCACTGGTTTCAAGCTGATTTGTGAATAAATCTCCACTCTGTGTCTTTCAGAGTTCATCAATATGCTTTTCAAACCAAGCACAAACAATGTTGATTGTCTGAGTATTATGTTATAATTAAAAGTGTAAAAAAAAAAGGGTGTGCAGGCAGGTGTTTGCTTTACAGAGTGACAGATGTCAGCAAGGGTGACATTTGAGTACTTAGTGTTAGACAGAATAAGAGAAGCACAAGAAAGACACCCAGAGACCCAAATCAGTGACTCTCATCCCACCTGAGAGAAAGCTCTCTGATGCAAAGACACGCTCATGCAGTGCAATTCAAAACTGAAAAGACACAACTAGATTTTGGTTGAAATCCTTCACTCTGTCACTGCTGCTAGTGATTACACTGGCTGACGAGAGCAATTATAGTACAATCTGTTGATTACCTGGCTGTGAGAAATGTTCTTTTTCTTTGGAATTACATGCACTGACAAATCGACTTTACGGAAGCCCTGTATAATTAGGCTGGTTTAGGGTCAAACCCTCCAGACACGTTTGAACTATATATGGATGCACAGCGCAACCCTTCAATAAGGGAACTGACAGATATCCAATAAGTTAAATAAATGTAATCTTTCATTGCACAAAACTATCGTAATCATTTTTATTTATTTTTTTTTTTTTTCAAAAAAGAGGTCTAGGGAATATGCACAGTAATGGGAACTTCTCACAGTCTCTGATTGGAAGCCTGCCATCCATTAAAAGCACTCTAACAAAATCAATATCTAAATTAACATTCTATTTTACCTCACTAATCAACCAGACTGTGCTAACCTATCATTATTTAAAACCAGGGTTAATATCATTAAATAAAACTGAAACATTTTTGTTTATTGAAATAAATCTGACAAAGTAAAATATAAATATTAGACAAAAAACTTAAACGATTAGAAATCATGCCCTGGCAAATAACTGAAATAAGTTGATGCTGAAGCACTAAATCTGGAAATAAATAAAAATGAAAACTGAACTAAAACTAAAACTGAAATAAAAATAAATTAAACCTTAATAGTTATATTTGAATAATAATGTCAAAATACAAATGTCAAAAGGACATAAAAGAAATTCAAAATATTAATAAAGTAAGCAAAATAGATGATTAATAAAGTAAGTAAAAGATGATATGACCTTATTTGAATCTAATTTCATTTTATTTAAGTATTGTGTCTTTGTTATTAAAAATAAAGACCAAATGCAAACTGCAAACAATAGGACAAACAGAATATCAGAAAAAATACAAATGAAATAAACATTGCTTTACATTTTTTAGGTACAGTAGGTATTATTTAAAAATAAGTAAGAAATGTATTAATTAAATGTAAAGATAAAACACAACACATTCTTCGCTGTATTAATTAAATATCCATTGATTCTTATTAAAGGATTAGTTCACTTTCAAATTAAATTTTCCTGATAATTTACCCCCATGTCATCCAAGATGTTTATGCTTTATGTTTTTGATGAAAAAATTCCAGGATTTTTTCTCCTTATAATGGATTTCAATGGACTCCAGGCGGTTGAATGTCAAAATTACAGTTTCAGTGTAGCTTCAAAGGGCTTTAAACGATACCAGACGAGGAATAAGGGTCTTATCTAGAGAAACGATTTTTTCTAAAAACAAATAAATAAATAAAAATGTACATGCTTTATAAACACAAATGCTCGCCTTGCAAGTGCTTCCGCCAGACCGCCTACACCTTCCCTATTCAACTTACGGAACTAACACGGCGCCAGTTCTGTTTTTCCGTAATTTGAATACGGAAGGCGTTCTGGCAGAAGCTAGATATTTGACTTCATAACTTGTTTAAATATGGATTTTTATTTATTTATTTATTTATATATATATACAAACGCATCGCTTTGCTTCAGGAGGCCTTTATTAACCCCCCGGAGCCGTGTGGAGTACACGTTTATGATGGATGGATAATGGAGCTCATACTCGTGGATCCCGTTCACTGCCATTATAGGATATTTATTAATATTTCTTCGATTGTGTTCATCAGAAAGAAGACAGACATATACACCTAGGATGGCTTGAGGGTGAGTAAAGCTTGGGCTAATTTGCATTTGATATTGAACTAATCCTTTAAAGCTACAAAAGCCATTCAGTCAAGCTCTTTTCATATATCACACATATTAGCAAAAAATACATTTATAGTTTGTAAAATACTAAGCAGCAATAATAATCCTTTCAAATATAATTTGACAATGTGTTTTATTCATATCAGATACACATTGTGTAGGTAACTATAAATTTACTCTATTCTTCTCCCAGTTCACCAGCCATTTACTTTCATGCAGGGCCGTAACCACCATAGACAGGGCCCCCCTAATAATTAGAAATGGCCCCCATACCCCCCACCCCCATCTGTGTCAAAATGATTGAGATGGCCAATCAAATCAAAGTAGGCATGGTTTACTATTCACAAAAGCAGAGCATGAATTCCAGCATGAAACATCAGTTTAACATTGAATGAGAGTGAGGCAAGATGTAAACAGCAAGATATTTAATACATTTAATATGTTTTGCGATGAAATGTTAAAAGACCGACAGTATCCTGTGATAAAAACTACTCAACTTTTTGAATTGAAAATATGCATTGACATGATTCATGTAATTCCTACCTGAGTGTATCAAGATACTTTTACATTTTTGACACATTAGGCAAATAAAAGTAGCCTCCATGTGTGCATATTTTAAAGGTGCCTTTTCAAAAGATGTAATATAAGTCTAAGGTGTCCCCTGAATGTGTCTGTGAAGTTTCAGCTCAAAATACCCCATTGATTTTTTTTTAAATTCATTTTTTTAACTGCCTATTTTGAGCCATTATTAAATATGCACCGATTAAGCGTGCGGCCCCTTTAAATCTCCCACTCCCCACCCCCGCGAGCTCTCAACTGCCTGTTCACACAGCTAAAATAACCCTCAAAATGGATCTTTACAAAGTGTTCATCATGCATACATCGATTCCTGTGAGTATAGTATTTATTTAGATGTTTACATTTATTTATGAATGAGTTTGAGGCTATGCTCAGTGGCTAACGGGCTAATGTTACACTGTTGGAGAGATTTATAAAGAATGAAGTTGTGTTTATGAATTATACAGACTACAAGTGTTTAAAAATGAAAATCGCGACGACTCTCGTCTCCGTGAATACAGTAAGAAACGATGGTAACTTTAACCACATTTAACAGTACATTAGCAACATTCTAACGAAACATTTAGACAATTTACAAATATCACTAAAAATATCATGTTATCATGGATCATGTCAGTTATTATTGCTCCATCTGCCATTTTTCACTATTGTCCTTGCTTGCTTACCTATTCTGATGATTCAGCTGTGCACAGATCCAGACGTTCTGCCCTTGTCTAATGCCTTGAACATGAGCTGGCATAAGCAAATATTGGGGGCGTACATATTAATGATCCCGACTGTTACGTAACAGTCGGTGTTATGTTGAGATTCTCCTGTTCTTTGGAGGTCTTTTAAACAAATGAGATTTATATAAGAAGGAGGAAACAGTGGAGTTTGAGACTCACTGTATGTCATTTCCATGTACTGAACTCTTGTTATTTAACTATGCCAAGGTAAATTAAATTTTTGAATCTAGGGCACCTTTAATGCAAATATTATTTGATAAAAAAAATATTATTTCCCAACTAGAATTAGACCTAGAATTTCCTTCACAGTTCAAAAATTCTGTTTATTTATGCTCCAATATTCAAGATATGGTTACAGCCTTGCTTTCATGTATTGGATAAAGTGGGTGAATTTACGTATTGTAAATCTGACAGATCTGATTCTCTGAATTGCAGCACAAACTAATCAATAGAGGGAATCAATATTAAGTGGAAAAAAATTAAGAAGAAATCACAGGAGTTGTTCTAGCTGAAAAGGATCTTCTGTAACAGAAACATTTGAAAAAAAAAAAGGAAACTACTGAAGTATTGTGCCTTTATTGCAGTGTTTTGTACTCAAGGCCACAAAGGTACAGAGGTAGCGTGTGAAAAACAGCATTAGAAACAGGGAAAAAAGATGAGAGAGAGTGAGAGAGAGATTGCTTGTAGTTATTCTGCTGGAGGGACAAAGCCAGTCTAGACTGAATACTAAGCAAAACAGACAGCAGCAGATGCTAGCAGCAGTCTGTTGTCAGGGGAAATGCCTCCCACACGACAACAGAGAAAAGAGCACACAGGCCAAAGGGATCCCCCTGGAGCACAACGTCCCCTATTACAAAGAGGACTGGGCAAAATCATTCACTTTATAGAACTTTAGACCCTATAAAAGACAGGCTAGCAGGAGGAAAGAGTTTTATGAAGTAGCCCACTGGCTTTAAAATACTGTGCTGCCAAAATGAGCATTTGGATTAGGATATTTGCACTTGTCACACATGCTCAGAGTTCTTACCTTGGCTTTGTTGATAGTGCAGTGCAGAGCGTTGTTCTCCTGATCATACAGAAGGCTGAAGTCCAGAGTGCCGAGCGTAGCTGTGAAGAAACAGATATAAAAAGATCAACAAAACAGTTTATCTACAGGGTCGGCACACACGCAATAACAATTAGCAAGCTGTTTAAACCATATTTTGCTCCTTCAGAGACCATCTGATGTTAATTGTACGCAAAAAGGCAAAGAGCTTTCTCAATCTGGCAAGCTCTAATTTGAATTCTGATTGGCTATCAGGGCTGTAACATGTTTTTACAGACTGCTACAATGAGCATTTAAGTTCTGTTGCATCGATTTTGATATTCTGAGTTTTGTTTAAGGACTTGTTAGTAACTTAAGGTATCAACAAGCAGAACTGTACATTTTGGTTACACTACCATTATAAATTTTGGGGTCAGTAAGCTTTTTTGGTAACACATATTCACTATTAACTACGACTTTTCCCTCTATAAACTCCTAATTTACTTAGTTAGTAAGGTAGTTGTTAAGCTTAGGTACTGGGTAGGGTTAAAAGGTTAGTTCACACAAAAATTACAGTTTTGACAGTCATTAATTACTCACACTCATGGCATTCCACACTCGTAAGACCTTTGTTCATCTTCGGGACATAAATTAAGATATTTTTGATAAAATCAAATGGCTCAGTAAGGCCTCCATCACCAGCAATAACACTCCCTTGTTCAATGCCCATGAAGCTACTAAAAAACAATTAATGTGACTACAGTGATTCAACCTTAATGTTATAAAGGGACGAGGATACCTTTTGTGCGCCAAAAATAACAAAATAGCGACTTTATGCGTTTTCTAAACTATGCTTTATGAAGTTTCAAAGCTTTACGAATTCACTTGACTCTGGCAGTTTGATACACGCTCCGAGTCACTGATTTGAAACAAATGATTCGTAAAGCTTCATGAAGCAGTCTTTTGAAATTGGCCATCACTGGATATTGTGTAATAAAGTCGCTATTTTGTTATTTTTGGGTGCACAAAAAGTATTCTTGTTGCTTTATCATATTAAGGTTGAACCACTGTGGTCACATGAACTGTTTTAAATATGTTTTTAGTAGTTTTCTGGGCATTGAAAAAGGGAGTGTTATTGCTGGTGATGGAAGCCTCACTGAGCCATCGGATTTCATCAAAAATATCTTAATTTGTGTTCTGAAGATGAACAAAGGTCTTACGGGTGTAGAACGACATGAGGGTGAGTAATAAATGACAGAATTTTTATTTTTGGGTGAACTAACTCTTTAAGAATGTAGAATAAGGTCATGCAGAATATGGCATTAATATGTGCTAATAAACAGCTAATATTCTAGTAATATGTATGTGAATAAGCAACTCGTTAAAAGACCCTATAATAAGTGTTACTGATTTTTTTTTTTAAAGAAATGAGCATAAGAGACTTTTTTTTTCCAAAAACAAAACAAAAATCGTACCGGCCCCAAGCTTTTGAATAGTCGTGTTTGTCTGTGAAATTGGTTTGGTTGAAGAGAAATTCTGATCAAACAATATTTTCCACTAATTTCAGTGTCAGAACAACTGTTCTCATAGACTGCTGCACCTTTATTTGAATTAACTTCCATTTAAATGCTCACACTCTGAAAAATGCTGGGTTAAAAACAACCCAAGTTGGGTTGAAAATGGACAAACCCAGCAGTTGGGTTAAATGTTTGCCCAACCTGCTGGGTAGTTTTACTTAACTCAACTATTGCTTAAAAATTACAGTACTGCTTAATTAAAATGAACCCAAAATATCTTGAAAATTAACATTTATTAATATGTTTAATAAATTAACATTTTAATTTCATTTTAGATTCATTTTAAGTCAGCCATATAATCATTTTTCAAACAATAGTTGGGTTAAATAAAACTACCCAGCAGGTCGGGCAAACATTTAACCCAACAGTTGGGTTAAAACAACCCAATTGCTGGTTTTGTCCATTTTCAACCCAACTTGGGTTGTTTTTAACCCAGCATTTTTTAGAGTGCAGCAGTCCGTGGTTATACCAACGATTTTAAATTTACCTAGCCCTAAAACAATAAAAATTTGGTTTGTCAATTTTAAAAGTCGTTCTGATGATCTTTTCCTATTTAAGTGACTATTCTTCAGCAGAATCAGCTGCAAAGTAGATTTGAAGATTTGATTGCAACAGTCAAACATCTCATTATGTGAAACTACAAAGGCTTTGACTTCCTGAGTGAGATACAAAGAAAAAGGTGGAGAAAAATTTTCCTTTTCTCCTTTGAATTTTTGGACCTTTCCCATTCCCACTAAGTGTAAAGTCAATACTCCAGTAGGGTCACGGCTCTGAAAGTGAACCTCCTGCTGCTTCTGCCTCGTATGAATGCGGCCATGAGTATCCGGGTCAAATCTCATATGGACCCCTAGCAGGTGACCTTCAGCTCCACTCTGCAGAGAACATCTTCAGTTCAAGGGCACAGGGATGTCCCGATCAAGTTTTTTTGTACCTCCAATCTGAGTCACTGAATATTGAGTATCTGTTGATACCAAGTCCCGATCCAGTACTTGTATTTTCCTAGTGCTTGGTCGACACTTATGGTATATTCAAGTTATTAAAATCAATGGTAGACATCGTAAACAGACTGTATGGTCACAACAATGAATATGGGGCTACAAATATAAACCTCTAGTATTCTATATGTAAAATAAGCAGAATTATTGCAACAAAGTTGGCAGACTTTAGAATGCCAATCTGTCAGTCAAGACGCAATCCATTGCAACACGTTATGGCAATGACGTCTCAGATAGTCTGATGGCAGATAAAAATAAACAGGAAACTTTCGAGTGATTCGTTACAAAAGTATGCATCAAATATGCTAAACACTGAAGCTTGATCTTGCATGTGACACGCTAGAACCACCCTCATTGGTTGTTGCGTATCACGCACGCACGCACGTTTGAGCGTCGTCTTTTCCTTTTAATGGCATTTGGCAAACCCACTTGAAGGTGCATACCGCCACCTACAGCATGACACCTGTGTGACAGCTGACGTAAACTAATGGATCAGCCTCAGGATAGCCGATACCGATCCTTGAGATTGGCTCAGGACATCCCTACATTGGACATACTGGAGTAATCAACCTACCATGTTATATCCTCAGCAAAATATACGAAGAATGAGGGGAAAAAAGAAAAAAAAAATTCTGTGGTTTGAATTTTGATCTAACTCATTCAAAATACCATCAGATTGAGGGCACCATATCTGAATCACTAAGCTACTGCACCCCGCAACAGCTGTTGCTGCAGTGAGCCATGATGTAGGAATGCTTTTGTTGGACCTTAATGCCATATGTCCTCCTCCCGTTTGTGTGGGCGTATTCTTATATGACGAGAGGAATCAGTGGGATTAAACCAGCCCTGTGTTTAATTACCCAAACTGGTACCAGCAATGCATGACTTCAATCTCTAATGCAGAGAGTGCTACCATCAGTGATGGGCTTTTCTCTTTCACAATTATGATGAATTGAATTATCTTATGCTATTTTACTCATGAAGGCTATGAATAGATTATCGGTGTTAAGGACGGAGGAAATTATGGACAGAACAAACACACTGGTGCAATGTTCATACTACAGCAAAATAGTGTTGTGAAACGTGTTAAATATGATTTTGGTCATAGATAGTTTAATAATGAGGGAGAAGTGAATTTACTGAAGAAGAAATGTTGGATTTACATGATTTAATCGTACATCAGTTCCACATGAATAAGTAACAAACATAATTTGTTCACTTAACTTCAACATCATTGAATTGAGTTACTTTCAAGTGACCAAAATAAGTAGTCTCAAGCGGATTTTATATGGTTCCCTGAAGGATTTAATTCAATATTTATATATATAGGGCTTGACATTAACACCCGCCAACCTGCTAAATGCGAATGGATTTCAGCAGAGGTGTGTAATGTGGTCACTTCCCAGCCACCTAGGACTGAATTTTATATATAATGTATAGGCAATACAATTTTCAATTGTAGCATTTTAAAAAGGCATCTGAAATGTGTGCAGTGTAGTGTTGTCAAAAATACTGACTTTTCGATACACATCGATACTGAAAATAACGCTTCCAATACTCATTTTCCACCAAATAGACACGATACCAGCTGAGCTTTCTCGCTCTCTCATCTCTCCGACAGTGAGTTGACAAAATCCCGCCTCCCCTCACTCACTCTTTTCATTTGCTCTGAATGAATATTGTTGGTGTTACTGGGCTTGAATTTTGATGTGGGATTGCGCATATTGCACATCATTTTACTCGTTCCCACAGATTTTGTGATCACACCCAAAAAAGCAGCCTCTCAGTACTAAACTGGGAAATTCTTTTCCGCTGCTTATATATTGTGCTTAAACACACAAAACAATGACAAAATGTCGGTCTCGGTGAGTATTCACTCAAACACAGTCAGTTATGTTTTAAGTGAACGTAAACACGCATTTGTAACCTTATAATGGATCCGTGTGTCAGATCTTAAAGTGGCAGCAGCAGCCTAATATACCTGCTGCCAAATTATGAGATAATATTAAAAATATCTATATGCCAGTTTTTCCCCCATGGTATCAATGTCAAAATTGTGTCCAGTGAAAATGCTGTGTGGCTTGAAACTTACGCACAACCTTGTGTGACAAAGTTTTTTGGCCTTGGCACAAAATGACCACCTAACGTCAGTTCACTAATCATATCATCAGCACATGGGAAAGTGTGAAAAAGTACTAGTCAGGTGAAATCTCTATCATTCTGATTGGATTATAAGAGCAGACTGATTGCTATAGGAGAGAAGAAGTGAGGGAAGGAGGGAAGAAGTGCTTCCAATCATTGTGTTCTTGTGTCAGCAATGGTTACCTCCAAAGAAAAATGTGCAGCCATCATCACTTTGCATCAAAATGGCCTCACATGCAAGGAAATGCTGCAAAGAATATTGCACCTGAAAGAACAATTTACAGGATCATCAAGATCATCAAGAACTTCAAGGAGAGAAGTTGAACTGCAGTGAAGAAGGCTTCAGGATGTCCCAAAGAGCTCCTCCTGAGGAATCAGCTACAGAGTCATGTCACCACCAGTGCAGAGCTGCTCAATATTGGCAGCAGGTGTACATCTGCATTTACAGTGAGGAGAATTTTGGACAACGGCCTGGTGTCAAGAAACCCATCAAGGACATACAGGAAGTACAAGGATTAGACAGCAGAAGA
Source organism: Chanodichthys erythropterus (assembly GCF_024489055.1). Lineage (NCBI taxonomy): Eukaryota > Metazoa > Chordata > Actinopteri > Cypriniformes > Xenocyprididae > Chanodichthys > Chanodichthys erythropterus. The sequence continues at coordinate 8,791,390 of NC_090233.1, read as the reverse complement.
CTAGTGCAAAGATATTTTCTCTAATGACAGTTTGGGACATCTGGAATATCGTTTGTCCGGAGAAGAAAAGGTGAACGCTACCATGAGTCCTGTGTCGTGTCAACAGTGACGCACCCTGAGACCATCCATGTGTGGGATTGCTTTTCATCCAAAGGGAGAATTCTCACAATTCTGCCCCAAAACACTGCCATGAGTAAAGAATGGTATCAAAACTTCCTGCAAGAGCAACTTCTCCCAATGATCCAGGAGAAATTTGGTGATGATCTGTGCCTTTTCCAGCATGATGGATCACCATGTCACAAGTTAAGTGTGATAATGAAGTAGCTTGGAGATCATTACATTGAAATGTTGGATCCGTGACCAGAAAAATCTCTGTATCTTAATCCCATAGAGAACCTGTGGTCAATCCTCAAAAGGCGACCACAAGTTGTGATCAACTCTGAGCACTAAGATGGCAAGAATGGATCGCCATCAGTCAGGATTTGGCCCAGAAGTTGATATCCAGCATGCCAGAGTGAACTGCAGAGGTTATAAAGAAGGTAAATACTGACTCTTTGCATATATTAAATGTTTTTTGCCAAAAAAAAAAAAAAAAAAGCTTTTAAAACTTATTAAATGTGTATCATTGTTTTCCAGTATACCATAGAAATGTAGGGCTGGGTACCGAACTCGATACTTTTTAGGTACCGATCGAACTGCCTCGATACTACCGAGTATCGAAAAGTGTCTTGTCATTCGGTACCAAATTTCGTAACCTCAGAATGGAGCAGATTGAGGAGAGGCGCGGAGAAATGCTTTCGCTGTCTCGTTGAGGAGCAAGTAACGTTGCGCTACATTGTTATTTATATCTAAATATATAAAACTATACGCGCGAGAGAGACCCTATGTGCGAGAGGGCGATTGAATCAACGGTTTCGTTTTCAGTTTATCTCCGAATGGACGGGTGAGAAACGGCTGTTTATGTGAGCAGCCGGTTCACTACAGATAATACTGTTAACAGAAAACAAAAGTGTAGCACTGCCTGCAGAAACAGCGGAACGCGCAATGTTTTTTAGACTAGTTATGGACAGGTAAAACACACAGCAGCTTTACATCAGCGTTTGTTCCTCAAGTCTATGGAAACACGCGACCGGTTCGTGACAGGCTCGTTCACCTGCACGAGCACAGGCTCTGCCTCTGGCTCCAGAACGCGAACATTCTGCTGAAAAAGGGGTATCAGCGTCCTCCTGATACTGCGGATAATTTGCGGGTCGGGCCAAGTAATAAAAAAATAACATTCAAATTAATTGCAGGTGGATGAGAGATGAATCATTAATGTGTTGATTTTAATGAAGACACAGAACTCTTATTTCACGGTAAGACGCAACGAACTTGCGTCACTCTTACTTCCGCTTTGATCTTGTTAATAATAATAAATTTTTTGAAGAACAATTGCTGAGTGATTTAAAAAGAGCCTCACATACTTAATTTTTTGCATTGAAAACTAAACTTTATTAAAACTATTTGCACTGATTTATTGTGTTGGGTAAATTTTGTTAATTTGTGCTTTTTTTGTTCCCCGCAGTGGCTCAGGACAGGAGATGAGTCTTTGAGTCTGATAAAAAGTCAACAAAGTTAAAATATAAAACCAAAGATTTTTTTGAGGTTATGTAATCTTGTTTAAACAGATTTTTTAAAACTGGTACCGAAAAAGGTATCGTTTAGGTATCGGTATCGAAGTCAAGGTATCGGTATCGTCTCGGTATCGAAAATTTTTGAACGATACCCAGCCCTACAGAAATGTGAGAAAAAAAAAAAAAAAAAAAAAATCTACAAATACTAAAGCAGCAATTCACAAAATCAATGTCACTGCCAGTACTTTTGACCACGGCCGTACATCCAAATCCAACACACACAACCACATATTTAGGGTTGGATTTGCAATAAACACCAGGGCATAACTTCACCATCTAGGCCAACAATAAAACAATAATAATAAAAAAAGCGAACTACTGTAAAGCATAGTTTGTCACATAGACTGTCAATCACTGCACTACTGACAATAAACAACAGACCTTTATTTGGCTGCGAAATTTGCAGAAATTTCACTAATGTGACTTTGGCAAACTTAAATGGGATAGTTCACCCAAAATAAAAAAATTCTGTCATCATTTTCTCACCCTCATTTTCCAAACCTGTATGACTTCTATTCATCTTTAAAACACAAATGAAGAAACTTTTAATTAAACCTGAGAGATTTCTGTCTCTCCATTCCACCACAACTTTCATGCTTCAAAAACCTGATAAAGACATCGTGAAAGCAAACCATATGAAATCAAATGATTTAAACCAAGCCTTCTGAAGAGACACAATCACTTTATATGATCAACTGATTTAATTTGGGCGTTTAATCCATAGACTGTAAAAAAATATGAACGTAGCGTCCATGACGTCACCCATAGAGTTTTGAAGCGAAAATGAGGACGCGGCCATCTTATGCCTGGCTCACACTACAGGAGTTTTAAAATCCTATCCAATTGTAAAATCTGGTTGCAGCACACACTTCAGGAGAATCTTTGCAGATTTTCTTCCCTCAAATCTTAAACATGCTCACACTACAAGATTTGAAATTCACGAAGCATCACACACTACAAAATATTATTAAGATTATCTGCCAGAGGAAGCGCGTCACGTGATCTACGCAGCGGATCGAAAGCGGATGTAAACAAAATGGATAGGCTACTGAAACAAGGAAACTTGCTGTAGCAATAATAATCGTTTGTTGTGAGAAAACACAAAAGCGGAAGAATAAACGAGTGTGGATGAAAAAATGGTTGAGGAGACGGGCTCAACGTGGATTGTCCTTCAGCGAGAAATGGAGGTAAAAATTACCTTTTATTACTGTCGTAGTGTGCTAGAATGTTTATCGTTATAATATTGCCTGTCTACTGTAGTTCAAAAGCGCTAGTGTCACCTTTTACATTGTAGATTCCTTGATCTTGGTTTCGCGGTCGCCATTTCGAAATGTCTGTCACTTCCGTCGCGTCGCATACTTGTTTCCTATTGGCTATTGTGACAGTACTGATGTTATTACAATCTTGCTCATCCCGATAAATATCAAACATGTTTGATATGATCGGGGTGAGCCCGATTTGTGTGAGATCAGATCAGGAGGTGCAAGATTTTATCTGTGAACGTCTCACATTACCAGATAATCTGCGCCGAACATCGGAACCGATCGAGGTCGTGGACAAGATTTTTTCTCAGATTCTCGGGAGGGGAAAATCGGGCATAAATCGGCCTAAAACTCCACCGCACGTCACTCCCGGATAACTGAAAATGGGCAAAGAGGCGGGGAGGTGGTTTGAGCTGATGTGATTGGTTGCTGAAACCACGCCCGCCTAGCTCGACGTGACCACGTTATCAAGCAAAGGAGCTATCTATCTAGATACTATCTAAATTATTAATAAAGATAAGTATTAAAATCAGAAAGTTCTAAAGGTTTACTGTCAATTTACGGTGTTTTTTTAAGATATAGATGCTCCAACACCAGTAATTTGTGTTGGGTGTGCAAATAACAACATGGAACATCAAATGGGACTTCATACCTTTATAATAGAGATCGCGAGATGAATCCAATCTGTGGCACTTGGGTAAAATATAAATGTCCATTGCAAAACAAAAAAAACAAAAAAAAACATTTCACATTTCTTCTGAATGATCTGCTCTCTGTCATCGTTCTTCAAGAAAGGATGCAATCTGAGCAGCGATCGTATCTAACAAACAAATGAGCCTGTGTCCAACGTATATTTTTTTCAAAATAGTGCAGCAGTTTTAGTTATAATATCCAAGCAGTGCTGTCAGAGTTGTAGATCCTCCTGGTATTGTCATTGTAGTAACTTAAATCTCGCAATCAAAACTTTCTGCCAAGGCCACGATCCAACAACGTGTGTTCTGTGTCTCTTCCCCGTGCATGCACACAGACACACATCTCGAATATTATGCAGCAAGCCATATTTTATAATTGTATAAAATAATCGAGAAAAAAAGCACAAAAACGGCTGAGATGCCAATTTCAGCGGCAGCTGAGGTAACATGACGGCTCTCAGACAGCAGCGCAATCTACCTGTCACTCAAGTGACCACGCCCTTAATTATGCAGAACTTTAAGGCTTAATATAATTTAAACGGATAAGTTATAAAAAAATTCACCCCCCTCAGAGTTGTCATGAAGGGCAAAAATAGCAGTATAGACCAAAACCACAATTTGAACAAACTTGTAAACATGTTTTTTTCTGCTATAAACTTGGCCAATTTAACATGGGACTCTATGAGATTCTGCTCTCTTTTGGAGCCTGTCCCTAGCGGCCAGTCGACGAATCGCAGTTTAAGTTACTTCCGTATTGGCTTCACGAGAGAAAGGGGGAGGTTGCCGCTTGGTTTAATCACATATAAACACTGATGAAAACACATACATGTTTTCACATGTCAAGCAAGTATGGTTCAAGCAAGTACACCATATTTAATGTGCTCTATGTATGTGCGTTGATCACTTTATATGTGAATAAAAGAAAATAGGACTGAGAGAGTGAGCCAAAACTCAGGTTTAGTGGATTGTTAGTGGATTGGGTGGACAGAACTGGAAAGTTTTTGACCAAATAGCTTAAAGGAGGATGAAAGCAGCCCCAAACAGTTTACAATATAAAAAAACAAAACCCTCACAATACATAATCTTTATATTTACTATTATTGTCTGTTTCTATAGTTCCAGCACGGCTGTCACATGGACTGACTGCAGTTACCTGTGCATACAGACATTATTCGATCCACTCCTGTTGGCTTTTGTATGTACCAAACAATTTGAATCACAGCTGTTGGTAAATACTCACTGTCTGAATGTAACTATAGAAGAATACAGAGAGAAAGAAAGAATAATGTGTGGTCGAATGTAAAATAGATGGGTAGCAGGATTATCCATATATTATCATTAACTTCAGGCCGTGCTGCTATACGTTCACGTCAGCTGAAGAGCAGCATTACAAAAGCTCACTCAACCTGTAATCATACACACACCCGTCACTTAGTTTCCCACTCTGGACAACTTTACACTTCAAGACTGTTCACCTGAAGAAAAATTTCCATTGGCAAATTTTGATTGAGAGGTAAGGCCAACCAGCAAAAATATGGCGTGACAACCCTCAGCATTTTTGGCCTGAAAGGTTTCATATGATCTTCATATAAACTGGAATGGCTTCTTATCAAGGATGAAACGCAAGCTTACAAATGAGATGTCTATTGCTTTGATCTCAACAAAGTTATTCTAAATTTTTTTCCACAACACAGAAAATGGAAGTAATGAGCTTGCCTGTGAACAGTCTTTTGGGATTATGTTTCCCTGTGGTTAGCTGCCAGTTTCCCAGCTTTTCAGGACAGACGGCATTATGGCCTCTGCCAGTATAGCGGAAGGAAACAAACAGTGCTGGAATTAGCGAGAACCAAAATCGCATCCACTCTATCCTTGCTGGTTCTGGTATTTTGGGCTGGTCACATGACCATAGACTGGGCTTGTCTGCACTGCTCTGAATTGGATGACAGGCGGTAATTAAGGGGAGGTATCGATGAGGATACAAATTTGGACTTAAGAGTCATTGTAATTAAATACTCTATTAATTTGTCAAGACTGTCCAGATTCACTAACCTTGATTTTTTTCTGCTGGATAATAAACTATGAAACAAATCCCTGTATTGAATGAGCATATCGGAGCCATATCTAGGCATTAGATCTGTTTGCATCTGTTTACACTTGGTCACTTCATGCGCTTCTATTGATCAGATTGCTATCCGACCAAGTAGCAAATGCCCTCAAAGATGCAATCGAGATGGATCTAATTGTTCAGGTCACATATGTCAATGTTATGTCAGCATATGGGTCATTATCAACAAAAAGAAAGAAGATATTTTGACAAATTTGAAGTAGCCTGTTCAGTTCAGGTTTCTCCTATAAGCAGATGGTATTTATTAACATCTTGAGATTACTGCTTGGTATATTTTATCATTTTATTTCACAAATTAAGAAATGGTTGTAAATGGTTTTTATAAATATACACTTATTCCTATAAAATATATAGCTGAGTCATTAAACCTGCTGGTCCTTTACATACAGTCTGCAAGCAATCATATCATTACTGCATAGCACAAGCTGATTGGCCTCTGCTGATCCTACAGCCAATGGGATTGCTTCCTCAGTATTTAAATAGTCTGGTTCATTGTTTGCTGTATGGCTAGTCCTGTTCCTCTGAAACCCTCCACCTCCCCCAGCTCCACCTGCCTAGATTTGCTACAGGGTTTAAGTCTATTCATACAGCAGCAGCATATCTTACATGCTCACAGCAGTGTGTCTGTATCTATTAGCAGCAGTAGAAATTGTTTTGCAGCAGAAGCGTACCAGATCTAGGCCGCCATGACCAAATACATAAACATTCAATTAGGTTTTCCAAAAACTTTTTCAAAATAAGTTTAACATTAATAACACCAATGATAAATAAATAAATACATACATAAATACAGGGACAAAGATAATTTGAAAATGTATAAAAGATCATTATAAAACAAAATTTTATATTGTCAATGTCAAATGTTGTAAAATGTAGTGATGGGTCGATCATGAACGTTTAATATGACTCGGGAACAACGAGTTATCTCAGAGACTGATTCATTCATGTGTTGACTGCGCATGCGCAACATCCCATAGGTCATGGGATGAATATTTTAATTATATTCTGCTGAAATGAATGAAATTTCTTGAAAAAAAGATTTGTTCCTTTTGGTGAACGAGATTCAAAGATCTGGGTGAGCAAAATGATCCGAACTTCCCACTACTAATGAAATGAGGAGTTGCTTGATTTGAAACCATTTTCATGACTGAAAATTTAAGGGACCATACTTTTTAAAAATGACACACACATACATAAGTTTGGGACTATAATACATGAGCGAGCAATCATGGATGACTCGCATGGATGGAGCAACAGCATATTCTGTTCAAAAAAAAAATTCACTACATGCAGTAGCAACCACCCAGAACACATTACCAAATGCATTTCAACGCCGTTTGCATTATGGTGGCAACTTTTGCAAAAAGAAGAATTCTTATTCAGACAAATGTAAAAATCTAGTTTATTCTTATCATGCTGTGCAAGCTACTTTTTATATTCCTGTTTCTGAAACAGGTTTGAAAGTCCTGGCTGACACTGTTATTACCAGATGGAATGTGAAAAGATTCCAGTGACAAGCAATTTGTCTGTTTATAGCAGACACGATCAAAATCAGTCAAAAATACAGCCAATCAGAAGAACGTGTGGGCGGAGTCTCTCTGCAAGAGCACTGCACTCGCAACAAAATGGATAAGTACATAATCAAATTCACAATATTAAACCATTTTAACATTATTAAAAATACACACTGAGTGAACGCTGTCGTTTCATGTGTGGTTATGACATGGTGTTATGGACAGATGTACAGATACTGTTCTTTACTAATAGTAATAGAATTCTGGGTAACTTTATGGCTTATCTGGAGTGTGGAGCCTGTGATTGCTTATTGTGATATATGTGTGTCATGACATCCCATTAAAGGTCTTGCTTGCTCTGAGAAACTCATTTGTCTTCTCATCTTCTGCAAAACCCCCACACATAGACCTCACATTGCCACTCATTTATGACCAGAGACTCCGTCACCGCTCATTACATCCACCTCAATTACGGCCAGGAGAAATATAATCAACATTGACTGATTTGATGGGCACTGGTCACTTCCATTGTATCTGAGGTGATGCCGATATTGTCGCACGCTGTGTATGTTATTGTAAACTTTACATCATGAGAGTCCCTGGTAGAGAACAGTTGGGCCTGAGATGACATTTGCTGGTATTTACAGTCTCATGAACAAGAGACCACATGGGCACACAGCACGTTTTATCATAAAACAAACTAGAAAGCCATCAGAGTTCAAGGCTCAGGGCAGTGTTTGGATTTAACAGGAAGTCAACCAACAGGGAAGATAAAACAAGCCGACATGAAGGGGATGTAGTCCACAGAAAAGTCGTGGAGTTCAGATTACAGCTCTCTTTATGCTGTACACAAATAAAGGGCTAAATATGAGAGAATCATTCATATAATAGCGGTTTGTTATTACAGACTGGAAGTGTGTGATGGTTCCTGGCTTCCTGCTGTTTATTTGGTGATTTCTTGCTAATGGAAAATGTATGACGAGTTTATTTCATTTAGACATATTCAATTTTGAAAAATCGTTTTGACCTTTACTGCAAATGATAAGCCAAACAATACAAAACGCATCCACACAGAAAGAAAGATCTATCATAATCCTGTGTTTGAAATGAATTTCTGCTGTATTTCCATTATCACTCATGTTCAGCAAGGTGTTCTTTTAAGCCTCTAAAATTTCCCTTGTCTACTCAAATTGATTCATTTCACTTTCACACAATTCAGAAAGCAGATTCATGTTGATGAGATTTAAAATGCGTAACTGCTGGCAATCATTGCGAGTTCTTCTTCAAAGATTCCTTTAATTTGTGTGGTCAACCCAAAAAACAGCATAACAGCACAGGGAATTACTTGGGTAAAACGGTACACTTCACTTGTACGCTCTCTAAAGAAGATATGAGTGGTGTTTGCTGTAAAACTTACCACCACAATGCTAAGGGTTTTGGATGGGTGCTATACAGTTGCTAGGGTGTTCTGGATGGTTGCTAGGGTGTTGTAGGGGGTTGCTTACTGGCTCAAGTCAACAGAACACATCTTCAAGACTCAATAATATGATAGATATGGATCTGGTCTCTCCTTCAATGCAAGTTTAATAGTTTTTTTTTTTTGCTATGTGAAAATAAGGAAGTCCAGCAGCACAATTTAAAGGGATCCTATTATGCTTTTCCTCTCAAATGGTTTGTTAGGACAACGTGCTTCTTCCGAATCTTGTGAAGTCACAATGTCACTCATTTAAATAATCTCTGTCTGCGGAATATGCAAAAAAAGTGGTCAAGGCCTGGTTGTGCGCCACTAGAGAAGTATGTTTTATTATTTGTGGCTCCATAGCCTGCTAGCTAACATTACAGTGTTGACATAGTGTTTATGGGGCTCTCGCTTTTGTAAGACCGTTCACCGATCTTTAGGAACTAACCACTATGAAATGATTCTCTTGTTAGTAAACATTCTCAGGGGCTGAATGGGGCTGGAATTGACACTTCGCAAAGAACCTTAGTTACTGTTGCTATGTCCGACAAGCCATGGCCTCTGACAACGTGCCGACAGACAAGACAGAGGAGGTTACTTTTGGTATAAAAGAAAATCTTAGCTTTCAAATTTTGTAATTTTTTAAAGAAATTCAAAGAATAAATACCGTTTTGTGCCTCTTTAATGTGTCGAACAGATTGCTATAGTGCCTCAGTTCAAGTGACACGTAAACCGATCATCTTTTCCTAGATTTGCTTGAAATAAATGTGAATGAACATCAGAAGGTATGTTGTTTCAACCAAGGAAAGACATCAATACACCATCAAGTCAACCGACATGAACTCCCTCGGGTCGGCGGTCATGCTGGTGATACCACCTCGTTTTTTTCACCAGTGTAAAAGAGACTCAAAATACTCTGTCAATGTTGCACATACAATTAAGAGTTATACACCAGTTTAATCTGTGGAATATCTTATTTTATTTGTGTAAACAAAATGTTGTGCTTTTTGCAAAATAAAGAAAACTAACATGATACGTGATCTCTCCTCTCCCTCTACTAACTCTCCTGTCTGGTTTGTTTGTCAGACAAAATGACGGATTCGCATTATGATTGGTCAGATCGCCTGTCAATCAAACTCCCAGTGAATTGGTATAGCAATATTGAAGCCATTTTTTGGTCTTGTGTTTTAACTTTTAACATAAATCATTTAAATTTATCTCTGTTTAGTATGTCCTTGTTCTTGTTCAATGTTTTTTCTAGCAAGATCTGTGATTTCTTACACTGCACAAACAGAAGAGAGACACATCTCTGACGTGCATTTAAATATGTCATTAACAACTAGTTATTCAGTTCGGTTCCATACACATTACTAGAATTTTTTTTTTTACTGTCACTGATTGCATTTTTTGGGAGTTAATTTTTTTGTAGAATGTGGTTGTCACTCCTGTAATTTACTGAACTGTGTGTGTGCAGAACGGGATTAAGCAAAAAAAGGTGTACTGACAACCGAATTTAACTGCAGTGTGTATGTGGCCTGTGACAACTTTTGCTTTAATGCTGGAAATGTGAAAAGGGTACTTGCACACTAAACATAAGTCATTTGTAAAGAAAATAAAAATAAACAACAAAAAGGTTTAAAATGGAAACATTATTCGGTTCATTAAAACATTCAACAATTCCATCTAAGAATGCACATTGAGCATAAAAAGTGAGTTATTTTTAACAAAAACAAAACAACAATGAATAAAACAATGAATCTCACATATTGTTTTTTTTTTTTTATTAAATATAACAATAATGCAAATATGAAGATAATATATTATATATTACAGAGAGAGAGAGAGAGAGAGATTCATTTATGGCAGAGTTGCTCTGAGTTCAGTCAGGCATCCATTAGTCATGCTCTCTATCAACACCCTGAGAGACAAAGGTCTGCTCAAAGGCTCTAACGATTTTCTTATTGATGGCGAGGGCGGCACAGGAGATGAACAGCAAATAACTGAATTAAACAGTATGGCTGAGACACTGCAGTGAGATCGCCTTTCTATGATATATGTTCCCACATGTGGGTTTTCGTGAATCTATGAAGAAACGTGTATAGCTCATGAACACAAACAACTAAAGAACGCAATCTCAAGCTAGCCATATGGACACAGAAAGGAAGTGGCCAATCCTTGCTATTATACCATCTCTTATCTCTGTCACGACGGATGGATGATCAGTGTCCTTGTCATGTAATTGCCCTACCAGAATGGATGGACTGATATGCACTTTGATGAAAGGTTAGATATGTGCTCGGGCTGTAAGATAGGCCAGACACAGCTATGGTGTGACTGATCAGAGCAGGAACAAACGTAGTTTCAGCCTCAGATGGCACGTCTATGCACCACCCAAAGACCGCCTGATATATTCTGCACACAAAACTGCCCGAGCTACAAGAAAAATAGGAAGTTTGAATCTGGTTGGCTGGCTTTCTAGGAATCTGGGTGCACAGGTTTTTATCACTTCACTTGGATATTAAGCAGTGTTTACAAAGTGGTGGGCTGATACAGTGTGTGCTTTTGAGGAACAACATTTCCACTAATTTCTTTTGTTTGATTTCTTTTCTGCGCAGATGGTTGGAGACTGACACTGCCGAAGACGACATTTTATCCACGTTGGCCCATGCAAAATATGTTTGCCCATAAACAGCATGTAAAAACAAAAAAGATTGAAGTTGGTTACTTTATTGTACATGTTGATGAGACGGTCTCCTCTTGTGTAACAGGGCATTTCTCTGCCAGGATAAGCTGACCGGTCATCAAAAAGGTTGCCCAAAGCTGGCCTTACAGATGTGTTCAAAAGAATTTAGAGTGCATAGTCTCTATGTTTTTTGAAAGAGGTCTCTTATGCAAAGATGCATTTATTTGATCAAAAATACAGTAAAAACAGTAATATTGTGAATTGTTATTACAATATAAAATAATGTTTTCTAAATTAATATATTGTAAATTGTAATTTATTCCTGTGATGACAAAGCTGAATTTTCAGCATCATTACTCCAGTCTTCAGTGTCAAGTGATCCTTCAGAAATCATTCTAATATGATGATTTATGCTCAAGAAACATTTCTTATTATTATCAATGTTGGAAACAGTTGTACTGCTTTATATTTTTGGTGAAAACCATGACTTTTTTTTCAGGACTGATTGCTGATTTTTGAGTTCAAAAGAACAGCATTTATATGAAAAAAAAAAATTATATATATATATATATATATATATATATATATAAAAAACTATGTAAAAGTCTTTACTGTCACTTTTAATCCATTTAATGCTAAAAAAAAAAACATTAATTTCTTTCAAAAAACAATAATTTTTTTTACTGACCTCGAACTTGTGTGTACAGTATGTTAGTGTGTGTGTGCAGAGGGTATTTAATAGAATGGGATTTCAGCTGTCACCAATCACCATGTGTCTGTATTAGGGGTGTAACGGTACACGTATTTGTACCGAACCGTTTCGGTACAGGGCTTTCGGTACGGTGCACGTGTGTACCGAAGCATTACATTGCAACCAATATTCACCACCAATAACCGCAATAAGCTCTGCGTTCATCCTTCAAATTCTGTCCACGAAATCATGAAGTTTAAACAGAAAATGCCATTTTGACGTGCTTTGATGTGGGGTGACAGATCACTGTACAGGCGCCTCAGTTCAACCGGCAGCGCGAGCACGGAGCGCAAGTGAATGTGTTCATCTCTTCCTCCTTAATACTAGTTACAGAATAAACATGAAAGAACATCTGAAGGTATGTTGCAAGATTCAGTACAACTTACTGAAACGGTCATATCTCATGTAATCGCTCATTCAGTGTTTCAACGGTGGAAAGACATCAATGAAAGCGTCCGTATTCAACAATATGTCATGATGCATTTACCTCAGAAAAGCCATTCAGTGTTCACAGCTTGTTAGTTCGCTAGAGAAATGAACTCTTTCACTTAATATATGCACTGTATTAGCCAATATATTCATTATTTTACTTAATCTTTTAGTGATATCCTGATTAGGCTATTATGTTTAAATAAATCTGATGTTAAGTTAACAGCCACTGTGTAGAAATGATTAGATTTCAACAACGAATTGGAGTAAAAACATTTAGAAGTTAATGCAAAAACTGCCTTAGGTGCAGCTTACAGGTTTGCATACAATTTGTTATTTGAGTGTTGATTATTTTATCTAAAAATAAAAAGCAATTGAATTTAGGCTAATAGTTTGGGCTTCTTTCAAGTTAGGGCTCCCTACATAGTTTATTAGCAGAGATAATTTTTTTTATCCTTAAGAAACTTTTAGTTTTAATTTAATTTCATATATTTAAAGACAAAAACACAATTTGTTCAGTAAACCTCTGTTTAATAATAAAAAAAAGCAATTTTATGTTTAGTTTTCTCTCCACCTGCTGTACCGAAAACTATACCGAACCGTGACTTCAAAACCGAGGTACGTACCGAACCGTGAGTTTTGTGTACCTTTACACCCCTAGTCTGTATGTAACTCGAGAAATGACAGAGGGCATGACAAATTAGACTAGACATACAGTACTGATCATAGCAGTGTTGTTAAAGCTGCAAGTAATTTTAGTTTTTGCTGTGCTGTATGCTATGACAGCTGTCTTGGATTTGGACGGACACCTAGTGGTGTGAATTTAGCATGATAACATCATGGAAAAGCAAAAGCTTTAAGGTTTGCCGATTTTTATAGACTATTGCAGTATTTATTATAAATGCTTTATCTGCGGACATCATTATTTAAAAAAAAAATTAATGTGCCACCGTAATCTTGAATCAAAACAACTTCCCCTCCCTCTTGCGTCGACATGTCTCTGATGATGTGTTTAGTGGTGCGAGGGTGGGACAACCTGTCATTCACATGAGATCCACTAATAGATCCAATCACAACCATCCAGTGAACCAATCAATTCCCCATGGACAAAATGTAGTCCCGCACCACATTATGCTTGATCGGAAAGCTGTTTCACTCGGATAAATGTCACAATAGGGAAAAGCCTATAACAACTTCCGTTTCATTTTGACTTTAAAACAAGTCTGCTTTTAAAGTCTGCAACTGAGTCTTCATCTCATGTGAGTGTGCATGTCACTAGAACATTAAAGGGTTAGTTCACTCCAAAATGAAAATTCTGTCATTATTTACTCACCCTCATGTCGTTCCAAACCCGTAAGACTTCCGTTCATCTTCGGAACACAAATAAAGATTTTTTTGGTGAAATCTGACAGCATTCGGTTCGTTTGAGCTTCAGTTTATGCTCGCCGATCAATGTTTATATGCGAGTAAAAATCTAAATTAATCTGTTCATCATATAAAGTGATCATGTCTCTTCAGATAATTTGGACTAACCCACTTGATTCATATGGATTAGTTTTACAAACTCTTTATGAACTTTTTGAAGCGTCAAAGTTCCAGTTGTGAAGTCTATGGAGGGACAGAAAGCTCTCAGATTTCATCAAAAAGATCTTCATTTGTGTTCTGAAGATGGATGAAAGTCTTAAGGGTTTGGAATGACATGAGGGTGAACTAACCCTTTAATGAGCTATAATTTCTCCTAAAGTACTACTGTATGCATTTCTTTGTGGTAAACCTCCATGAACAGGGCAATATTACAGATGCACCATTAAATAAAAAAGGAATTATTTAGAATACATGGGAGGCAGAATATGTGATATCTAAAAAACAAAACAAAAAGAAACTGTAGACTTCCTGTACTTTTTTGAGAAAACTTGAAATTGAAAACACCCGAGGCAACTGTGGTGCTCTAAAATATATAGAGGAATCATTTATAATGGCTTCTGTGTGGCATCTTGTTTATTGCATTGTTTTGTTGATGGGCTACATATGAAGGGCTCTAAGAAATGTCCAGGTTCCTCATTTTAGACAGAAACTGTGGGAGTGCAAGTGCAATTCAGTTATCTAGACTGCTCATAGAGAGGAAATGAAACTGTTTCTATTAGTTGCTGCTAAAATGGTAATGAATATTTCTTATTGTTATATGTAGGTGAATTACTGAGACATCCCACTCGAATGAATAGTAGTTCATACTCTGACATAATGGGATGCACAAAACCTAGACACCCATCTGCCTTTGTCTAGGAGAAAAAAAAAAAAAAAAAATCCTCATTTTCTACTGTAAAGTTTATATTTGAGTAAATGAGAGACGGTCCAGGAACAGCAGACACATCCCACCCCTTCTTCTGTTGTCTGAAGCATGTCTGCAGTCCTCCGTCCTCCATCGAGGAATTGATGCGTCCCCACGGCCTGCACTGCTGATAGAGGTCTAATACTATACGTCTTGGGAAGGGCAGACCAATGAATCAAAGAATGACATAAGACCGTCTGCCAAGAATAAAGAGAGAGTGAGATCCCATAGGAAAGAAAAATGACTTTATCTCAATTGTTTTCCTAGACAGAAGTAAGATGAGAGAGCAAATGAGACATTTTTCTTAACCCACAGTGTCTCTTTCAGAGTTCTAGAAGAAATCTCTAAGTCATAAACTGTACCCAGATTGGCAAAAATAACAACATACGCATTTCATTATTGTTAGATTTACATAACTTATGATTACAAAGTCAGACAACTTCCACTATTTTTTCTGCGCAACCATTTGAGGGCTGATGCTGTTGTACAGTTGTTTTTTTTCCACATCAGTCTATTATTTGTCATCTCATTCATTTCTAATGGAGGCTCAATGAAAAAACTATTTTTGCAAAACTCCAAAAAACATACACATACAATTCAATTCAGTTTCTGGCTGAAATTAACACTAGTACCATTGAAACACCATATGTTTAACAGATTATTGAGACTTATTTTTGTGCAGTTCCTTTGCGCAATACTATGTTATGACCAGGGCTTGACATTAACACCCGCCAACCTGCCAAATGTGGGTGGCATTCAGCAGTGGGGTGTAATGCAGTCACTTCTACTAGCCACTTTGGCGGAGTGAATTTTATATATAATATATAGGCTATACATTTTTCAATTGCAGTCTTTTAAAAAAGCATCTGAAATAATAAACTGTGTGCAAAGTAGTGTTTCCAAAAATATTGATTTTTTTTTTATATCAATACTGAAAAATAATGCCTCCAATACTCATTTTCCGCAGAATACTGTAGATACACAAACGCGATATCAGCTGCGCTTTCTCGCTTTCTCGCTCTCTCATCTCTCCGACATTGAGTTGACACACAAACTCGCCTCCCCTCACTCACTCGTTTCATTTGCTCTGGATGAATATTGTTGGTGTTACAGAGCTTGAATTTTGACATGGGATTGCACAGTTTCACTCATTCCCGCAGTAGGGGTGTAACAATACATCGATATAGATCGATACATCGATCTAATGTCTAACGATCCGATGCATCGATGCAATGCGTAAAAAATCGATACCTGTGGGTTATTTATAGAGGCACCTTTGTTTTAACACTCTCCACATTTTCACACAATATCAGTCTATGCATTATCGCCAACACGTGCATTCTCGTTTAAACTAACTTTCAGAACTTGTGAAAGACACTCGGGACAGTAGATGGAACTGTCACTGGCTGATCGGGCCAGTGCTGAATCTTCACAAAAGTTTATAATTTGCTTGTTTTTAAAGCCTTGCAAAAAGCAGTGCGCACACATCTCAAACAGTGTCCGTTAGATCACAACACTGGAGAATAGAGTGCTATGAATCGTTCTTCACACACACAGTAACTGAAATTAAAACTGTTAAAAGAATATGGTCAATAAACTGCCGCATAAGAGCGCCACACGCTGTTACTCTGTGTTGCTTCAAGCACATCATTCTGCACACGGGATGCGCATACGTGCTTTGTGCCGCTCTCTATTGGAGCCTTTATAATAAATTTGCACAATGAAAGAATATTAATAGCCTGTCTTGTTTTGTCCTACCTATAATATGTTGTTGCTTCATTAAAAACCTGCGCTATACATTTAAAATAAATGTATTTTAATTATGTGTGTGTGTGTGTGTGTGTATTCCTTGTTTATCAGTTTTTTGACATTACACATTGAGCACAGAACTAAAATACTTTCTTGACTGTTGTCATGCCATAAGGCGTCATTAAGTTACTGTGTGAATTTTTTATTTGGGAATGACCCAATCAGGGTTCAGGATGTGAAATTTTGAAATAAATGTTTGTTATATATTTTGGTTGCAGTTGTGAGTTAATAATTTAACTGGTTGTGTAAAATGGGCTCAAAATATCGAAATATTAATCGAATCGTATCGTAATCGTATCGCAGAACTTTCTGAGGTATCGGAAAATATCGAATCGCTGGCTATGAGAATCTATATTGTATCGAATCGTGATGAACTGTCCGATTTACACCCCTATCCTGCAGATCTTGTGCTCACACAAAGTGCGTGCACATAAAGTCGCCTCTCAGTACTAAATGGAGTTCTTTTTCTCTGCTTATATATTGTGCTTAAACAGTCAAATACACACAAAACAATGACAAAATGCCGGACTTGGTGAGTATTCATGTAAACACAGTCAGTTATCTTTTAAGTGAATGTAAACATGCACAGGTAACCAGTGTTCCCTCTATTTTATTTCTTGCTGAGCAAAACTTTTCTCTATTGAGCACACATTTTGGCCACCTGAGCAAAAACATTCTTTATATCAGACCTATACAGTGTACATAAACACACGCAAAATGGTTTCATCATGCAATTGTAACTTTTAACTAAATGTTCCATTTATATTTTATTTGATCCTTGCCGTAACTTAGTAATATATTAAACCATATTTTTGAAAACAAGCAGTTCAGTCACTAAATTAAGCACATTTTAGATTACTTAAGATTTTTTTCCACATTGCTGTGTTAACTGTACCAGTCTTTACCAAGAAATTATATTAAAAAAATAATTTCTGTCCTCCTGCAGGACAGTTAAATTCTTTATAATAATATGTTATGAGCAGTTACAATGATGGTTTGGGTCATAATGTGTTTCTGTACAGTCAATTATTACCAACACACAGTGTTAAACCATTAAAATTAAATGTTTATTGTTTATGAATTTCCCAGATTTTCTATACCTGGAGGTTTCAAGATTTTTAGTGGCAAAGAGCCCTATAAATTCCCCTTGCGAGATCAATTTTTTATTAGGCTTACATAATAATATAATATAATATAATATAATATAATATAATATAATATAATATAATATAATATAATATAATACAATATACTATAATACAATATAATATAGTATTTAAACTGATATACAGTATTATATCAGTTTAAATGCTTCAATTTGTTTTAATATATTATAAAATGAAAACAAACTGATTTAAACAGATCTGATAGCTAAATATTTTTAAGAAAAGTGAACTATTTTATAGATATCTAAACATCCCTGAAACCCACACCACCACCACACAGTTTGCACGCTGAGGTGGGAGTGTGATTGTAAATGTGCCCATCATCCGTTATTTCCGCCTCTTCTTCATTAAAACATGACGTTTTATTTCACATTTCTTTTCGTTTTGTGTTGCCTCTCGTATTGAACTATTTAGTCCGCAAACATGACAATATTCTTACCACAACTGACCATGACATGACAATATTCTTACCACACGCGCTCACATCACATCATCATCACATCATTCTTTTTCTATGAAACCTGTAAACTGCATTCACCGGTTCTTACTCTATAGCGACAATAACTATATAGCGGTTGACCAGAGCACTGCAATTATTTCTCGTTTAAACTACAATCAAATGGATTTCCCCACACGATTTCATGTCTGAGTCCGTTCTCGGCATGGCAGTTATTCTTTTTGCGCGGCCGCGCACACACGCAGCTTAGAGGGAACATTGCGTGTAACCTTATAATGGATCTGTGCATCAGATCTTAAAGTGACAGCAGCCTAATATACCTTCTGCCAAATTATGAGATAATATTAAAAATATCTATATGGCAGTTTTTCCCCATTATATCAATGTCAAAATTGTGGCCAGTGAAAATGCTGAGTGGCTCTTAACTTTGGAAAACCACTAGCCACAGTGGCTGATGAACATTAAAGTTCATGTCAAGCCCTGGTTATGACTTCAAAACACTTTTACCATGATTCATCTTTATTTATTTATTTATTTTGCCGTTTTTGCCTTTATTTAGATTGAATAGTTGGAGAGAGCACAGGAAGCGAAGTGGGAGAGGGAGGGGAGTGGTTTCAGGAAAGGACAACGAGCTGATACTCGAACTTGGGTTGCCCACTATATATATATCGGAGGATATTGGCTCTGACGATTCACCATTATTTGTAAACTAATACATTTTAATACTTTTATCACAAAAGCTTGTATCTTGTGCAGCACTGCACTTGCGATGAAGAGCATTCAGGTATGAGTTTAGTGAAACATGGGTCACAACAACCGATAAAAGAGATCAAAGACTTTTAGTAACAGGCTAAAATGGCATGGATGCTTTAACAAATACGTTTTTATCTCACGTTTGGTTTTGTTAACACTATCACTATTGGGGGTAGGGTAGGGGGTACGTTATTTTCAAACAAGATAAAGCCTTTTATACCTTTGAGCGCCACCCACTGAACATTTCACTTAACATTTCACAGTGCTACAAATTGAGCAAGAACAACATAAAATACAGTTTTTCAGAAATGTTGCACATTTTTTCACTTCAGATAACGCCGACTGGTATGTAAAAACAAAAACAGGATGGTTGCTTTACATGTTGTTCAGATGGTCATTTTCTGTCCATGTGGCATATCTTCATCAGACTAAGGCCCTGTTTATACCTGGTATTAAAGGATTAGTTCACTTTCTAATTAAAATTTACTGATAATTTACTCACCCCCATGTCATCCAAAATGTTCATGTCTGTCTTTCTTCAGTCGAGAAGAAATTAAGGTTTATGATGAAAACATTCCAGGATTTTTATCCATATAGTGGACTTCAATGGAGCCCAAACAGTTGAAGGTCAAAATTACAGTTCACAGCGATCCCAGACGATAAATAAGGGTCTTATCTAGAGAAACCATTGCTCATTTTAAAAAAAAATAAAACTTTTATACGTTTTAACCATAAATGCTCATCTTGAACTAGCTCTCTCCTTCTTCTCTATTTGAATTCCAGCAGTGTAGACACAGCTAAGTGTATTACTGCCCTCCACAGGTCAAAGTGAACTAAATTGAACTAAATTGTCATATACAATATTCTAGTGCAAGTATATAACAATGAATTCAAACTTTGACCTGTGGAGGGCAGTAATACACTTAGCAGTGTCTACACTGCTGGAATTCAAATAGAGAAGAAGAAGAAGAAGAAGAAGAAGAAGAAGAGAGCTAGTTCAAGATGAACATTTATTGTTAAAACTTATGATTTATTTATTTATTTTTAAGAAAATGAGTGATGGTTTCTCTAGATAAGACCCTTATTCCTTGTCTGGGATCACATAGAACGCTTTGAAGCTGCAATGAAATTGTAATTTTGACCTTCAACCGTTTGGGCTCCATTGAAGTCAAGCATATGGAGAAAAATCCTGGAATGTTTTCATCAAAAACCTTTTTTGACTCATAAAATTTCTTTTCGACTGAAGAAAGAAAGACATCTTAGACATCTTGGATGACATGGGGGTGAGTAAATTATCAGGAAAATTTAATTTGAAAGTGAACTAATCCTTTAAGATGCGTTTTGATCGATCGGATCACAAGTAGATGAGGCAGACACACACCCATTTACACCTGCCATTTTAATCCATCTCTTTTGTCTACTCGACCACTTCTGTCCTTATTTCTTTGAGGGTAGTGTCCATGGGTGGGTAAATGTATGTTTTTTTTAAGGTCTTTTGATCTAATGGACAAAACAGAAAAACATACGGAGAACATCAGCTTTCATTTCCGCTCTGATAGATGCAAGACCATGCCGAACGCAGTGAGTGTGTGTTAGAAATCAGGAAAGGTGAGAGAACATTGTGCTTGGTACATTTTTCGGCTTCAAACCAAACTTGGGTCTTCAGCCGACAAAGTTTAAATCCCGTCTGGCTAGCATGCTTCCCATAATGTTTACACATTAGGTCAGTAGGTGGAGACTAGGCAGTCGTTTGTGGCTGTTCGAACACATTTGACCACATAAGCGTCTACAGTACAAAAGCAATCTGATTTAATGCGTTTTTGACTACCTCTGGAAGTGGTAGAATGTGGACAAACTCCGTTCACACTTGTGATCTGATTCGCGCATCTTTTAACACCAGGTGTAAACAGGGCCTAAACTGTGAAGTGGATAAGTCAAAAGTCTAGCAAAAAGAGTACTTATAAAGAGCCACCTCTGAGTGATAACATCTATCTCTGAGATATTATGATTGTGGAAGGAGTTGAACAGAATGACATAAATCCTGTACACTATAACAGCATCTGTGTATTTTCTCTTCACTAAGCCTGGCAATTTAGATAAGTCTCCATTATCAACCATGACATTTGTCTAGCCATCAATCTCTTCTATAGCTCTCCAGAAATGTAGCTTAGCAACACCTTATCAAATAAGCTGTGTCCGTTTCATAATCAACAAACATATATTACAAGATTCATCAAAACTGAAAAACAAACCAAAAAATTGTAAAGACTCCCAGCAAATAAAAATACAGAGCAACCAAGATTCGTCAGAAATAGTAAGTAACATTTTGTTTAAAAGTGTGTGTGTGAAATAACAGCAGCCTCTACGCTTCCTCAGCAAACAGCATCTATCTGTGGAAAGTGCACCTGTAGAGTGCTTGTCAAAATAACCTTGCATCGTAAAAGGCTGTCAATCTGTTCAAATTACAGCAGAAAATAAAGAGGCCATTTCCAGAGCTATGGTTCTGTCTTTTCAGGTATGACCAGGAGTGTTTGTGTGTCTCTGTCAGAGACAAAACAGAGGAAAAACAGAGAAAGTTTGAGTGTGTGTGTGTGTGAGAGAGAGATGATTAAAGAGGAGGGAGCACTCCTGACAAGCCTGCAATGGAGGATGGAATCGGATGACTCTTCCCCCCTCCTTTAGTAAACATTTCTGGAAAAAGACAATTAGCACCAGAATCTTTTATCACTCTGGCCAGCCGCAGCGGTCGATACAGATTAGCTTTATATATATAGACCTGTTTTCCAGTTTTTTTTCAGTGGAAATGTGGCTGATATATCATTTGCAACTAACTGGGCCAATTAAATTATGATATATACTGATGGTTTGAATAAAATCCACTAATTTCAGCTTGTCATTTAGAGTCCATTTGATTCTTTTTGGGTAAAGGAATCTTTATGATTTAGGGGTCATTCATATAGGATGCGTTTACACTATTCTTTTAATTGGTGGTGGTATGCGTTCGTACTATGCAACAAGCAAATGTCTTTTGCTATCATGCCAAATAAACTTTTTAAACATGATTCCAGGTAAAAGTAGCTCAAGTTAGAAATAAGGTGTCTGAAGCAAGTTTTTCAATTTCATTTCATTACTCTCAGTTTATCTGTTTTATTTAAAGGTTTTATTTAAACATTTTTTTACAAGATGTAATATAAGTCTAAGGTGTCCCCTGAATGTGTCTGTGAAGTTGCAGCTCAAAATACCCCATAGATTTTTTAAAATTAATTATGAGGCATAATTAGAAATGCGCCAATTCAGGCTGCTGCCCCTTTAAATCGCACACTCTCCGTCCCTTCAGAGCTGTCGACTCTATCACTGCATATAAAAAGTTCACATCGCTAATATAACCCTCAAAATGGATCTTTACAAAGTGTTCGTCATGCAGCATGTCTAATCGCGTAAGTATGGTATTTATTTGGATGTTTACATTTGATTCTGAATGAGTTTGATAGTGCTCCATGGCTAAAGCTAACCTTACACACTGTTGGAGAGATTTATAAAGAATGAAGTTGTGTTTATGAATTATACAGACTGCAAGTGTTTAAAAATGAAAATAGTGTCGGCTCTCTTGTCTCCTTGAATACAGTAAGAAACGATGGTAACTTTAACCACGTTTAACAGTACATTAGTAACATGCTAACGAAACATTTAGAAAGACAATTCACAAACATCACTAAAAATATCATGTTATCATGGATCATGTCAGTTATTATTGCTCCATCTGCCATTTTTCGCTGTTGTCCTTGCTTGCTTACCTTGTCTGATGATTCAGTTGTGCACAGATCCAGATGTTAATACTGGCTGCCCTTGTGTAATGCCTCGATCATGGGCTGGCATATGCAAATATTGGGGCGTACATATTAATGATCCCGACTGTTACGTAACAGTCGGTGTTATGTTGAGATTCGCCTGTTCTATGGAGGTCTTTTAAACAAATGAGATTTATATAAGGAGGAGGAAACAATGGAGTTTGAGACTCACTGTATGTAATTTTCATGTACTGAACTCTTGTTATTCAACTATGCCGAGGTAAATTCAATTTTCAATTTGATGGCACCTTTAACAAGAATGCTTCCTGTCTAAACGTGTTTCATCAAAGAATTGAAAATTCAGCTTTGTATCACAGGAAGAAATTGCAATTTACAATATATTAATATAGAAAACATTATTATACATTTTAGTAATATTTCACAATATTACTGCTTTTACTGTATTTTTTAATAATATAAATGCAGTCTTGATGAGCATAAGAGACTTCTTTCAAATCTAAAAAAAAAAAATCTTACAGACCCCAAACTTCTGAACAGTAATGATAATTGTGATCATATTTCATAAATATCTGTAAATTGTAAATTAGCTATCACACCAGTTTTAAATGATCTAACATTATCCGCCCAGAATTTCATATTGGTTCATGCCTATTTTTTCATTCTGGTTTACTCTGCAGTAAACTGAGGACGTGGTAAAGCGGACCTGCTTCTTCATTAGCATGAGAAAGAAACGTTTATGCTGAGAATCTCAAATGCTGACAGAGGGCAGTCAGACAGGCTGGTGTCTGTATCTCTCCTCACGCTGTCACACACGGCCATCACACTGACAGCTCCTGAGGAAAACAATCAATAGAGGAGCTCTCGCTCACGCCTCACACACACACACTCACGCACACACACTCTTATCATTAGAGCTAATTAGAGTTCAGATGTGATTATAAGGAGGTTCTTTTGGTTAATATGTGATTATTTCCGTTCATTGGCTAAAGCAGTTAATCAGAAGCACATTAATGAACCAGAGAGTAAATGGGCCTCAGTAGAGAGGTTTCTAAAGACACTATACCAACAAACCATGCAATTGTTATGTTTTCTTTGGATCCCATTATTTTGTTCCTCCTGATTTGTAGCGACTTTTCTGATTCAGTTCTTTGCAACACTGTGGATTATGGGGTGTTTTTGTAAAACACAGCATGTTATCAAACAAGCTTAATTTTAACAGATATACGTTTTCAAAAAACTTCAAATATCAACATTTTTAATTTGTTAAATTGTTAAAAAATTGTTTTTAGGATTTATTTTTGGCATTTTTGCGAAAAGATAGTGCAGAGTAGACAGGAAGTTAAGTGGGAGAGAGAAGGACAATACAATACAATATTACTATAAAATTGCAATAAACTATACAACACTATTGGATTACTTCTGCCAAAAAAGTAACTAATTGCATTACTTGGTTACTTTTTATGAAAAAAAAAATGTGTGTCCTTTTTCTCACTTGGGCTGGACTCATTTGTTTTTTATAAACAAAAACAAAAGTTCTATTGTTGGCAAATATAAAAGCCCTTTCACATCAAAAGTGAAATGAATAAGCCTCAGGCTGAAGGAAATGCAAATTCATGCCAAACAAACCTTTCAGCTGTGCTGCCATTCTGGATCAACTCTATACTTCAGTAAAAAAAAAAAAAAGAAACACAAATGTGATGTTTAAGTAATTTTTGCTTATTCTTATGTTTGAATTGGATCATCGAAGGTCTGCAGCAAAGACATCGGTTAATAAAGTGAGATTACGGTAGAGTGCTCAGTGTAAATGAGTACACCTCCTTTGAAAAGTAACATTTTAAACAATATCTCAATGAACACAAAAACAATTTCCAAAATGTTGACAAGACTAAGTTTAATATAACATCTGTTTAACTTATAACATGAAAGTAAGGTTAATAATATAACTTAGAAAACAAAATTTTCAGTTTTACTCAAATTAGGGTGATGCAAAAATGAGTGCACCCCACTGAAACTCTCTGGAGCAAAGCTAACTTTGAGACTACAAATGTCTAATTTAACAAGAATTCAACCACAGGTGAGTCTAATTATTCATTACACAGGTGTCCAGCAGACAGTTGACTATAAAAGGGTTTTAAAACCCCTTCCCATTTCATGCTGTCAGCAATGGCACCACATGGAAGAGAAATTTCACAAGACCTGAGAAAGAAAATTTCTTTACACCAGGAAGGTGAAGGCTACAAGAAGATCAGCAAAGCTTTACTTATCAGTCAGAATACTGTAGCAAAAGTGGTACAAAAAAAAAAAAAAAAAAGATGGAACTGCAACCATCTCGCAGAGACGTCCAGGTCGTCCACGGAAGTTAAAATCTCGTCAGGAGCGTCTTCTGATGAGAAGGGTTAAAGAAAACCGGCATGTAAGTTCACTGCAATTATCTAAAAAAGTAGAAAGCCAAACTGGGTTGACTATTTCCAGTGATACAATACCGTGTACACTGCAGAGTAATGGCATGCATGGGTGCCGTCCACAAAAGAAGCCTCTCCTAAAGCCCAGGCACAAAAAAAAAAACCCACCTAGAGTTTGCCAGGGCCCATGCTGACAAAGATGAAGACTACTGGGACTCTATACTCTGGAGTGATGAGACCAAGATAAATGTTTTTGGAACTGATGGCTTCAAAACTGTATGGCGTCGCAAAGGTGAGGAATACAAAGAAAAATGCATGGTGCCTACAGTGAAACATGGTGGTGGCAGTGTCCTTATGTGGGGCTGCATGAGTGCTGCTGGTGCATTTCATTGATGGCATCATGAATTCACACATGTACTGCTCTATACTGAAAGAGAAGATGCTACCATCACTCCGTGCCCTTGGTCGTCGTGCACTTTTCCAACATGACAATGATCCTAAACACACATCTAAGGCCACTGTTGGTTTTCTGAAGAAGAACAGGGTGAAAGTGATTCAGTGGCTCCTGATCTGAACCCAATCGAACACCTATGGGGAATTCTGAAGAGACAAGTTGAGCATCACTCTCCATCCAGCATCCAGTCTCTAAAAGAGGTCATTCTTGAAGAAAGGAAAAAGATAGATGTTGCAAAATGTCGCCAACTTGTTTATTCCATGCCTAGAAGACTTGATGCTATCACTAAAAATCATGGAGGAAATGCACAGTACTAGATGTAGTAGTTTTTGTTGTGGGGTGTACTCATTTTTGAGTAAAACTGAAAAAATGTGTAATCTAAGTTATATTATTAATCTTACTTTCATGTTATAAGTTAAACAGATGTTATATTAAACAGTCTTGTCAACATTTTGGAAATTGTTTTTGTGTTCATTGAGATATTGTTTAAAATGTTACTTTTCAAAGGGGGTGTACTCATTTATGCTGAGCACTGTATGTGTTATATATATTTAATACTTGCAAGTTTGCATAATATTGTGAGTTTGTTTCTCTTTTTATTTATTCTGAAAACTCAAGTCCAGCACACTATCAACTTGCAAAACAGTAAAAAAGTTCTTTATTAGCAACGTTTCGATCGTTGCCTGATGAAGATTATACGATCGAAACGTTGCTAATAAAGAACTTTTTTACTGTTTTGCAAGTTGATAGTGTGCAGGATTTTCCTGTTTTTTTTCGTATTTTGACTCAACCAGTCTTTTTTCCTACGCACCTATCTATGACTTTCAGGTGTGCGACGCTAATTGTTCTTTTATTTATTCTGAGAAATACAGAATCTGTTTTTGTGAGTAAAAGCATGTTCACATTTAGTCTAGGTCTACAATAACCATCATGCGCACACAACACCTCTGCACTTTATTTCTCTCAACATCGGGACAGGAGATCTGTCAATCAATAAATGGTAAAACAAAAGTAATTGAGTTATTTGAAAAAGTAACTGACGTTTTGTAGTAAATTTGTAAATGCGTTACTTTACTGTTACGTAACTCATGTTACTTGTAATGCGTTATCCTCAATACTGATCACAATGCATATCAGAGTGTATAATTATTTTACATTTTTTAAACATTGTCTTATAAATAATAAAAACTGTAAAATATATATTCTACCATTCAAAAGTTTGGACTAAAGTCTCTTATGGTGATCAAGGCCGCATTTATTTAATTAAAAATACAGTAGAAATGTAATATTGTGAAATATTATTACAATTTAAGAGTTTTCTTTTTTATTATATTTTTAATATGTAACTTATTCCTGTGATGGCAAAGCTGAATTACTCCATTCCTCAGTGTCACATGATCCTTCAGAAATCATTCTAATATGCTGATTTGCTGCTCAAGAAAGATTTCTTATTATTATCAGTGTTGAAAACAGTTGTGCTGCTATTTGTGAAAACCTCAATGCATTTGTTTTCAGGATTCTTTTATTAATCAAAAGTTCAAAAGAACAGCATATAAATCTTTTGTAGCAACATAAATGTCTTTACTGACACTTTTGATTAATTTAGTGCATCCTTGTTAAATAAAAGTATTAATTTCTTAAAAAAAAAAAAAAAAAATCTTACTGACCCAAAGCTTTTGAACAGTAGTGTACACTTAAATCTTAAATATATGCAATCCAAATTAAATGCAAAACTTAACTTATAAAACATTTACTAACCATTCAAAAAATAAACATTTGAAAACTGCACTTTTTAAATATGCCCTCTGCTCATCTTGTTGCTAGATATTTTTGTTGTTAAAACTGTTACATGCTTTATTTTTCTGGGCACATTTTAGGCCAGGGCAAAAGAGATCCTTTTCAGTACTAACACAGCATACAGCCATGACAGATTCACTTCTAACATTCGAGTTTCTCTTTTCAGGTTGCATTGTGCTTTTTCCATTTGAGGCAACAGAAACGAGGATAAGTGGAGGGTCAAAATGCTCCGGTGCACGATGACACTCACCTTATTCAAAACCTGCTTCTGCTTGTACATGTTATATAAAATAAAATCTCATGAGTAATATCAGAGGATCACATTATACTTATAAAATACGACAAATGAGATTTCACTTACATTTAGTCGTTCCACAAAAACAGCACAAAACCCAGGCAGAATCAACAAGGTATATGAATAATGTATGACAATTTTTAGCTATCAAACGAATATTCACAGGCTTGTCACGTCTCACTGTAGAATGATACCATGTTACAGCATGGTATGTAGACTTCTCGATTTTCTAATAAAAAATGCCCACAGGTGGCCATGCGTCTCATCAGAACAGACCACAGGCTCAGATTAAACACTATAAATGAATCTTTATTGAGTTTCACATTAGGTCCATAGAAGAATCCTGTCTGTTACTCTGGTTTATTGGCTCCCTCTGCCTATCTATACACACACACACACACACACACACACACACACACACACACACACACACACACACACACACACACACACACACACACACACACACACACACACACACACAAACACACACACACACCTCCTTAAATATGATAATAATTCCAAAAATAGATATGCCTGCAGTAAATAACGAACTTCTTTCTATCTTAAACAGTTATTTGTTGTGATTTGTCTAGCTGAAATGTATCACTCAAAGCTATAGTGCATAAGGATAAAATCAAGCATCAGATTGTTTTCCAATATGTGTATCAACAAACACCTGGCAGGACTATTTGGCTCATTACTGTGTAACCTCATTGATAAGTGGCTCTAAAGATCTGGCTCAGAGATTTTACAGCTTTAGTCACGCATTACAGAAAAAAAAAAAGTATATCGACGCTGTTGGGAGTAAACCTTGTATCTCAACATTTCGTCATTTTAATTTATTTTTCATAAATCATCTCTATTGTTCACACTTTATGCCTATCTGTGGTTTTTGAAAATATTAAAAGGATTCGTTTCCTGATTATTTACTCACCCTCATGTCATCCAATATGTTTATGTCTTTCTTCAGTCGGAAATAAATTAAGGTTTTTGAGAAAAACATTCCAGGATTTTTCTCCATTTAGTGGACTTCACTGGGGTACAATGGGTTGAAGTTCCAAATTGCAGTTTAAATGCAGCTTCAAAGGGCTCTACACGATCCCAGATGAGGAATAAGGGTCTTATCTAGCAAATGTCATTTTCTAAAAAAATTTAAATGTATATACTTTTTATATAAATGTATATACCACAAATGCTTGTCTTGCACTGCTCTGCGATGTGCCACGCATTACGTAGGGTGAAAAACCGTACCATGGTAGGGTGAAAAACTGAAGTGAACTAATCCTTTAACCATTATCAACTTGTGACTCATAACTCAACTGAACCCTCAAACAGTCAGGTTGAAAAATGTATGTATCTATGTATCCCTGCCTCTACTGAATTATTTTTACCTCCGGGGAGGATAAAAAAATATCCCTCCCAGGTGATGCTACTCCACAAACCACCAACAGAGCATATAAAATACCAAAAATAAAAATCCTTTTTTTTTTTTTTTTAAACATCGCCAAGTAAAACGCTGCGTTTATATAGAAATGTCTCATTACGACCACAACAAACGGGACACTTTTCAGACGTGCATTCCGACTTCGCCTCAGCGCCAGGCGCAAGTCAAACGATCGCGGAAAAGGTGCAGGTGACGACGAGGGAGCTTCAGTTGAACAACAGTGACCTGCGGTCAGATGAGATGTTGTCAGGCTATATTGGTAAAACTCAGAAAAATTAACATGACTGTCCAATCAGCCGTTATATACTGTAGCTCGTGGCACGCACTCAAGAATTGCATGCGCAAATGCGCGTGCTGCATAATTACTTTATTATAGCTTAAAAAAGTACAAAAGAAACTAGGAGCAATGACCGTCGTTGTTCTGTTGTAAGTGAAGTCATGAAATTACCAAACATGCGATTAAAGCTGCCTCAAAACTGTGCATGCATTTATTTGTTGACATGGTTTTAAATTGTTATCCAATTTGTTGGCCTAAAACGTCTTAAAAATGGACATATGTACATCATGGAAATCTAAATTTTCGGGGGAGCCGAACCAACCTAGCAAACAACATTTTCGGACCTCGGTAATTATGAAACCCTGCATACAGCACGGCTTATCTAATGAAATCTGAGGTAAACGTGTATTTTCTACAAATGTGCACACTTTTGGACTAAAAGTTTGTATGTGTATGCAATGTGATCAAAAATAAATATGGCCACACGCGATTGAATGTAAAGGGTTGTGTTTCATTATTCTATTAAAAACTACCAATTGATTTGCATTTCTATCGGAAATTAAGAATTATTAGTGTCATTGTAGATAGTGGTGCAAATATCTAAGCTATCTAATACTTCAGATCTCAAGGTTAAATCAAAAGATTTTTTTACCAATTTATATACAAAAAATAGTATATAGCTCCACTGTGGTTTTTAACAAATTTTCATAAAAAAAAAATAAATAAATAAAGTTCAAAACATCCCCCCTCTGGTTTTTCCACAAATCGCACCCTTTGTCTGACCATATATAAAGCCACAATATCAACTTTGACAACACAGTGTTTAATTATTTAAAAAAAAATAGTGTTTTTTTCTATTTCCTAAAAAGTGGTTATTTTGGAGATACGTCCGACAGCAAGACTTTATAATTGATTAAACAGTTTTATAAGAATGCAAACACTACCATCTACAAATCCCTAAAATGTGGTCAAACACATTCAAATAATTTCAAAAGAGAGATTTTGTGCACTATTTACACTGTTTTTATTTTGGGAAATTATAAATGCTGAGCTGTTTCTTACTGCCAAAGGCTTCTTTCATCACACATTTTAGGCATGACAGAAGTGACGTACAGAATGCTACACTGGAAGCTTATAACATTTAAAGAGTCTTGCATTATGGGAGATTGAAAGAAAAAAAACATTCAAAACAGCCCAGCCTGTCTAGAGAAGTGCTGGTTGAAGACTAACATATGACACATTATACAATGCTCTAATCCTACAGAGCCACAGGCACAGAGGCTATTATATAAAAGGGTGTGTTTTGCCATTAGAGAGGCTTTCTGAATGTTGCAGAGAGGATGACGAGAGCAGAGGTCTCTCACTGTTTCTCTTCATTTTTAATCTTTGACTCTGCTTTGAGCCAAGTGCAATGGCCATAACCTCAAAAAAAAAAAAATAAATAAATATCCTGTATCCTCATGTGGCCTTCAAACCATGCTGATTTATAAACACACAGGTCTATGAAACACCATAAACCGTCGAGAACATACGAATGTAGAAATGAACCAATCCACGAAGGAGAATGTAAGTACTGGCATAAAGTGTGTGAATTAAAACTGTGGAAAACAGCAGGGTTTGCCCAAGAATCTGTTGTTAATAGTATCACTGAATTGTAGACTGAATGGTTTATACCATGTCCAACCCCACATAAACTGGAAGTACTGATTTTATTTTCCTATTATTTTAACCACGATTCAGTTCAGGTAGCAACTTTCTTTTGAAACAACACCAGTGTCTATGGTAACATCCTGAACTGTAAAATGATCATAAGAACTTCACAGCTCAAAAAAAAAAATACAAGTTTTGACAACAAAAAACGTTGGTAACACTTTAGTTTAGGGTTTAATTCTCACTATTAAAGGGATAGTTCACCCAAAAATGAAAATTTGATGTTTATCTGCTTACCCCCAGTGCATCCAAGATGTAGAGGACTTTTTTTCGAACGCAAATTATGATTTTTAACTGCAACCGCTGCCGTCTGTCAGTCAAATAATAACAGTGATTGGGAACTTGAACAATAAGAGTCGAAAAAACTTCCATAGACAAATCCAAATTAAACCCTGTGGCTCGTGACGACACATTAATGTCCTAAGACACGAAACGATCGGTTTGTGCGAGAAACGGAACAGTATTTATATCATTTTTTACCTCTAATACACCACTATGTCCAACTTCGTTCAGCTTCCGGCTAGTGAGGTCTGATCGCGCTCTGACAACGGAAGTGATGTCTCCGCTCATTGAAGTATATGGGCGAGACATCACTTCCGTCACCAGAACGCGTTTTTTGACCTCACTAACAGGAAGCTGAACGAAGTTGGACATAGTGTATTAGTATTAGAGGTAAAAATTATATAAATAATGTTCGGTTTCTTGCACAAACCAATCGTTTCGTGTCTTAGGACATTAATGGGGGTAAGCATATAAACATCAAATTTTCATTTTTGGGTGAACTATCCCTTTAACTAGTTGCTTAAGCATGCTCGGATATTGGCTGTTTATTAATATAAAGCACATATTAATGCCTTATTTCTTCATGACCATATTCTACATCCCTTAATCCTACCCAATACCGAAACTTAACTACTACCTTGCTAACTATTAATGCGGAGTAAGTGGGAGTTTACGGAGACAAAGTTCTTAGTTAACAGTTTAGTTAATAGTGACAACTGGACCCTAATCTAAAGTGTGACCAAAAGTTTTTATACAATGAAGAAACCTCACATTTCAGTCTAATAAATGTTTATACACGTTATATATAATTGGTCCCCCAAACAAAAACACCTCATATTTGCACAAGTTACGTGAACAGCATCAGAACAACGAATTTGGCCAAAAGGCGACGAGTTTGCAGGTATGATTTTATTCAATTACAAACATATCTAGTAGCATTTCTAAAAGTTAAAGATTCAGAAGATCTGAGGTGAAGATCTGAAGAGAAATCGACCCACCATAAGTACGGATTAGCTACAAACATATCTTGAAAGAAAAGCTCATGTCAACTCAATACTTAAAGCACATAGCATTAGAGCCGGTTCTTAGCACTTACTCAAAGGGGGCGTATGAGGATTTCACCATATAAAACATTCTCTCTGATAACAGTGATCTGGGGTAGGGCTCGATGAAGGACCCTTATGTCACATCACATGCTTCTGAATGATATTCAGCCGTCAGACCCTTAATCACTGGATCACGGATATAAGAGAGAGGATTTCCACTCTGAGCTGAGGCAGTGGGACTGAAGTGTCCATGTGCTGTTGGGACTGTTAGTGTGTGGTGTGGTCGAGTTCACAGTACACCATTAGTGTCCAGCTAAAGCTCCAGTGGTTTGGCTGAAGCTGAGAGGATTAGCAAGGGAAGCTCTAGTAGATCATGGAGCTGTAATAGCCCTGCTGAGGCCTGTTAGAGTTCATACTGAATACTATTTAAACAATTTACTAAAAGCTAGATTACCTTCAGCTGAATCACAGCCATGGCAGAACAACACGATGAGTGCGAGTGTGAATGAAAACAGTTCCAAAAAAATACTTTAGGCTTTGTTTCGCCCAGCAACATACAATTCCGTTAAAATGTTTGGGATTGGTAACATTTTTTAATGTTTTATGAAAGACGTTTCTCATGCTCACCAAGGCTGAATTTATTTGATCAAAAATACAGTGAAAACAGTGATACTTTGAAATATTTATTCATGTGATAGCAATGCTGAATTTTCAGTAGGCATTATTCCAGACTTCATGATCTTTCAGAAATCATTCTTATATGCTGATTTGATGGAAAAGAAACATTTCTTATTATTATCAATGTTAAAAACAGTCGTGCTGCTTGAGATTGTAGTGGAAACTGTGATACATTTTTTTTTCAGGATCTTTTAATGAATACAAAATTAACAGAAAGAACAGCATCAATATGAAATAGAAATCTTTTGTCACAATATAAATGTCTACTGTCATTTTAGATAAATTTAATGCACCCTTGCTGAATGAAAGTCATTTCTTTCAATAAAATAAAATACTTAGTGACCCCAAACTTTTGATTGGTAAGTAGTATACAACAGTCAAACGCCCCCATGCTTTTTATACTACAATGATAGAAACGTAGCCTGGGTGCCAGCCCGAACCCCGCCCACAACATTTTTTGGACTGGAAGTTCGGTCTGGACTCGATCCATTGTGGAGTAATTATGCTCGGCTCCCAGAAGGCCGAGTCAATCAAATTGCCAGGGCGGGCTTTAATCGATGATGGACAGGCTATCTGCGGTTACGTAACCACCCACGTCATCAAAGAGCGCTTGGGAGTTTGATTGACAAGCGATCTAACCAATCAGAACGCCGCATCCGCCATTTTGTCCAACAAAGCAGTCAGGAGTTAGAAGATTAACATTGGTGGAGTTAAACTTGAAAAATTGTGCATATTGACGTCTTTCCGCGTTTGAAACAACATTAATTCTCATGTTCATTCATGTTTATTTGATGCTATAAATGGACTAGTAGGAAGAGATGATCGGTTCACGAGCCTCTTGAGCTGAGGCGCTACAGCAATCTGTCACGATCATGGTCACAACACATTAAAGAGCCACAAAACGGTTTTTATTGTTTTAATTTTTTTAATAACTACACAGTTTGAAAGCTGCGACTTTGTTTAATATCATAAGTAACCTGCTCTGTCTCGTCTGTCGATGTGTTGTCAGTTTCTTCTTTGCTCCGCGATGTATTTTCCACTCTGTGTGGCGTGACAGCACCACGGCTTGTCGGACAAAGCAACAGTAACTAAGGGGGACGAGTCTTTGCAAAGGGTCAATTAGTTTACAACAATGATGGCTGTTGAAGAACTGAGATGTGTAGATTCCGCCATCGCGTCCGTTATAGAAGATATCGACAGCGCATTAATTTTAAAAGAGGAACAGAGGACCGCGATCAAGGCATTTGTCGATGGGAAAGATGTCTTTGCCGTCCTTCCTACGGGATTCGGCAAAAGTTTGATTTATCAGCTGGCCCCGATGGTCGCTAAGAAGAGTTCTGTTGACAACTATGCGTCGCTCAACATACGTCACTTACTCTGTAGCTCTGATTGGTTGTAGGTCTATCCAATTGAGGTCTTTCCTGGATCGGTTGAAATACGCCCCCATAATCAAAGCCCAATGGAGCAGTATCAGACTCATATTCTGACTAGAATTGAGTATGACCACGTCAGGCTAATAGAAACGTGATATAAAAATATAAAAATGAAAATAATATAAACCACACTTATATCAAGTTACACATCAACACCCCAAAACAAGAAAAATGTTAAACTTGGGTCCCATTCTGTTTTATTGAATTTAAAAAAATGATGGAATAACTTATGATTTACTGACCTGACATAATCTGTTTGTTTATAGTTTATTCAACTGAAATTGGATTGTTTTTCAGTTGGAAAGACCTAAACGTCCAAAAGACACACTCTGTAAAATTCACACTCCATTGTGAATCGCTTTGACAACAGGACTGACCCAGCAGACTCTCATTTTCACAAGATAAGTTACAAATCATCTTTTAGAAGGGCCTGAGCACTGATGGTGTGAGGACCCTATTGTAATTGCTCAGTCAATTATTCTTCTTCTCTGAAATGAATCACATTTTTGAGAGCCTAAACATGCTCGAAAACTCATGAAACTCTGCACACACATCAGAAGTGGTGAAAATGTACCTTGTATATACCTGTATATGGGTTTCAGAATTAGGTGTGGCAAAACGGCTCGATAGCGTCACCTACAAAATTTCAATTAAGCACCCTTCGCGCTACATTTCATGCACAAGTATGAAATTCGGTAGACACATGTAACATCCCAATACCTACAAAAAAGTTTGTGGGTGCAAAATCTGTGGGTTTAATCTTAAGGCCTTAGGGATGTTAAATTGCAAAGATCTTGAGTTTTCAAAACTTCACGTTTAATAAGTGCCCTCGCCTGAAAACAACTACATGCCAAAATGTAGTTATAGTATTATCGCCACCTGCTGGTAGCAGGAAGTGTGGCATATACAACTGACGGATGTTGTTCTCCTATATTTATATCCTCCTATATGCATATTGTCCACTGTGCTCTGTTTTCCTAAAGCCACTGGGTGGCGGTGGCATGGGTTGTGAGGGCCCTTCATTGCTGCTTGCAGCTTTAATTTATGATTGTTCATGCACTTGAATTACTGTTTTCTAACAGATTATTTTATTGGTAATGTTAAGTAGTTAGTGCTTGATTAGGAAAGTTGCCACACAATAGTCAAGCTCACCACTTAATGAAGTGAAATCACTAACTAAAATGGAATTAAAATCGATCCTGTTCCTGGTATATATCCATTGTCAAATAGCTAAACTTTTAATTGATTACAAAAGGATGAATTAGCATGAGATCTGAAACTGTGGAATAAGAATTTTTCCTCTTCCATTAGATATTTTCTCATGATAGTGTGTTTTCTTGAAGTTTTAATGAATTTTGCAGGATTCCATATTAATGCATATTTACATTTTATTTTAGGATTTAGGCATTTTTTCCATCGGAGCTCTGACACAATCGAACACTGGTTATTATGACAATATTTGAAGAGTGAAATGTAATCTACAATCAAGATGAACCGAGCATCATGTTCTTTTTCTTTCCCACTTACCATAATGAGTCACAAAAAAACCTCTGTTGATGCTTATTTTCAGTAATGTGACAAGGTTTTAGTTAATGACAAATGACAAAAATAGCCACCAAAGTTTTTTTTCCCTTCCAAACCAGCTTTTTTGAATGGTTTTGAGGACTCACCTCATGCCCTTGTGGCGCACTACAAATTATCTGCTGCCATAGAAACAAAGGCGAAAACCTCAGTCTGCTTCAGGAATTCCTGTTTTAGGTTATGTAAAGAGTGTGAAAAATTCACAGATATAGCAACTGGCACAAAGCCTGGTTTAGCCTACACTGATCCAGACTGTACATATAGGGGTCTCGCTTAACTTTTTTGGTCTTCACTAACTGTATAGCCAAGCTGTTTGTGACATTTATGCATTTTCTTCTTCCTATAGGTGACAAAAAAAGACTGTTTGGTTAATTTTTTTATTCATTAAAGAGTCCTGAAAAATGTATCATGGTTTCCACAAAAATATTAAGCAGCACAACTGTTTTCAACACTGATAATAAGAAATTTTTCTTGAGATCATGTGACACCGAAGACTGGAATAATGATGCTGAATATTCAGCTTTGTCGTCATATGAATACATTACATTCATTTATTCAAATAGAAAAAAGCTATATTAAATTGTAATATTAATTCACAATTGAAAATTTGAACTGTGATGTGATGCTCTAGCTGTGATGTCACACATCACTTTTGATTTCAGTAAGCACAGACATTAAGTCACATTGTGCCTCATTAGGACATGGTGCAAGGCAAAGATATTGACTATTTCCCAAAAAAAAAAAAAAAAAAAAAAAATGTTAGGTGAATAACAGACACTTTAAATTTGCAAAAACTAATTTTACTGATTCGTGCAACAATCCACCTAGATAAACCCATTACATTGTTTTATATCTTTGCCACGACTGTGTTTTATTGTGGCCTTCTGTGAGCTTTTATTACATGCAGTGTGTAGGTGTGTGGGTCAGGGGTTTGTGGGGGCTGGGTATCGTACAGCCGTCTGGGCAGATAAAAGTTAATCCTGTCTTAACGTGTGGATGGAGAAAAATGAACAGATCTGTTGGAGATCTGAGCATTAAAGCAAAAATGTTTTCACTCAATGTGCTAAAAGAAAGAAAAATGAGTATTATAGAGATGCTACACCTGACTTGAGGTACAAGTAAAAAAATAATGCTTTAAAGCAGCATTCTCATTAATTAACTTTGACATCTATGGAAGTAAAATAATGCCATAAGTTTTTGAAACAAAAAGCATCTTGAATTGCACTACTTGCATTGCATTAACCGTGCTTGTAATTTAATTCATTGCATTTTTAGGGCAATTTTTTTATGGGCTGAAATTCAACATAGTTGTATATTTAAGCTGTGAATATTTCAATTCAAAACATTTCACACACATTTTCATCGTTAAAAATGCAATAATCCATATTCAACGTTCAGATTTCACTTCCAAAATATTAATTCTGTTTAAAAATACAACCTATAATATTCAGCAGGCAATTATCTGTCTATTTTATTTCGCATCCACAAATTCAGTGGTTCAAATTTCAACATTTCACATCTGGGAGCTGCAGGAAAAGCAATAGAGTACCGAGCGTAATCTGCTGTTAGTTGACCTCACCAGCAGGTGGTGCAAGCATGTGTTGATGAAGAGTAGAGCAACAGATAGAGCAAGTCATTCATTTCATTCATTAAAATGGATTTACATTAACGGAGCAAGCGGTAAATGTATGTGATGATTATCAGGGCCAGAATATATGCAGAAAAGCTGATAAAGACACAAAAGTTGTTTACACATTGAATTCAATGTCTTCACTGTTACTTTCCCTGTGTAGCCTAAATGTAAGCATGTGAGCGGAATTATAATGTTATTCTCCGATGCTGATGTACAGTTCATACGTTAAATCTGAGATAGACATATAACTTTCCTTAACTTTATATGATGGCTGTGCTGCAGTACTGGGGTTTCCCCTCACACGCCATACTCCAGGATTCCCCTGCCGTCGGGACATATAGAATGCTTAACCCTCTGGAGTCTGAGGCTGATTATCTTTATAAACTAAATACAGTGATATAAAAGACCTCAGAACTCGCACCTATGCTATACAGTTGCAAGAAAAAGTATGTGAACCACTTGCAGAATCTGTGAAAATGTGCAAAATTTTAACAAAATAAGAGAGATCATACAAAATGCATGAGTAAGATATTTTACATAAAAGATATTTACATATAATCCACAAGACAAAACAATAGCTGAATTTATTAAAATGACCCAGTTCAAAAGTTTGTGAACCATTGGTTCTCAATACTGTGTGTGGTTACCTGATGATCCACGACTGTTTGTTTTGTTTTGTGATGGATGTTCATGAGTCTCTTGTTTGTTCTGAGCAGTTAAACTGAGCTCTGTTCTTCAGAAAAAATTCACAGGTCCCAAAAATTCTTCATTTTTCCAGTATCTTTTGCATATTTAAACCCTTCACAGCAGTGACTGAATGATTTTGAGATCCGTCTTTTCACATTGAAGACATGAGGGACTCAAACAACTATTAAAAAAGGTTAAAACATTCACTGATGCTCCAGAAGGAAACACAATGCATTAAGAGCCGGGGGGTGAAAACTTTTGAACAGGATGCAGAGGTCCAAATTTTTCTTCTTTCGCTTGAATATCTTTTTTTCCCTTTTTTTTCATTTAGTACTGCCCTTCAGAAACGACAGAAGATACTTGCATGTTTCCTGGAAGACAAATGAAATGCGATTTACCTTGATCTTCAAATTTCAAATGTTTTCACCCCCCGACTCTTAATGCATCAGGTTTTTTTCTGGAGCATCAAGGAACGTTTGAACCTTTTAAATGGTTGAGTTTGAGTGCCTCAATTGTCCTCAGTGTGAAAAGACGGATCTCAAAATCATTCATTCACTGTTGGAAAAGGTTCAAATATGCAAAAAATGCTGGAAAACTGAAGAATCTGCAGGAGCTGGAGGATTTAACTGCTCAGTTTAACTGCTCAGAACAAACAAGAGACTCATGAACAAACATTACAAAACAAAAAAACAGTCGTGGATCATCAGGTAACCACACACAGTATTGAGAATCAATGGTTCACAAACTTTTGAACTGGGTCATTTTAATAAATTCAGCTTTTTGTTTTGTCTTATGGATTATATGTAAACATCTTTTATGTACAATATCTTACTCAGGACAGTACTAAATAAAAAATAATAAGTGTTTTGTATGACCTCTTATTTTGTTAAAATTTTGCACATTTTCACAGATTCTGCAAGTGGTTCACATACTTCTTCAACAAGCAGGTTGTCTCAGAATATGGACGTAATGTGTGAAGTTTGACACTAAGTGTTTCCTAGTAAAATACCGGTATAAAGTTTGCTTGACATTGGAAGGTCCATATTCGCAAATTTGGGGACTGTTTCTAAAGTTACATACGATATTGGTGTACACATTTCTAACTTCAATATTATTTGAAGATAATGACTAACGGTCATAAACTGTAATGTTCTGGTGTAGGTGTCAGGCATGATGCACTTTTAGATTTTTTATATTTAATAAAATAAATAAAAAAATTGCTTTTTTTACTACTGCATGAGCTTCTATTTGTTTTAATATAAACAATCTAAAATAATGGTATATGGTAGATAAATAAAAATAAACTGTCAAATCGTGTAAATATTACTATTTTACTGCAGCATGAGTTCATATTTATTATCAACAGTCTAAAAATTGTGCATCACACCTACATGAACGCTTTACAGACTGTAATTCATTCTCTTCAAATACTATAGAGCTTTAAATTATGGTACATTATGTGAATGAGCATACAGTAGGCTAAGTAAAATATATAACGATCTAAAAGGTGTGCATCATACCTGAAATCTATTTCAGGAATCTACATGAACACTTTACAGTTGGTTTTATGACTAAGTAATTCTCTATAAATGCTATTGAAGTTATAAATCTCATATGTAACTTTAGAGACAATGCCTAAATTTGCAAAAATCGACCATCCAATGTCAAGCCAACTTTATGCCAGTATTTCACTGGGAAACGCTTAGCGTCAAACTTTGCACGTTACGTCCATATTCTAAGTCCACCTGCTTGCCTGTGGCCTATAACCTACATTCTCAATAATGTGTGCATTTGGTGGTCTTTTATATCCCTGTAGTTAGTCTATAAAGATAAGTTAAGCATTCTATATGTCCCGACGGCAGGGGAATCCTGGAGTATTGAGGGAAAGAAATAATTATGTTTCTACTCATTTTTAATATTGGCCTAAACATTTAAATGGTGGCCGTCATAAAACGGATTTATACATTCAGTATTGAAGCACATGTTAAGTACGCAATGGCCTATAGTCACAGTGGACATATATCAAAATGCTTCACTCTAAAGTTAATTTTTGTAGCTGACGAACATGTTACGGTAAATGTGACATTTTTACAAGCTATTTTATTGGCGCTTTTCCACGGCTGAAACAATGATTGATCGATTAACGTTACATTTGACATGATACGGATTTCAGTAAGTTGTACTGGATCTTTCAACATACCTTCGGTATCCATTCATCCTACATCCATTCATGTTTATTTCATGTTGTAAAGCAGAAAAGATGATCGGTTCACGTGCGCTCTGCCTCTGTTTGAACTAAAGTGTTACAGCGATGTGTCAGTCACACCACAGAGCGCCAAAAACACATGGCATTATTTTACTTCCATAGACATCAACAAACAAAGGCTGAACATGTCAAGGTAAAAGCCTTACAGGACTATAATACAACTATATTTTACTTTGTGTTCCCTTTCATTGTTAAAAAAAAGCTGAATTGTTAATGATTTCTGAAACCCATGTACTGTATGGCATGTTTCCATTCTTCACTCTTGTCTGTCAACAACCGCATCTGTCAATCTGTCAGCGAGCTCCCTGAATACACAGAGAGATGTGACATAAACAACACACAAACAGAAAAACAAGACACAACTCCATCAATGCTAGCCACAGATGGCAGACAGGACTTCACTCTGATCTATTCACTCTATCCACAAAGGAAGAAACGAAGAAGGGAAGGGAACAAATAAGGAATAGAAATGAAAAGAAAAAAAATGTACACAGAATGGAAAAGGAGGAACAGAAAGGAACGGGTAAAGGAAACAATTAAGGAAGATAAAATAAAGAAATTTACATGGAAAGTAAAGGGGGAAAAAGAAAAATAAGGAACAGAAAATTAAAGAAAACAAATGTACAAAGACAAAAGGACAGGAAAGTGGAAATGAAAGGAAAGGAAAATGGAAAGGAAATGAACAGCAAAGCAAAGCAACACAGGAAAGGAAAGGAAAGGAAAGGAAAGGAAAGGAAAGGAAAGGAAAGGAAAGGAAAGGAAAGGAAAGGAAAGGAAATGAACAGCAAAGCAAAGAAAAGAAACAGAAGGAAATGAAAGGTAAGGAAACAAAGGAAAGGAATGGAATAGGCAAATTAAATGAAATTAAAGGAAAATGGAAAGGAAAGGAAAATGGAAAGGAAAGGAATAGACAAATGAAATGAAAAGAAATGGAAAGGAAATGAACAGCAAAGCAAAGAAACAAGGAAAGGTAAGGAATAGCAAAGAAAAGAAACAGAAGGAAATGAAAGGTAAGGAAACAAAGGAAAGGAATGGAATAGGCAAATTAAATGAAATTAAAGGAAAATGGAAAGGAAAGGAAAATGGAAAGGAAAGGAATAGACAAATGAAATGAAAAGAAATGGAAAGGAAATGAACAGCAAAGCAAAGAAACAAGGAAAGGAAAGGAATAGCAAAGAAAAGAAACAGAAGGAAATGAAAGGGAAGGAAACAAAGGAAAGGAATGGA
The DNA here is from genome assembly GCF_024489055.1 of Chanodichthys erythropterus. Classification (NCBI taxonomy): domain Eukaryota; kingdom Metazoa; phylum Chordata; class Actinopteri; order Cypriniformes; family Xenocyprididae; genus Chanodichthys; species Chanodichthys erythropterus. The sequence goes on along the minus strand of NC_090233.1, from coordinate 8,749,264 downwards.
ATAGGCAAATTAAATGAAATTAAAGGAAAATGGAAAGGAAAGGAAAATGGAAAGGAAAGGAATAGACAAATGAAATGAAAAGAAATGGAAAGGAAATGAACAGCAAAGCAAAGAAACAAGGAAAGGAAAGGAAAGGAAATGAAATGAATAGCAAAGAAAAGAAACAGAAGGAAATGAAAGGAAAGGAAACAAAGGAAAGGAATGGAATGGAATGGAATAGGCAAATGAAATGGAATGAAATTAAAGGAAAATGTAAAGGAAAGGAATAGACAAATTAAATGAAAGGAAATGAAAATGGAAAGAAAATGGACAGCAAAGCAAAAAAAGAAACATTCAAGGAAAGGAAAGGAAAGGAAAGGAAAGGAAAGGAAAGGAAAGGAAAGGAAAGGAAAGGAAAGGAAAGGAAAGGAAAGGAAAGGAAAGGAAAGGAAAGGAAAGGAAAGGAAAGGAAAGGAAAGGAAAGGAAAGGAAAAGAAAGGAAAGGAAAGGAAAGGAAAGGAAAGGAAAGGAAAGGAAAGGAAAGGAAAGGAAAGGAAAGGAAAGGAAAGGAAAAATAAGAACAAAAAAAAAAAAAGGAAAATACAATTATCCATTTGTTTCCCACACCCAGTAGTTTTTGGTGTATAATATATCTCCAGAGCTGACCATACACACATGGCATGCTTTTTTCATAACCAAGGCCCATCTAGAAAACCCCAAGGGCACAAACACAGGGAAAAATACAGTCTATTCCTCTCGTTATCTGTTATCTCACGACAGCTTGCAGATAGGCTGTTTAATAGGATTCGACAGAAGGTTGTAGCCTGCTTTCAGGAAATCCTCCCCCTGCTTATACCTGAGCGTGCCTTCGCTTTATGTGTCAGAGGGACTGACTGTACAATCCATGGCACAATGGCACTGCTACAATAACATACCTGCTATCTGATCAGAAAAAAATTCAACTTTACCTAATTGTACAGTTTCTATTTTGGTCATGTTGTTAGTACTGTGCCTTATTTCTACAGGTCAAGAGCATGTAGTTTAGACATAAGTAGGATCATTTAAAAAGGTTCTCCCAATTAGGCAAATGCATCAATCTTCGTCTCGTACTTATGAAATTAACATTGCTCCATGACAAGAATAATATTCTGAGATATTCTGCATCATGTCTCTGATGCGCTATGGGACATCATTAATGAACCTGTGATCAGATGCGATTTGATTGGACTAAGTTGGGGGTCTGCTCAGTCGGTGTTGCACTTTTCTGTATCAATTAACATCCAAGTCGACAAAAAACACATCAGATAACGCTACACTTGGTGTCTGGTCTTCATCATGCAAATTTACCAATATGATAATGCGTGTGTATGTGTGTGTTGTGGAGTCAGTAAGATTTTTTAAAAAGAAATTAATACTTTTACTCAGTAAGGAGACATTAAATTGATAAAGTGACAATAAAGACATTTATAATGTTACAAAAGAGTATTACTTCAAATAAAATGCTTTTGACTTTGAAAAAAAAAAAAGTGTCATTGTTTTCAGAAAAATATTAAGCAGCCCAAAAGAATCGTTGGTTTAACTTAAAAAAGTTACCTGGTTGCCTTAACATTTTGAGTTTATTGAAATAAAAAATTTGAGTTAATACAACAAAGGTGATTGATTGATTTAATCTAAAGAAACTCAAGATATTATGTTATCAGAACCACATTAATTAGAATTAAAGTTGATTTGACGAAAGAAAAAATGTGAAAATCATGAAAATATTTTTTTTTACAGAGTAATAATCAACATATTATCAAGGATCATGTGACACTGAAGAATGGAGTAATTCAGCTTTACCATCACAGGAACAAATTACATTTTAAAATATATTAAAATTGAAAACCATTATATTAAATTGTAATAATATTTCACAATTTAGCTGTACTTATGCCTTGGTGGGCATGAGAAAATTTTTACTGACCCCAAACTTTTGAACAGTAGTGCCAGATGGAAGCTAGGATGCTTTAGGTGGTTATGTTATGTGTTTGACACCATATTACAGTAGGTTACCACTAGAGTTCCTGAAACAAGTTGAGAAGCACTGTCACAGATGACAAATGATGACAAGATACAAAGGGGATGTTTATTTTTTTGTCATGTTTACTAGGAGAAGCGTAAATACAAAAAAAGACATGATGTTCCAGTGTCCTCATTGTGCTTGAGGGTGTCCTGCCTGATCCTTACGGATACCTTGTTCATGTGGGAAAGTGATATCTCATAGGAGTTATGGCACTATTAGCTTCAGATGTGCCATTAGCAGAGCCGTTGCTAGAGGGGAGAAAGGTGGTGACGATTCTTGGGCTGATTTCCACCAAGAGAAACCGCGGAGGGCCCACAGCAATAACTTGCACTGGACCCCGGATACCCAAGCTATGGCTCTGGCCGTAGTTTGTACTTTGGGAATGCCATAAGAGAAGTGGATCTCCCATCTTAAGTCATCAAACCAATTTGGAAATCAAATCGATCAGCACAGAATCGACTCTTCACAAACACATCTAAACCTTGGATATATTCCAGAGATTTCTGTCCAACTAAAGCCAGGCATTCTAAAGTCGAGTGGATGGCGAGGAGATTTTCTGCAAGTTCATTCTGTCTCTTGTCAACTAATCTTTTAAAATCCCATCCACCTCAGGGTTAAGAAGAAAAAAAATCCCAAACTCCAGTACTGTTATGTAATCCAACGAGTATCTGGTGAACAGTTCTTTTATATCGCTTTCAGCCTGATTGACCAAAGCCTAGAAAACAATTAACCTATAGTGCAACTTCCCAGTAATGGCCTGTCTTAATTGCAGGGCTAATATGTCATGACTCAACCAGGTATATTTAATGATGCTTAAACTTCTAATCCTCCTAAACATAAATATATGATTGCATATGACATTCTGAACTGAAACACAATCGCTTATGTAACTGTGAGACAGTCATCTGACAAACAAACAAGCACTCTATAATCTCTCTATGCATCTCAAGCGATATCCGTTTCAGATTCTAATAGAGTAATACAGTGGGGTTATGCATGACTAAGAACATCATGTTGGATTGATCTAAGAAAAAAAAAAAACCGTTTCTTTGGCCTCTGAAAAGTGAAAAGTTGTTTTATTTGTCTGCAGCTGAAAGGTGCATTAACATTGACAATAATTAAATCTGTGACAGCCGGCAACTTCTTGTACAGCTGCATCAGAAGAGTGCCACTATTTATGTTTTTCGATATTAAAGAGTTCACTCAAAAATAAAAATTCTATCATCATTTACTCAGCCTTATGTGGTTCCAAACCCATAAGATTTTCGTTCATTTTGAAACACAAAAGATATTTTTTAATGAAACCTGAGAGATGAGCGCATCAAATATGGTCAACAGAAGCTCAATCGTATTTCTTTTAACACACAAGAACGAACCCGATTTGTTCTTGCAGAAGCTCAGATGTACTTGCGTGACATGCAAGAACAAAACTCATTGGTTCTCGCACATCAAGCAAGTATTGAGCTTCTGTGTTTACCATAACTGATGTGCTCTATGTATGTTGATCACTGTTTATTTGTGAATAAAAGCCAAATCACTTTTGGTGCATTCAAAATCAATATATATATATATACAGTAGTATGCAAAGAAAAAACAAAAACAGTATGCCAAGAGCAGTATGTCCAAATTCATAACACCTGGATGACCTACTACTTCTGCCGAGATTCTGAAGTGCGCATTTGATGGACACTTTACTATCCCATGAGGTCATGGGACAGGATTTGTGATCATCGGTGAAGTGGCATTGAATTGATTTGTGAATGGCACAGACGCTGGTAGGTCATGTGACAATAACAACATGGCGGATCTATGTCCGAATTTCATTCATACTGCCCATATTCACACTACACAGCGATTGGGTTGTTTTAACCCAGCTGTGGGGATAAATTGTTTGCCCAACTATTGTTCAAAAATGACTTTATGGCTGGCTTAAAATGAACCCAAAACAGGTTGGAAATTAAAAATCAGACACATAATTACTAGAGACAACAATACTAATAAAAGGTGAACATTTAGTAATAAGCAATTTAATAAATGTTTATTGTTTAATTATTATTCATTAAACGTATTAATAAAATGTTAATTTCCAACATATTTTGGGTTCATTTTAAGCAAGCAACACAGTATTTTTTAAACAATAGTGGAGTTAAATAAAAGTACCCAGCAGGTTGGGCAAATATTTAACCCAACCACTGCGTTGAAACAACGCATTAGCTAGGTTAAAACAATCCAAATTCTGGGTTTGTCCATTTTCAACCCAACTTGGGTTGTTTTTAAAGGATTAGTCCACTTTCAAATAAAATGTTCCTGATAACTTACTCACCCCCATGTCATCCAAGATGTCCACGTCCTTCTTTCTTCAGTCGAAAAGAAATTAAGGTTTTTGTTGAAAACATTCCAGGATTATTCTCCTTATAGTAGACTTCAACGGACCCCAAACGGTTGAAGGTCAAAATGACAGTTTCAGTGCAGCTTCAAGGGGCTTTAAACGATACCAGACGAGGAATAAGGGTCTTATCTAGAGAAACGATCGGTCATTTTTGAAAAAAATGTAAATGTATATGCTTTATAAACACAAATGATCGCATTACAAGTGCTTCCACCAGAACGCGATTCCGTATTCTTCAAAAAGCTTATGCTAAATGTCCTGCACCTTCCCTATTAAACTTACAGAAAAAACGGAACTGGTGCCACGTTCATTGCGTAAGTTGAATAGGGAAGGCGTAGGACATACAGCGTAAATGATCATTTGTGTCTATAAAGCATGCTTTTTGTTTTTTTTTCCTCCAAAGAAGGAACAGAAATCTCTCAGGTTTCATTAAAAATATTGTCATTTGTGTTTCAAAGATGAATGAAAGTCTTATGGGTTTGAAGCTATATGAGGCTGACTTTGGAGGAGGGGTAATATGTTTGTCGACCAATTCTTATTAAAAACAAATGACTCCTGGTCACTTCAAAAGGCTGTCAATGTGAACGCCCCATTAGACTGAAGATTATTCTCTCTGAGGTATGCGTCACGTAGCAGTGCACAGAAATCACCAGAGGTACAAAACCCCAAGGATCTGCTTCCCTGGTACAGGGTGAACAGGTACTCATGAGTGAAGGGTTGAGGATTGCATCAGTCAAAGTGGCTTGTTTTCCCAAAGCGTCTGTGTTTAGTTAATTCAAGTCAACAGGTCAGCAAGGCTCTCAGCATGAGTGACAAACAGGTGGTATTTTGTTAGGGGCTTCGAAGCCTACTGGGAATTCATCATTGTATTTTTAATTCTCCCAAGCTTACTGATGAAGCATCCCATCGCATGTTTGCAACTGACAAAAATGCTCAGCTAAAATTCAAGTCCAATTTTGTCTGGATCCGGCTCTTAATTAAGCTCAGAAACAGAAGACTGCTCTGTTTGCAATCTGTCTTATAGTACTCAACTCGGTTTGTCGGCAGAGCTGAAGAAACGCCATCGCCAAATGTTTGTGGAACTTCCTTGTAATCCATCTGTTGCATTAGAAAAGCCTCAAGTTCAGTCCCTCAGAGATGATTTTCTTCCTCTTAAGTGACTGCTAAAATCCCAGTGAGACATTCGAACCATTAAATGATCTGGCAAATTAGTATAATTGGCTTATTTGTATTTTATGAGTCACATAACAAACATGTCAGGTTAGGATTTAATTTGTCTCTCTGTTGTGCAACTAATATGTGCATTGTGATTCAGACAACAGATGAGAATGAGAGAACAGGAAGAGGGTTATGATTTAGAGCGAAACACTGATGAATCACAGCACAATAGCCCCATGCTAATCTATCATCATAAAACACGGGCGCACCAGACCGCGATGCTCTGCTTTAACGATCGCACCCGCAGATACAGCATCTACATGCATTGCATTCCCTTGTGAAAAGTCAAGGACTGGTTTTATCGGCAGGTACATTTCATCAACTTGTGACAGATTGTTGCTTATGAGTGATTGATATTGATTACTGCGGTCGACAGCAAAGCATGCAATTATACTACGACAGAGATGCACTTTAGATAATCTTTGGACGGTTAACGTTCTACAAATTTGCTCCCTTTTACACATTAATCTGCTTTTTGATGTCCTAATTTGTCTTGTTTCAAGGCATAGTTCAGAAAATCCTACCATCGTCTACTCACCTGTATGAATTTATTTATCTGTGGAACACAAAAGGAGATTTTTTGAAACATGTCTCAGTGTTTCTATTTTGGCCATACAATGAAAATCAATGGCAACCAATGCTGTTTTGGACACCATTGACTTTCAATTGAAAATGCCTTTCTTTGTGTTCCACATAAGAAAGAAAGTCATTCAGGTGTAATGACATGTGCTTGTATTTTCATTTTGGGGAAATCTATTCCTTTAAGACTTGTATATAGCTCTGTTCCAAAACTTAGTGAGCTCCCTACATAGGGTGCATCGGAACTGAAATGACTTGATTCTGTTTTAAGGGTGTTTTGATCTTGCACGTAGGTCAAAGGTTAACATCTGTCAGCAACAGAGCAGTGCATGCTATGCCAGAGCCGTCCAGGATTAGATCCAGACCCCATCGTTGCAGCTTTAAAGCCGCTCGTGTTTTCATCGGCACACATGCTCGGGCGCACACGTTGAGCTTGACACTGTATGGATTAACCCCATCTAAGACAGAGCACGATAATGATAAAATAACCACATGAGACCGCAGGGCTCTATCTAATCTAGTCTACAGGCTGCCATGATTGAAAACCGGACTCCAAACAGAGAGGCAGGCAGAGGTCCATAATAGGATTTACATCTGGGACAGGCAAGAGCTCTACAGATATAGATATACAACAGGAACCGATGACTCGCACCTGATGCCCTCAAGAATCGCTTTAAAGATGTGTCGTCTAAGGAACGAACACAAAGACCAGATGGATCACAAAGAGGCTCGATGCAACCCACATTCACCTTCTAAACATTGTCTGTCTGAACCCAAAGCATCACATGTGCTAAATAAACCACTGCCGTTTCCTAGCATTCAATCAGAGCTGCCAGTGGAGCTCCTTTCAAACAAACAGACAGACAGAGGAATCTGAGGCAACAGTTGTCATTCTAGAGTGGCACAAAGAAAAGGAGTAAGAAACAACTACTCACTGGAGTCGTCTGAATCGTAGCCTTCCACATCCGGCTCTTCTTCCTTCTTGCTGGCCACGAGTGCGGTGGCGCCGAAGGCTTGGTCCAGATCTTCTTCATCCCTGTTGGGGTCCGCGGCCGGGCCCTCTGACTTCTGGCTGGTGGAGCTGCTCCGCAGGGAGCTGGCACGGCTGAGGGCCGGAGGAGCTGTGGGGGGGAGACCCCGTGGGTAACGGGGGAAATAGTCAGATATCTGCTTGATGGGCTGAATGGGACCTGGACAT